>NC_143014.1:237157996-237472371 GCF_055824585.1 Amblyomma mixtum | reverse complement strand
GGAAACCATGCAGACAGGTGAAGGCTTCGGAAGCGCACCGAAAGAAAAACCTTTATCCGTAACGAAAACACAAAGCATGGTGCGGCGAAAGCGACTTGCACACTTTGCAGTAGTGCTTAATAATCTGTTTTAATTAAGACATGATGCAGAACTTTCAGATGACCCTCGAGAACTGTAGCAAAGTCTTAAACATAAGAGAACTATGCGGGCGTGATTGGAACCGTTTGCAAACAAGCATATCCCGTCGCTCTCTTTGTGTCGCGGCAGTAAAGAGATAAGGCCATGCACATTGCCGCAGTGAAAGAGGAAACAATGCTTGAAGAATAGAACATGACAGCGGTTATCAGCCCTAGGATGATAAAGGGCGCCGAGCTAGTGAGAAATAAAAATACCAATATTTACTTAATATGGTCCTACGCAGTGCTGGCAGCCATGAAATACTGGGGCATGTAATTAAAACCTAAGGCAATAGTGCGACATTGGATTTGCATCAGAAAGATCATTTGTACAGGTTAGGCACTGTGCTTTCCATTTTTGATGATAACTTGAAGGAGATCAGAATGAATTTATGCAGCTAATAACGGGCGATATGCTAAATTATGGAAATATAAAAGCGCAAAGAGAGAACACATGTTCTTCGGGTTACATGGCCGTGATATGTATTTCCTCATGGTTGGCTGAGTAATTTATACTTGAGTTAATAAATACTTGGTGAACTGACAAAGTCCACATAATTGTCTCATGAAGTTTTTAGTCTGAATCTTTTGTCAATGGCACTAACTGGTAATTACGTCTCTGTTCACTCGAACCCGATTAGCATTGGTCTCTGTGGCCTTTGGCGTCAGCATGATAGCGTGCAAGAAATGTATGTTGCCTGCTGTGGTTGCAAAGGGGAGAGTAATGATCAAAGGGACTGAGGCCAAAATAATTAGAAAATAAAGAACCCTAAGTGCGTCCTGAAAGTGCAATTTCAAGACGCATTTTCGAGCCGTTTTCAATTTTTTCTTTTTTTTAATCAAAGTTTTATCCCAGTGGGTACCCCAAATGGTACAACCTACGACACAAGCAGTGCAGCCCCTTTAAAAAAAAAGGTTGCAACGCTCCTCATTATCTACGTTCATGCGCAGGCACTCGGCTCATACAGGGAGGTGATCGCCGTCAAGGCCAACCATGTGGCTTCGAGACTGCTTGTCAACGCCTTCAACATGAGCGCCACGTGGGCCATGGTGGACAACATCTACGCCTTTCTGGACATGGGCGGCCCCGACTCTGGCTCCTACTTCCAGACATTCAGGTGCCGTGCTTGCTCAGCATGTGTCCGCTATTGCCCCGGCATTCTTTCTGTAAAAGTCTCCCAGAGCATAGCAGTGGCGGTCGCGGCGCCACTACTGCTGCTGATCTTTTCCATGGGGAGCCACACGTCCTGCGGCCATATGCCGTAGAGCATGCTTGGAGCAGCAGATCTCGTCCCCTGTGTAAGCTGTGAGAGTTTCGGCCGTACAACAAATTCTTGGGTATCACCTGGGAAAATATGTTTCGCTCGTGCCACTGTGACATTGTTCGGTTTACCGCCGTGGAAAGGCAGATATTACCGGCGGGGGGCACAGTGGTTTGGGTGTTGTTGCACCTGACATGAATGGACACTCGCTCTGGTGCGCGTGCTGCCTTCCTTCGTCTTCCTTCTCCTTCTCGTGATGCCATCAATGCAGAGTTTGGGATCAACCTTGACAAACAGAAAACACGCTATGCCTTCAAGCATAACTGCGGCTAATCGATTGTGCGCACCGCTTTGTATAAGGAAGCAGACAACAGTATAAGTACCTCCCATCCCCCCGCCCCTTCTCTTGAACCAATAAAAAAGAGAGAAAAGATTGAAGCTTACAGTGAAGTCAGAAGCTCCTTTCTAGTGAATCCCCAGAATGCGTTCTGCACTGAAAGCTTCGTTCGAAGCCCAAGACGGTAGAATATGGCTGCTTTAATTGAATTTCTTCATTTTAGTTGTTTTTTTTAATTTTCAGAGCTGCGAGACGCTACTCCAAGTGATAACGGTGACGTCCCGCTGCTTAAACCGATAAGAGTGTAAGAGATAAAAATTCAAGTGCATCTGAATTCGAACAGGAAAGTTATACTAGCGAGGCGAAGCATTCGCCATAAAATACGAAGTTTGCAATTTACTTTTATTGAAAAGCTGGTTTTCTAGAGCGTACGTGTCTCGGCAGAAAGAAAAATTAGGTGATCTGGACAAGCATAATGGCAGAAGTATACTTTGATTCCGCGCTGTTTAACTTTCTTCAGTTTTCGTGACTGATGCCATGACCATCTTTTACAGGGGTGCATTGTTAATTTGCTAAAATTAATCGTCTTGCAGCAGTTACAAAGCTCTAAAAAGTTTGAATTAGAAAACCGTTCAACTTCAACCAAAGTTTTAAATGACGCAATTTCAAGACAAGGTAGCTGTATTCTGTACATCTTCGTAATGATCAACAATGGTATAGTTGATAATTTTCCAGTGAGTCCAGTGTCGTGACGAAGAGCATTCCAATCTCGTTGTCAACAAAAAAAATGGCTGAGGCTTAACTTGGTTAAGCCTGGAGAATGCGAAGCATCATCGTGTCGCGTAATTTGGAGGCGCACAACCACAGCGACGGCGCGAGGTGGGACCCCGTTTCTCCACTTTCATGACGTCATCAAGTCACGTGGTGTGACGTCATGTATCACGTGATTTGGAGGCGCACAACCACAGCGACGGCGCGAGGTGGGCCCCCGTTTCTCCACTGTCGTGACGTCATCGTGTCACGTGGTGTGACGTCATGTATCACGTGATTTGGAGGCGCACAACCACAGCGACGGCGCGAGGTGGGCCCCCGTTTCTCCACTGTCGTGACGTCATCGTGTCACGTGGTGTGACGTCATGTATCACGTGATTTGGAGGCGCAAAACCACAGCGACGGCGCGAGGTGGGCCCCCGTTTCTCTACTGTCGTGACGTCATCGTGTCACGTGGTGTGACGTCATGTATCACGTGATTTGGAGGCGCATAACCACGGTGAAGGGCTGAAGTGGTAGCTAAAGTAGTATGCTTTCCATAAAAGTAAAACATGCTCCCGCTTCCTTCTCGTGGCTTTCGTAAAACCTGACGTCATGCTCGTAGCCTTCCTGATAGTTTAATGGTTGCTATAACAATCGATACAAACATTTTCAAAAATTACTACAGTAGCTTAATGACAGTACACAATATTCCTCTTTCTGTTCGTTCTCACTTCAGAAATTCAGTGCTGTCATGAGAAAATTGCATAACGGTATCGGCTTTAGATTTTTAAGACCTTTTTTGTGGCGGGTATCGCGTAGGAGAGGCCTCAGAAATGGATGTAGAGGCAAGTATTTCCCCCGCCAGTGCGTCACCGCTGTCCATACCCAATAATACTGGACAAAATAATTTTTGAGCAGGAAGCCTTTCATGAACGCAATCTCTTTTTTTTTTCATGTAATGTAAGAATTCGCTATAAAAATTAATATCTCTGCTGGTCACCCGACGGCAGTCTTGATTTTTTTTACTATCGCCAAAAGCGTGCTGCAGAAAGATTTAGCTGCGTATCAGAATAACGGACCAATATTTCCACAACAGCATCGTACAATATTCAATTTTTCAAAAAATGAATTTGAATTTTTAAACCTGAATTTCGTTTACATTATACTGGTTAATCGATTAAATGATTACATTGCACGCTAACAACTTAATTTCTGACCTCAAAGCACAGTATTAGATAACAGCATTTATTTATTCATTCCTCAAGGTCGACAAGAGAGATTACATGGGGGGGTGGGCAAACAAGCAGGTATTAACATGAATGCAAATCTTCTTAGATTGCGGTTTTACAGTAGCCGAACCACGTCGGATGGAAGGGGAGTTCTAATATCCGCGTTCCCCCTTTAGCCACGCTGTCAGTGGGGAAACTTCAGATGAAAATCAAACTTCAGCTCGGCTACTCACGCCGAACCACCTTGCGAACGTCCGCCGTTGCAGGCACGTCTCCAGGGACACCGTTACGTTTTACAAGCAGTCTCTCCGTAAGCCCCGACGTACCATGTACTACGTGCCTGGCGTGGCGCGAGAGCCCATCTACCGGCTCCTGGTGACGCGCGAGGTGACGGTTCCCAACCACTGGACGGCGCTGGCGCTCACCGGGTCCACGCACTCGCTGCCCGTTATGGCTGCAGTCCTGGGCATGGGCCAGGTGGCCCAGATGCTGGCACTACTCAACTTCGTGTTCTTCTACGACGAGCAGTTCGCTGTAAGTCACGGCAATTCGTAGCCACAGCTCATTGTGCCGTGAATGCTGCGTCGAAACACGCGTTCTTAAGGGCGGGCTTTCTTTGTAAGCGAATGGCAGCTCTCGGTAAATGCTTTCAAGGTGTACTGAAAGGCTGCGAAAATCTCTGAGGGCGCTTTGTGAGATTTTCAGCGTGTAGCAGACGCATGTTTGTATTTTTCGAAGGGTCACTGAACTTTTCAACTTGACTTCCAGCCATGACATATCCTAACAGGGCAGGGCAGGAAACAAAAGCGAAACACTGCAGAGGTTTCTCGCCACAATATTTTGGTGAGAAAATACAGCACGTCTGGTGGCTGCTGGGTGCTGCTTCTCTAGGGCAGCTTGCTCTTTATCTTTGAGTTTAATTTCGCTGTCGCTTTTTCATTACGCAGCTGGCTTCTATCGGGTGCAGGCCTTGTGAATGGCATACAGGTAGGTCGCTGGTGGATGGCGCTATTGGAAGGTGGAGATGGGGTCCGGAAGTGGGTTGAGTGTGGAGGTGGGTGGTGTTGTTTTTCGGGGACACAAAATGAGCACACTGCCACCCAATATTTCGACGCCTCCGCACGTAACGCGATGGCTCGCTTAGAGATGCTGCTGAGAGCGGTCGTCCTCGTTTGGAAGGTGATACGACTCGCCGCGCACCTGGGCGGCAGGGAGAAGATTCGTTTTTATGACAATGGCCTTTAAAGTGCTTGTCTGGCGTTACAGTGGCGCAGTGGAGCTCCGTACGTAAATTCATATAGGCATATTCTGAGAATAAGAAGTGATATCCGGGCTAGTTGTTATGGCGTCGTATTGCACATACAGAAAGCACGAAAGAGGTTGTCATGAAAGGACAACACAGGCGCTGTACCCCCAACTGAACATTATTGGAACGGCGAGAGACTCTATAGCCGCACTAAGCAACAACACAAGGAAAACTATACAGACAAACCAGGAAACATTATTAAGATTACTTTAGAGAGCATCTTTAGAGAGCATGTCCAAGTTGGAACCCCTGTCGCTTCGTAGCAGCCTCTCGGGCTCCCGTAGACGTATGAATCATACTGTGAAGGAACACGGCAACGCGTGGTCCTCGCGCTTCGCGAAGCGCTGCCACCTATAGCCGCCAAATACGGGCGACACTGGGCGTATGCGCGGAAAGAGCAGCCGGCCGTGCTTACTGCGCATGCGCCTTTACCGCCCGTTCTCGTCGGCTGTCGGCGGAAGCGCTTCGCGAAAAACAGCGAAGTGTGACGCTTACTACACTTGCGCGTTGCAGCTCGTATTGAGCGCGATAATACTTTGGTACAGCGGCCAGTCTTACCCCCGTATACTTTCACGCATGATAAAGGAATTGCTAAACCACATTGATTTTGCAAGAGACGAAAACTAGTGTTTTATCGCATGCTTCATTCTTTAACCACATTAGGTGCTTTTTTTCCTTTACAAACGTAAAGATTCTGGGTGACAGCTTACGGCTTCCAAACATGATACCTTCTGGCAATGTTTTTTAAACAGTTCTTGTAAACCAGCGCAACGGCTCTAAGCTAAACAAGGAAGGGACAAAACACAGCGCTGTGTTTTGTCCCTTCCTTGTGTGGCTTCGAGCAACGGCTCGAAGCCAGACAAGGTTTACAAGAACCTGGTTTGCAAGAACCACGTCTGACTAACTCACCCACCAGTTCATGTTCTTAAAGGCCGATTCCCACGACGGTCCGTTTGCCCGCGGCCCCCGCACTACGTGTTAATGCGCCAGCACATTGAGAAGCGCGCTGACAAGGCCACGGGCCGACAGCGCGCCTCTCGTTGTGGTGACGCATGAACACGTAGTGCGCGGGCCGCGGGCGAACGGACCGTTGTGGGAATCGGCCTTAAGCTGTGCTATAACCTATCTGCTACCATCAGGGACAAAAGTGCCCAGGATGCGCCTGCACTGGCTCAAATCCATAGCTGCGTCACCAGTTACACAATGATCCGAGAATGACGCGTGCATTTCGCGCGCCAAGGGATGCTCGTCTGGAAGCGCCCGTTCTGTCTTTGTTGCGCTCGGTGCGAGAAGCAGCCCACACGACGAGTCGACAAGCTAACGCGCTTCGCAGCGTATGCCACCGCTTTGATAAGGCGCCGGCAAGCTGCATTTCGTATGGGATTTTATCAGCAGCTGCCGGGGCGGTGCTTCACATATCAAGCTGAAGGATTGTAACAACATTCAGGGACAATCTCAGACTGCCACCCCTTCTAGCAGGCGTGGGCATGGCAATAAAAAAGATATCGCAGCCAAAATAACGCTTTTTACGAGCGCTTGAGCGTTCTGGGGTCTTGTGTTCATCTTTATTATATATATGGTAACAAAATAGGTCGTCTGGCGCTTTGATGTCTAGCCTCTACTTTCTTTCGTAAATATCTCGCCCTCCTCTTATATTTCATATTTTCCAGCGGTTTGTCACGTCCTCTCTAGGAAACTCTACCTTTGTTAGCCTTGAAACCTGATCTTGGGAAGTAATTCTCATGTTGTGATGGCGTGACTTCATCAAGAACAAATTTAGGCTCGATATCGCAATGTCATCTTTACTAGCTTAGAATTGTGAGAGTCGAAATCAAACAGAGGCTTAACTGGCTTGGGAGGGTATCGCCAATATACGTGGTGTGGGCGAAACGCAAAGGTAAGATCCAGAAACCGAAGCTTTTTTTTCTTCGTCCATCTTTTACATCGTGAGCCTAATACCAAGGCCTTGCTCCCCGAACAATTGGACAATGTACACAACCAACTCCTCCACTGTATAGTCCCACCCTTTGTAAAAGACCAGAAATTCGTCCACGTTCGGAAAGAATTTTCCCGCAGTGCCATGGAAATTCTTGGCAACCATCCTTTCTATAAGGCCTAAGAAAAAATCAGTACGGATGTAAGTTCTCCACCATAAAACTAGCAATTTTCGGACTGCAGATAGGCTGTTTTCATTCCAAAGTATGAGATGTGAAAAATACGGGCCAGTGTGTGAGAGCGCACCAACGCCTATGCAGCGCTACCCCTACGAAGAGCTGAAAGACGACTTCGGCAGCTGGCTGGCACACTTGAAAAGATTCGAACGCGTGCTCGAGGCGTACTCCCTTCTGCCGGAGCTGACGATCAGCGACAAGCGCCAGCTGATGCGGCTCAGTCTGTCGGCTCTGGTGGGCGCCCATGCCAGTGCAACGCCAGACACGGGCAACATCTGGACTCCGTCGGAGTTTGTCTCCGCACAACGCAGACAGTGGTCGATGTCCGAGCCCGGTTCTCTGCACGGCATTCCGAAAGAGGAGCTGTTTTTTCTCGTCAGCTGCTTCCTCGACTGCGGATTAAAGGGGCGCCAGCGCTTGCTGCAGGCAAGTATGCTTGAGCTCCTTTACCGCTGCCTCTTATTTTGTGTCCTTGCATTTTCTTGCTTTCAGAGGTGGCGCAAAAGCCGGTGCGCTCACATTCGGCAACAAACAAACTCGGACGAAACAACGCGCTTATGAGATGGCTTCTTTGAGGTGCCACGTTTGAGTAGAGGCCTTGGAAAATGTGCGTGAAGGAATAAACGACAAACACTTGCCGTCTGTGATGAATCGGTCACTTGTTAGAAGATATTATTGCTTAATTATAGTCGGGATTGTTGATAGAAAAACAAAATTTCTCGAGTCATTGACATTAAGGGCTTAAGGAAATAAAAGTAAAAAAACTGGAATCGCCTAGCTAGGCAGTGTCGAGAAGAAAATGTTGAGAGAATAGAAACAAAGGAAAATAAAGGCTGTGAAAAGTATCAATTAAAAAGTTCGAGAAGGGTCCCTTGCCTTGAATTTTTTTGGGAAAATTTACTTGGTAGGTGTATGCCAACTTTTTAAACGTATTCTTTCTAAGTTGCTGCCACTGGGATTTGCCCGTGGTGTTTCTGAGTCAGTGCAGACATTGGTCATCCATATACGTGTGTGTGTGTGTGTATGTGTGTGTGTGTGTGTGTTTGATTTAGTTGGTTTGGTTTATGGGGTTTAACGTCCCAAAGCGACTGAGGCTATGAGAGACGCCGTAGTGAAGGGCTCCGGAAATTTCGACCACCTGGGGGTTCTTTAACGTGCACTGACATCGCACAGTACACGGGCACCATAACCGCACCATAACTGCTCAGCCACCGCGGTGGCTGTGTGTGTGTGTGTGTGTGTGTGTGTGTGTGTGTGTGTGTGTGTGTGTGTGCGCGCGTGTGCGTGTGTGTGTGCGTGTGCGTGTGCGTGTGTGTGTGTGTGTGTGTGTGTGCGCGCGTGCGTGCGTGCGTGCGTTTGTGTGTGTGTGTGTGTGTGTGTGTGTGTGTGTGTGTGTGCGTGCGTGCGTGCGTGCGTGCGTGCGTGCGTGCGTGCGTGCGTGCGTGCGTGTGTGTGTGTGTGGTGCGCGATGAAAGAAATTGGAGAGGTCGAGCTCGAGGGGCTGATACCCTACAACGTTCCCCACCCCCTCTTCCATGGCTTCTAGCGAAGGGAGAGAACATTAAGAGAGGTAAGAGAGGCAGAGAAATGGAGGCAAGAGCAGTGAGCGCTGAGGAAGGTGAGGTGGTTGTTTTGTGCCTTTCCTTCTCCGATTGTTGTGTATAATGCACTAGCATTAGTATTGTCATTCCCAACATTCCTGCAATGCAGACATCTTTGTTAAGGGAATACGTCTACTTAGGGATGGTAGTAGAGAAATTCAGCTTGCCGGAGACGTACAAGTGGGCGTATACCGATCTTATAGAGCAGGAGCTGCGCATGCGCAATAGCGAAAGCATGGCCGGGTTCGATCCCTGCGCGTGCGCAACAAGCGAACATAAAACCGATATACGTCTCCGGTAGTACGTCTGCGGCATGTTAAATCTCTAATTACCGCTAATCTGGATCATGACAGGCAAATAACTAGAGGAATAAGAATGGCTTGGAACGCATATGGCTTCTTTGAGATCAAGAATGGCAGTTTACCAGTATCCCTCAAGAGAAAAATATACAGCAGCTATATATTAGCGGTGCTCACCTATATGGCTGAAACCTGGAGGCTAACGAAATGGATTCAGCTTAACTTACGGACAACTCAGCGATCTATGGAATGCAATATGGTATGTGTAACGTTAAGAGACTGGAAGCGGGGGGAGTGGGTGCTAGAACATACATGGGTTAATGGCATACTAGTAGAAATCAAGAAGAAATGAGCTTGGGCAGGGCATGTAGTGCGAAGGCAAGATCCTTAAGGGTAACTGAATATATTCTAAGAGAAGGCAAGCGTAGCGGGGGGCGACAGAAGGTTAGATGGGCGGATGAGATTAAGAAGTTTACGGGTATTCGGTGGCTACAGCTGCCAAAGAACATGGTTAATTAAAGAGACATGGGCGAGGTCTTTGCCCTGAAGTGGGCGTAATCAGGCTGATGAAATTCGCCATTTCTTTTACACACAAATTCTATTTGCTTCTGGCATTTGACCGATTTTTAATCCTGAAATTTTTCGTGTTCAACGCCAGGCAGCATGTGGTGCCAACCGCACGAACTATAATCGCTTGTCCAGATTTCCTCTGCTTCATAGATGACGGCAGTACCGGAATCACACTGTTACCGCAGATGCTCTCATCAATCGCAATGTTTGTTTGCAAACTTTTTGTCCTTTTCTGGATGGTCTTGATGTTTCCTGAGATGCTTAAAGTTGAACCTAATTTTTTATGCCAGCGTATACCTTGTTTCGTAATATATTGGTATTAGTAAGAGTGGTCTGGAGGGGAGCAGATTCCGAGAATGAATGGCGGAGTGATTGATCAGTGCCTGAAAATTTGGGTGCAGGTGTTCGGCGTGTGTCCTTAATACAGACCTGAGTAGTGGATTTGTTCTCGGCTTTTGAGTTGAGTTGACATAATTGATGGAGGGTAACAAGGTATTGAGCATGTGTGTTGAATGAATCCTCGGATGATATCGAAGAGCGAGTTGAGGTGTATTTATTACGGATCAGGCGCCAAGTTATCCGAGTTTATGTCGCCAGCAGGGGGGTGGCAGGTTGTAGCTATGTCTACCTGAAGACATCATTGTCGAAATATGATCGTGATATATGAATAAACTATTCAACGCGCCTAGCTCTGCTCCTTCAGAGCTCAGCGCGCAAACCGTGGAAAGACATATGACGTTAGGTGCCAAAGATGATCGCCAACCTCGTAATGGCGCTGACGGGCACGCAATCTTCTTTTTCGTTTTTATAGGGCGTGAGTTCAAACTTCTGCATGATTTTTAAATTCGGAAGTAGTGATTGCGGTTGTCTGCCTCACGGTGCGAATTAAGTTTAGTGTTAAGTGGTAGCTGGCTCCGATAACGGGTGCCATTATCTCCTGAACTTAGATTTAAGTAGAAAATAAAATACAGACAGTTGGTTCGCCCTATCTTATGATGCAGAGCAAAATACGTTGATGGTTGATGTTAGAAGAATGCTAGACGTCTTGTTGGTTGGAGGTTGCAAGGTCATCAAAAGTTTAACTGTTTATACAGAGTAAAACTGAAAGATACAAGCAGTGTGACAATGATTTCCAGTTGACAGACTCGCGGAGTAACCTGATGAAAACAGCCGTCGGTCTCGCAAAACCGCATGTTTTAATTGCTATGTCCCCGCTCACCGTGGGGACAACAATCAATCATGTTATATCACACCAACTCAGCCAGTCAAAGATTCCAGGAATGAAACCATGTCCCTCTAACCAGTACTGTAAAGTATTCTCACTTGCCGATTTTGGGACCTCAGTAGGTTGCCTTTCCTCACGCCATCTCTACTAATACCCTCGCTTTTCCAAGTGTACGGCATTTTAACAGACTTAAAAAGTAAACATGGTGTAAACAGACTCGCTGAAAGGCTGTCCCCGAGGCAGACCGAATTAAGGTGCCGCCACTCAGAAATCCTCGGAGGCTGTCCCGCATGCGGAGTAGACAGGCGGACGCACACTCTCAACGCGCGCCTCTCGCGTCTACAGTTCACTTTAACTCTTGCTAAAGAAATTCCCCGACATCGACAAGCCAGTTGACTGCCAGTGTTCTCAATAGCTGCTGTGACTCGCTCCTTCTCCCCACCGTCTGACAGAGAAGAGAAAAGTGCTCAAATGAACGTATTTTACCGCAACCACAGACGCCTTAAGCACCCACAGCGTGGCGAAGTTCATTCAGGCGATGGTGTGGTTTCCCTTTTACTGGTTATATCATTTCTCAAAGAACAATATAGCGGGGCACATGGATGGTACTCCACGGCGCAGAGGTCGTGCCATTTTTGCATTTTTTGTTCTTTGTACTCGACGATGATACATAAAAGCCCTCCTGTTAATGAATTTTCTTAACTCTTTTTTTTTTCAGCAAACTTATTGCAACGTTGCTCTACCCTCGGTTCCGTCATTTGGAAGTGCTTTCCAATGCAATGAGAACCATCGCTTGAAGACGAACTTCAGCTGGCAGAAAGTTGACGACGACATCAACGTTGATGACATCTGAAGTCTAGAGATTGGCAATGTTGAGTGGTAGCAAGCACTTGAAGGCTTCATGGTCCTCTCCTCAGCAGCATCGACAGAATTGTTGCATATATATATTTCTTACCACAGCGGCGGCCTAGTGGTTTCAGCATCCGCTTCGCATGCGGGAGGTGCCGGCTAGTCCGATCTCTAGGGCACCGGTGATACAACGGGTACAAGCTTTCCCGTGGCCAGATGCTCTGCTTCTTCGGGGTGAAATGCTTGGGAAATGGGCCTTTGGCCCCACATTAAGTACAAAAACCTTGTGGCATCGCATTTTTTTTTTGCAGGAGGCGTCCCTGCGCCATAAAAATCAGTTATCATACTTTTCTATTGGTAACCTCTTACTTCGGTTTTCGGCGTACATATTCTAAGAATGCTTCGCAATCCTGAACATTCTGTCCCTTTTTCATTTACCACAAGAAATCGCCCTGGTAGACGATGGTGAATATGGCTGGGCAGACCCCTCCTCCTCATCCTTTATTTTGCTTTGCCCTCTTTCACTTCTTACTAGCTGGAAACAATTAACTAAAGCCTGAATATGATATTGAATATCTAATGTGTTTCAAATATGGTACGAAAAGCAAATAACGTAACTAAGAAGTGTAAAGCCAAAATTTCCGTCCGAAATTGCATCCACATACAAACGACGCTCAGACCTGAATTTTAGCGAACATGGGCGAGGTCTGGCGCCTGGCACTTCGGACCACTCGCCCAATGCCGCATCAACATGCTCGGCGTCTTCGATTTCAATTTTGCGTACACAGCGTCATTCGCTGGCGAATAAATTGTAGAATGCTATCAGATTGCTTCAGAGTTGTTATATGAGAGCACAAGAGGTGTTGCTTCCCGCACTGTAAAGGGTCGTCGTTATCGCAGTCACCATCATTGCTGCCACCTACGATGGGTAGTATCAGCAGGCGGTGCTACACCGATTTTATGCCGGAACAGTAATGAAAGGAAGGTCGTTTTGGTTAGATGACAGACAACAGTAGGAGCCGGAGCCGGATGAAGCTGCTGCAGAGCACTAGCCCCACTGGGCGATTTATATACTGAGTAAGGGGAAATTTGATATCAGCTGTTGAGGTATTTGAAACGTAGGGGATCACATACTCAACACTCGGTGCATTCGGTCTCTTTTTCGGCGGCGAGGTCGGGTGTAGCACATTTGCAGGGGAAATAGCCCCTATGTAACGCTCCATAGGAATCAGGGCCTGGGTTTCGATAATTACGCCGTATCTCAACTCACAAAATGCGGGTCGAGTTGAATATTCAAGAGAAAGAGATACTTCTGAGAAAGAAAACCGGGAAGAATTCTTTACTTTCTGCATCGATGTTTTTTTCACTTCGACTCGACTTCTGTCGGGTTCTTGTAAAAGCCGCTATTGTCTTGTTCCCTCCACACCCCGTGCCCACAGCGGTCAGAGGCGTCGGGGTGTGCTCACTGCTCACTTAAGCCAGCACTCACTGCGCTGGCTTGCCTATTTGAAGGACCCCTCTGGCCGCCTCGCTCGATGGTGCCTGCATCTTCAGGAGTTCGACATCAATGTCCTCGACAAATGAGAACGTAAGCAAACCAATGAAGAATACAGCATGACTATCGCAAGTCCCTGCTGACAAGCCGCCGGAAGGACAAGATGCAGACGCCTTTTTGGAACCGGCAACCACCAGTGACTTCGCGCTACACCAACGCTCAGACCCTGAGGTGTAGCGCTTCATCGAATGCCAGGGAGGCAGGTCGCCTTCAGCCCCTGGCGCATTTAAATGAAGATTAGCCTCCCTTTTCTCTTCAGAATCTGAGAAGGCCACCTGTCTTCTTGTCCCTGAGAACCTTCGTCAGGAAATTCAACAGGCCCCACTCATGAGCCAACAGTTGGGAACCTCGGCTTTATTCGTACTCCACGTAGAATTCAGGACACGCATTACTGGTCCCATCTGTCCTCTGTTGTCGCACACTACGTCAAAAATTTTGGTGGCTACCAACGCCGCAGAGAGCCGTCAGCAAAATCAGGAGCATGTTTACTGTGAATTCAACCAGCAACGAGACCTTTCCGGCAGATCGGCGTGGACCTACTTGGTTCCTTCCCCACGTTGACAACCGGTAGCAAGCGCATAACAGTAGCAGCCGACTACTTCACCCGCTACGCCTAATCGAAAGCCCTGGCCTGCGACGGCACCAAAGAAGTCTCCAAATTATTCGTCGAAAACATCCTTCTTAGCCTTGGTGCCCCAAAAGTTTTTATCACGAACGAAATAGCAGGAATCTCTTTCACCTAGCAAAGAAACGATTAATGGTGGTTTCACACCAAGACAGCGTTCAATGCAAGCACAGGTACCCTACAGTTCCTGTCGAGTTTTTAAGTACATAAATAAAAAAATTTCGCGGCGCTGAAAAAGGCGTCCTTACTGCACGACACCTTCTATGTTCGCAAGATATTGCGGCTGAATGAAAATGCTTGCCAGGACATCAGTGGATCACTGACCAGCGTACATAATGCCAGTCCAGAAGGCGGTTTTTCGCGAAGATGGTTTTTCTGTTCCCCATTGGTATCTGGGAGAACGCGAGCCGTAACCATCTGAAACCATTCCTATGAAGTTGTGTTAATATGAACGCCGCCAAAAATAACTTCTTCGCACCGAGAAGAGTTTAATGGTCGGCTCCCCGCCAGGCTCAACTTAGCAACAGGCCAGAATCAGACACACTGCTGTGCGTTATACTTGAAGAGTGCAGCGCGGCGTCGGTTTCTAACCGGTCTGTTGTTGTTGTAACTAGTTATACTATACAGCTGACCATAAAAAGGCAGAATATTATATTTTATTCATAGGCGGTACTCGCATTTCTTTCCAGCCTGATAGTAAAACCCAACCCCGAGCTCGCTGTAGCAGGTATCCATCTTCTCGTTCCCTCTCTCTGCGATACCTACACGCAGTAGCAATCGACCAGGCATAGAACAGCTGCTATTGTGCTTCACACCCGTATCTACGGTGCCAGCATAAGATTTACTCACGACTGAAGCCATGGCCCAAAGCCCAAGGCCCAAAGGTTTGACTTCAACATTAAGCCGTACGCTCCAAGCACGATTCATACCGGACTCCTTCAGATCACGCTTTATCTCCGAACGAAAGACAAAAGATTTTTCGCTAAGTACTCCGCATATTAGCGCGCTCCCGTGCGCCAAGACTCGGTGTCGGTGCGATTCGAGACGCAAGTCATGTGGCAGGCCTTCATAGTGGGGAACCTGTTGGCTCCTGTCAGGCACAGGTGGCCGAGGTTGGTGGCGGAAGAGACCTTCAGGCAGCGCGGTGGGCTTTCCCCGTGCTCTGCGGCCGCGGCGAAGTACGGGAAGCGCAGCTGGTCGCTGAAGCAGGTATCCGACCGGCTGCCTCGGCACAGGCGGCTCCTGGGGCGCCCCACGCACGTCGCCGAACACTCGTCGAGGGAGGAGAACGCGCCGGCGCCACCGCCATGGGCCGGGCACAGGCCCGACGTGAAGTTCCACCGCTGGCACACCTTGCCGTCGTAGTACCACCACGCGTCCACAACGTCCTCACTGCGTTCGGGAAGAAAAGTGCGTAGGTACAGGTGCCCAGCAATTAAAGCGGATTATGACACATTACGCTGCTTCCTCTTGGCCGCTGATGTGGAGAACATAAAAGCATAGCACTGGTCAGCCGTACGTGCCACGTGTGCCTTCACTGTATGTATGCATGCGCATTCGCTGCTAGGGCGCACCGCGATGCAATATCTGCACCTCTCGCGTACTTTTAATGCGATAGCATTATAGTGCAATTCAGGAGCAAAATCCGCCGTCTAATGTCATGAAATTCGGGGATTGGTCGAGAGAGTTCACGTGACCTTGTGGCATCATCAAAAATTTAGGGGGGCACTTTGTTGACCTAAAGTGCGGTGAGGCGAAAGCCTTAAGCGCGGTGTTGGTGGTTATGTCACTGATGTGTTGTCATGTTAAGCTTCGCCTCTAAGAGTGAAACGCGACAGCGTCTTGCAACGCTGCCAGTGAGTCCATAGAACGCCATCGCCCGTTCGGTTCCACGCCTTGCTCGTCGGTAAATTGGTTTTTGAGGAAAGGAAATGTATCTGTTTCGCATATCTCGGTGGGCACCTGAACCTCGCCGTAACGGGAAGGGAGGAAGATGGGAGTGAACGAAGATACCATATTCACTAGACACGCCTTTGTTCATTCCAAACCATCGAGCTGGCATGGCAGAGTGGTTAGCATGCTCGTCTCGCACTCCGGAGACCCCGGAGTCGAACCCCGCAGACCGTGGTTCGATTCCCGAACTCTGCCAATTTCCTACTCCATTTTATTTATTTATCTCGCCTTAGTAGAAAGGCTAATTAGGCTAATTGGGTAATTAAGCAATGAGCTAAACTCAGTCCCACTTACTTGGAGCGTCAATACGATCCCTTTAATTGGTTGCATGGTTACTAGCCAAAGTACAATTGGCCCCGTTTAAAATTCGCGCACTGTGACGTCACGACCATTTCGACCAATTGAAAAGCGTGACATTTCTGTCGACAACTCCTGCTTACAACGATGAGGCATTAAAGGCTTCCGCCTTAAAATCTGCCCCCAGAGGCTGGTGGCAACCTGGCCACCAGATGATGAGTTGCCTGCCCACCATGGCAGGTGGAAATTAAACTAACGGTTGCTCGAGAGAAATCACGGGGACTTAAGACCCACAAAATTTGTGTGGTGATGATTTCAAGCAAAACTCAAGAGTTTGCACGAAGTTTCCCCAGCGGCTGCAAGACAGCTGGTCTGCAATGGGCCGCGCCAAAGAATTTAAGCTCGAAAAGTCGCAACACTTGCATAGACATGGCATACCATAGCAAGAACAACGTTGTGGGAGTATAATATATGAGTTACAATTTCCCATTCTATAAACCCATGCTCGTAGCGCTCCAAGAAAAAGAAATGGCGCCCAAAGGGACTCCAATGGAAAGAATTAAGACTCCGGACAATGATGAAGATACAGAGGAAGAAGACTACTCGAAATAATGTATGCAGATGAATTTGTGAACTGAACGAATAATGTAAAAAAAAATTGAAATAAAAAATTCTAAAAATTGTGATATATGCAAATGTTGATACCGTCACACCATAGCGGATACCTGCTACTGCAGCTAGAAGTCCGAATACAGCGGCTGATTTACCGAGAGTTGCAAAGAAACTGACGCAAACACGCACAGAAACTGGAACAGAAGCTTCGACAAATGTGAAATATAATGCTTGTGCATTCAACTCTTAACATGACTTAAACGTCCGCGTAGGTTTTGGAGCACATGTAGATTTTTCTGCTTTGCCTAAATATGCGAAATGGTGTTCAGATGCTAACTTGGTGGTGGACATCAGATGATCAGATTTTTTATCCTTCTTTTCTTGGGCGCGAACGTTGTTGCCAATGTAAAATAATGGTACTGTTATCTTTAGGATTCGAAGAATAAGTGGGACCGGCGATTCCTCTAAAAGCCATAGTTAGTAGGCGCACAGAATTTATTCATATGTGCAGACATGCCGAGCGATTTGGTTAGACTTGCTATAGAAACAAGCGTACAATAAAAAAACGTGAGACAGGAAAGGTGCGCGGTTATGAGAAAAAGGAGCTATATATAGTTAGTGTGTACGCAAGAAGGAAAAAAGAAGCATCTCATCCCCTCGTGGAGCCTCTTCACTGCCATCAATAAAGTAACAAACGCCAAAAAGATTGCCAAGCGGAAGAATAACCTAGAACAAACCTGTTTTCTGACCGGAGAGAATACACTGCGATTATCACTGAGTTAAAAAACCGGTAGACAGATAGAAGGGTGCCAATAAAACATAAGCTTTTTACACGTTCCGGGGTTTGTTCCTTTAAGTTCAGCTGTCATGCCGTTAGCCCGCAGTGAAACAAATAGCTATCGAATAAAGGAAGCCGGCATCACGTGTTTTCACATCCAACAGTTCTGGACAAGAGCATTTTTGATTGGGAAAGAGTTTATGAGCGTAATTTTTTCATATATTGCAAGGTTTCAGCTTAACTAGCAATATATCCGCAGATCTCCTGTCGACGGGCTTGCTTTTTTCCTATTAACGTTTTTGTTACGGTCAAAACCATTCCTTTTTTATTGCATGATTAACTGCTCGATGCGAGCGATGGAAAAAAATTAAAAGAAAGGTTTTGCTGCACATAGGTAGAATCAACCATTAGCTTCAATAATTACGCAATAGTACTTTACAACATAGCAATATTCAAAACTTTTGTCCAAGATGGTTGGACATCAGAAACATAAAAAGGCTTAGAATTGCGAATATGTGAGCTGGATTTCATGATGTGTTTGATAAATAAAATTACAGATTGGGTTAGCCGTATCACCAATAACTTTGTGGAAGCTGAAAGCATACGCACAGAAAAAGTCTCCTTATTCTTAGTGCAGTTGCAAAAAAATACAATAAATAGAGGTGACATTGCCAAGAACTAGAGGGATGAGCGTTGCAACTGTTCTTCCGAACTCCCCTTCAGCAGCTTCCCGCGAAGGTTGATTCTGTCGAGCTGAAATAGGCTTGCCACTCCCTTATCGGGGTACGAACATGTCTAAATAGGTCGAAACCTAGTTCTTGATTGGTATGGGGCTGTATTTGCGACAAAACGCTGTCGTTGTTAAGAATACGCCTTTACATTTTCGTGCCCCCCGCATTAAATGCGCAATGACTATTCATTCCTCTTTACCTAAGAAGAAAAGCATCCGCAGGATTTACCTGTCGCATTCCACGAAGAGCGGCGTGTGCGTGCACTGCTCCGATGACTGGCTGCCCTCGACGCACCGTTCTCGACAGATTCTCTTTGAGGGGAACCTGTTGATGCCGCGGCTGCAGACGCCCACTCGATGAGTCGTCGTTGCCACACAAGCGTGGATAGAGTACTCGTAGTAGAACTCGTGACTTGGGTTGGGGCAATAAGTGAATGAGGGTGCGTCACAGCCTGATCCCTTCTGGAAGAAAACCAAATTACGTTGGGATGTGAGAGTAAACAGCTGATAAGAACTGTTTAACGAATACGAGTTGTTTCATTTTCATTTTAATTTATTTTTTAATATGCATACAGTACTAACAAAGACTAAACAAGTGGGGACAAAGGAAAAAAAAGGAAAAATATAGTTACTGCATTTTCTCCCTCCCTTGAGAAACTTGAATAGTTTCATTCGGAAGCAACAGTGCAAGCCTTTGAAATGGTAGTGGCAATTTAGATGCACAAAACTCTTCAGAAGAATTAGCTGCTGGGCAATTTGGAGCGACCTACCAGAAATGCGCAAGAATAGCAAAAGTGCTAGAAGTGTCGGCATAGCCAGCGCTATAGTTCCTGAAACGACATATATTGCACTGAGAATTTCCTAAAATGTCACAGTATCGGGCACTGCCGTGCACAGCAGGTCGCCTGGCCTGTGAAGACCGTAAATAGTGCGGGTCAACGGTTCGCGGGCATTGGACCCAAGTTAGCAGGATATACCAGAAACATAGAAATAATGCTGAAACTTACACGAGATTTCAGTGCAGCCGAAGCAACATCCTTGTCTGGCTTCCTGCCCTCTATAATTTCCTGCACGTCTGCCGGCTCTGCCATCGTTTCGTCGCCACCACCGCTGGCGATCTCGGTAGAGATCGGTGGGCGCTCATCCTCACTCGATGCCGCTGTGTCCGCCGAGGAGTCTGCTTCCGGCTGCTCATCAGCGATGTCAGACTGGTCGGTGCCACCATCACTTTCTCGAGCCGTGGGTCCGGAGGGCCAGCGTGGTTGAACTACGGGCATTCCCCGCCCTTCTGGTTCTGGCTGGAGTGCAGCCACGGTGTCCTCGAACGGTGCCGCTGGGGTTCTTTCCTTGACTCCGCGGTAAAGCGTGCCGTACACATCAGCACTTATTCCCGCCAGCATCAGCATGAGCAGCGCACTTAAGAGAGTCAGCAGGGCGTACCTACGGGACATGGCACGCCAGGAGTCTCGATGCGGCCGCGCATTTCTGTACTCAGCTGCCCGGTCCGCGATTGGCACATGTGCCCTTCTGCGGCCGCTCGCTACGCGTACGTCTCGCAAGAAACGCTTTATCTCTTCCGATATAGACTGCGAAGTCATGCTGGTGCCGCTGGTCCTTGCAGCTGAGCCGCTGGTACCCTCAGATTCCTCATCGAGGTGACTGCTCACCCCAGACGCCGTGGAAGTCTTTGCGCTGTTTTCGGTGACCTCCACGCTGGCGGCAGGCGACGTTGCCGATGAAGGTGGTGCTGGCTGGCTCACCTCGGTTGCCGCATTGGACTCTTCCCCTTCATCTTCGGCGCCAGTAGTGTACGCGGACGAGATGGACGAGACGATGGTCCCACTGCCCTCAGGTGAAGTCACAAGAGGATCCTGCGCGACAATTTCGCTTAGTGGGGGGACCGGTACCGGTTCTGCGGCCTGGTCCATCTCAAACCTGAGCGTCTTCCCAGAGGGTTGCTTCTGGCTGTCGTAGAAACCGAACGGATATTTGAGAATACCAGTTCCCTGTCGCTGCACGGGCAGGTGTGGTAGTGGGGGTGAGATCGGCGCATTCTGGAAGATTGGTTGTCGCAGTCGCTGCCGGTAATATGGATCCATCGGAGACCCTGATTCAAACAGCCGAAAACGGCGAGCGGTATTCGTTTTTGTCTCGGAACGTGAAGTATACTGCGCGCGGAAAACCGTGCTTCTTCTTCACTTGTTTACTTGCGTCAAAATTATGCGGAAGCAAAAAAATTGGCACTAGAACGCATCGCGACGAAAGTAGATGACTAGGTTGCTACCATTAAACGACTCACGACGACGTATTTACGAACGCTTTTCAATACCACCGATGAAAGTGGTTAAACTTACTGGTGTACCGAAGCTGTAGCCAATGCGATATGCAGAGCTGAGGGGACACAAGTGAGTACATTTGAATCATGCATATGAAATGCATTTTTCTTGCACTGTACTTTTTATTTGGTCCGTGCTCCCGTCTGTCTGTGCGTGAGGGTTTCGAATTAAGCGCCGAATATATCTTTACTTTCAGTGAAGAAAGAAGTGAAGTGCAGCCTATTTTCTCTGCTTTCCCATCGCCAATCCTAAACCACGTTTTAGTTTTTCCGCCACGGATGCGTTTTCATATATTAAGCTATCCTTCAGACTTGAGCCTCCTTGCTGGCTAACACGGCTCGCATTTACTGCAGGACGGATACTGCGACATTCGAAGAAAACATCTAATCTGGTATTTTCACAAGCTATGCATGAATCATCCTTCACAGAACGTTTCCTAACCATGCGTTTTTAGACAGCCTGGTTTGTTTCAAAAAGGAGGCCTCTATGTTTTAAATTATCCAGAAACGTTTACATTGTCATGATATTCTTCCTCTTTCAATACCGCTTCCAGTAGATTAATGCTACATACACTCAAAGTCGTGTGCCAGAACCGTAAATGGCTGTAGCGGAAGGCCCGACACTGGCGCCATCAGATGATTTTAACGCGATGTCATTTAGGTCATCGTCTTGCAAAAACCACCGGGTTTCTCCGTAACTTAATTCCCTGATTGGTCGACATGGTCTTGACGTCATCAGCATCGCCAAATTTGAAAATGTGAGGACTAGAATGTCGCGGAACGTCCTATTCGATTATCGTATAGGATTATACTAACCCGTCGAACTCTTCCAGCTTAATGCATCCATCTTTTAGCCACCAATCAACCTGAATCCTGAAACTAGTCCCCATTAATCCACATGAATACGCCCACTAATGTCAACTAACTTACCTTAATCCTCCCAATGATCCCCAGCAATCCATTTCATGAGGGCCTTCTTCCAAAATTTGGGAGTCCTTTGGAATACATGGGGGTGGGCCAACTTCTAAATGCTATCGCATTTTATTCTTTAAGAATGTGGTTAAGAAGGCCTCAAGTTTTTGCATTGCCTATGTACTGCAAAAATGATCTCGTAAGCATTTTCGACATCCCTGCGTCCATGACCCGATGCTAAGAATATCCACATTGTCAGAGTTCACGTAATGCAGGAGATATAGTTCTTCCACACTACGGTATGTCATTCAATTCGCGAGTTAAAGCAAAACTTTATCAATTAGTATGTCTTCCTTAAACAGCTGCGTTTTATTTATGCTCATGAGCCATGATGCTCTAACACAGCAACTGAGGGCACGCTATACCAAACAAACTGTATGCAAGATATACTAGAATGCTATCTATACTCAGTAATAATAGTAATAACGACGATAATAATAACAGCATATCTTTTTAATATGAATGTAAAAAACGATTTTTCAGCCCGCTTAAGCTAGCAAGGTTAGCTTGTGAGCGAGACTGGGCAGTCAAGTGAAGACACTGCTTACAAATCATACACGGAACTATGAAGTAAAAAAAACTACAAATTTAAATGCTATTTTCTCAGAAATCAACCAACAAGAGCCTTTGTACACGTTGACATGCACTCATCATAATTTCTGTAAAAAGTACAATTAATCATATGAATCACAAATCTCGAATCCAATAACTGAAGTGAGGTCAAAAAGCCTTTAAGTAGAACAACATATGAGCCAACGTACTACTATTTCCTTGCATATTACTGCTCTCACCATTGGTCGTCGAAGCTTTTTCAAATTGTGAATGCTCTTTACCTCACTCTTAATATTCAGTTAAATAAAACAAGAGGCAATATAAAAGTCATGGGTTCTTTTTCCGTAGCTCGGGAAAGTACGGAGAACGACCAATTTTTCGACGAAGCGGAAAGGCAGAGCTTGACGTTCAAAGCGCTTCTAAAAATACTTTTTTTACTTATGTCAAAAACAGCACTGTTCGCAAAGTGGGAGCATATCAAAATGAGCCGTCATAACGAGGTATTCTTCACTTCGGCATTCAGTGCCGTACGCAAGGTGTGGTGCTATCTTGAGACGTTTTCTAATTTTTTTTTATAACTCTATTTATCGCATCAGAGCATAAAGCGAGCTGGTAAGGTGGAAAGAAAATAAAAGAGGAGGTGTTTAATGAATTATAAAAGTTGGGTCGATCTAACGAAGGAGAGGAGAGAGCAGTGATTTGGGCCTTGCGTCGAAGCAATATATGAGGACGGGTTGTTCAGAGGGAGACCCGCTGCTGCCAGGTGCGGAATTGTCGTTGGCTTCAGCGTTGGGCAAACCCACAACAAATGGTGAATATCAGCCTCAGTATTTTGCGAGTTGCAGACAGGACGCCCTGGGCAGGGATATAGTAGCGAAAGTGAGGCCACGTCCGAGTGACGGCAGGAATGAGGGCAACCACGACTCGGATCCTCCGAAGCACAACCTCCTCCGACTGTAAGGCTATACCTTAAAACAGATTCCCTTAAGCTTTTACAGACCATTTTTCTCAAAGAAGAATTGGAAGAAAATCTTGTGGCATACAGCTGCATACACGTTAAATTGAATTCAGCGCAAAAATACAGACAAGGGACAAAGAGAGACACACTGAGACAACACGAGCGCTCGTGTTGTCTCAGTGTGTCTCTCTTTGTCCCTTGTCTGTATTTTTGCGCTGAATTCAATTTAACATGCTTCACCAACTAGCCCGGCAGCTTGCTCTCCTGAGCTGAATACACATCAAACACAATCATATCGGGATCTTTAAAATATGTAGCTTCCAAGACAGTGTGCCGTAAAAAATGAGGACGAGGAATTTCGCGCTGTGTGTCAGGTTTACTTCGAGGAATGTGCCGAATAAGCAGTCACTTGAACGAAGGTGCACTGGCTGCGTCTGGCTAACTACTTTACACGGGCTATAAAAACAGAGTAAACTTGTTTTTTTGTTGTTTTTTCAACAAAAGCCGTCAATTTCGAACCAAGTAAACAAGTATTCTATGACTTTTTGAAGAATTTTAGCAGCTTCCATATGAGTTTCGCAGGGCATAGCAAGGTGTGTATCATCAACATACATATATGGTTGATTTTAACAGTAAACGCCCAAGTAATTAATACAAATGTTAAATTATAAAGGACCTCTGATTGAGTCTTCTGGTGCGCCATAATTCACCGCTAGCAGTTCCCTAAACGCCTTATCAAGAAGGATGCACTGAGATCGGTCGGAAAAATAATTCTAGAAAAAACATTGATACGGGCCCCTCAAAGCCAATGGCATCTAAATCACCTAACAACAGGTTGTGGCCAATTGTGTCGATGGCCTTTTGTACGTCAACAAATAGAGTAAGTGCAATATATTGTCAATCTTCTTAAAAATTGAATCAGCAAAACTTTCGAACAGTTCGATTGCGCTTAAACCGCTTCGGAAACAAAACTGTGCGAAATGCAGGAAATTATACTTCCAGCAAAACGAAATCATGCTTTGATATACAACCATTTATATTATGAAAGCCAGAGCAGATAGTACAGAGATAAACCTGTAGTTTCACAGCCGTTTAGATAATTTTTATGAAGTGGTCTTATCACACTCACTATCATCCTGCTTGGGATAGTGCCTGTGATCAAAGTTTCGCTTATCATGTACTGCAATGACTTTTTAGGTATGTAGCTGTTTACAATATTTTTAAATCTGATCCTTTCAGAACCCTCTACTTCGTTGCCGGAAACGACCTGATCACCTCTCGCACGTCACTGCCTGCGACCGACGGCAGATATGCCAACTGAGCGTTTGTTGTGGGGTGATTATGCTCTAAGTTGTTTTTGCTGATTTTATTTCGTAGTTTTATCGCCGAGTCTACAAAATACTTATTGAAAACATTAGCAAGAGCAAAATTAGAATAACTGCGAAATGCTTCTTGTAGTACAGCGTCTGTACTTTTGTTTTGTATGTCTACCTACAACTGTAATAACAAAATCGCATGTTTTCTTCAGGCTCTGGAGATAAGGTTCAAACTTCTGCAACTGGTATTTTTTCTTTCCGGATCTTATTGTAGATTTTATTTTGTTTCTAATAAATATTTAATTCTTTCTTAACGTCGTTGCTCTGACATTTCTTTATTGGCTTACTTTATATGAAGAGGAATCTCATAGGCATTTAAATGGTCATAACCAAGAGGGAATTCCAATTAAAACTCCTACTATATCTCTTCATGCTAACGTCATTACGTACTTATGTTTGTTTCGAAAATTTGTACATTGCTCGCTTTCTTCCCTTACTACAAGCGCCACAAATTAATAGTCTGCTATATTTTCTTTATTAACTCAGCCTAGAGGGTTTTTTCTATCTATCATTGTATTAATATGTTAAATTCAAGCTCTGGTTGCACGGTTACCAAGAATTTCTTCCCATGCTACAACATACTGAATATACCGCAGTAATTAATACATAATAGTACACGTTATATATTGCATCAGTACATTATAGTACATATTATTACATATAATTAGTAAAATACATTACATGAGTAAAACAAAATAAATGTCGAATTTTCACAACGAGTAGGCGGCTGGAACATCGAGACTGTCGGCAAGCTACGTTCGTTATCGGTTCAGCTGCGTTCCTGTGGTATATAGAGTGTTCAGAACTGGCCGACATAACGGTTCAGAGGACGCAGTAAACACTATGTTCACTGCATTTTATTTCAAAACGTGAGTGAACTATCTCATTGACTAACAGAAAAGATAAAAAGACGCAACCTTCTTTTTGCATATTTTTTATTGCAGTGCTATTTCAGCGACACCTACACTGCGCTCCCACACAAAATCCACGATGATGGCCCATGAATTCGCACCTCCTGTTGCAGGTCTTTCTTCCGCGGGGGCAGCCAGCAGTTCTTGCTTTGTACTCTGTGACGCAAAAAAAAAAGAGAAAAAAAATGCTTACCAATAAGAGGTAGGCTTTCGGAGGGGGCTTATTTCATCAAGTGGACTGGTGGATTTTTCCAGTTCTGCATTGTTTCACCTCTATACTTAGCCTGCATACAGGCACGCGTTGAAGTTGCGCTGTAAAACCAATATTTTGTTAGCGTTTATTTATCCGCCCAATTCATCTTTACCGCGTTTGAGTCGAAAATTTGTGCCAGGGATTAGCCTTTAATATGCGCTTGAGGTACCAGCATTCACCGCGTTGGATTAGTGGGCACGTCGTTGGCTGCTTGCGCCAAGTACGAGCGATTATGAATGGAGACAAAATGCAAAAACGCCTGTGTACTGAACGATGTTACTGCATGTTAGAAAAATCTCCAGGTGCTCGAAATAAATCCTGAGCTCTCCTCTAAGGTGCCTCTCATAGCCCCCGTGTGCATCTTTATGACGTCATGTACAAAAACTTCCATTGCCTTCTCATATGTACACATTCCCATTTTCTTTAATAACAAGAGCTACACTGCTAAATGAGACGCGTAAAAGCTCCTCGGCTACAGCGCTTGTTTGCTCATGCTGTAATTTAACGCGTGAGGAGGCATTTACGCTTCCTTTTCTCTTATAGCATGCTACTTTCCTGATTGTGTCAAAAATAATTTAAAATCCACATCGTCTGCTGCGACAAAAAACCAGACAAGCAGCATAGACTGCATTTATTCTGGCGGCGCATCTACCCTAAAATAAGTTATCCTAAAAGAAGTTTACCGCCTCTTCTACTTTAGAGTCGTCGTTTACTCAGAGGAAGCGACATTGGTCAGAACACCAGCAGTGTTTACTGCTTGAATTGGCTTTATCGTTGCACAGGATGCAAATTTTTAATTAATTATGACTGAATCAAGTAAGTACTCTATGTTAACATGCTATTAGAGAAAAAGGAACATTATTTGCCACGTCATGCGCAGAATATTTACACGACAAGCAAGCTGCGTAGCCGAGAGCAGCGTTTTACACGTTGCATTTAGCATGCAAGACGTGTTATCATTTAAAGTTTGGGAGGGTGTACTTGCGTATATAAAATCTAGATGAAATAAATTTTCTCACTAGCTTTATCCCCTCATTGCACTCGCGCTAGGAAGTGCAGCGGAACCCACCAACCCAGTCAGAACTGCGTACCGTCAGGGAAAAAAAGTATCTGGACCACGCGAACTGCAAACGAAGCCGATGGCTCTATACACCATTTTACGAGAAGCGGGTAGGATAGAGACAAATACTCTGAAACACGCATGCTACTGACACCTCACTGTTGCCAGCCTCCCCTGGACTGCTAATCCGGCCCGCGGAGCAACGTCAGGCTCCTAAGCCACGGATGAAATGCGTGTTTTCATCTGTACAACAACAGCTGCAATAGTTTTGCTTAATGTTAACTTATGTTTTGCTGTTTATAAAGAGATTTACAATTACTAAAGTGCTCGTGCGTCTCCCTAAGCGACCTTATTACGGGTCATTCGTGATACATGCCATACCGATCAGTACTTCAGTTCTGTCGATGGGACAGCTCATTGCTGCATGCCAATTAGGAACAGATTTTTCATGCCCTCTTCGCCTGCTCCTTTGCCATTTAATTACCCCTTTATCCACATCCCTCTCATCCAACGTGGCGGGCCTGGCTAGCATCGGACCAGCTGTCGGTCCGGTTGGCTTTAGTGACCCTGACGCAGAATATCCTTTATGCTTAAGGCTGCGTTGCAATAAAGCTCTTTCTCCATCTCTCTCCCCCCCCTCCCCCTCTCTCTCTCTCTCTCTCTCTCTCTCTCTCTCTCTCTCTCTCTCTCTCTCTCTCTCTCTCGCCCTCTCTCTCTCTCTCTCCCCCTCTCTATCTCTCTCCCCTCTCTCTCAGCCCTCTCTCCCCCCTCTCTCTCTCTCTTTACCACTTCTTTAATCCGGCGGTGTACCTGACATACGCGTTCGTGTATAATAGGATACTCGAGCTCAATGCGACAAGAAATTTCGAGAACTCACCTGGCAAGTCACACTCGCATCTTGCACCTCTGCAATTCCCAGATTCGTACCCCAACTGCTCGCATAATCGGTTGCAGCTATCCTCTTCGTCGGGGCAATCAGTATCATAACCTGGTTTGGGCAATAACACAGCATAAGCGCTGATATCACAAAATGACAAAACCTCTCAGAAACGCAATATTTCTGAATGCTCGTGGAAGCGGCGCAAACAAGAGCACTGTTCCCGAGCTTATCAATGAGCAAACTTACGACGACTTCACATTGTAAAACATTGTAAATGTTTAAATGCCCACTTGACTATCATGGGTCCGTGGTTTACACCTTGAAATCCCCTTTTGTCGCGAATGGCTTTCATATGAACTCCCACATGGGCTCAAAGTGCAAGTTTTACGGCGGGAGCTGTAAGTGCCCCAACTTCTGAGATCGTTGTCTCGTTATAGTCGGTGTCCTCGGAGAGGGCAAAAGTGTGAGGTAAGACGCGGATGGGAAGAGGGAGCAAGCGGCGAGAAGGAGAGAGGAAGGCCCAGCCCACTAGTCGCCGTCGGGCTCCTGCAAGCGAAAACATTCTCATCCTTGTTTCCGCCACTGCTCTGTGCAGCGCGCCTCGCACGGTGCTGAACAAGCTTAGCAATGTGCTTAAGGCGGGGAAAGAAAGTGGCAAGCCCGTCAACTTCCCGCACTTCGTGAAGCGCACGATGAAAGCCAGGCCCTTGAGTGCGTGCAGCAAAAGCCAAAGCAAGCAGGCGTCGGTCTGTGCTTCAGCAACGAGCTCATGGTATTAACATCGGTTCGCCAGCCTTCCGAATGCTGACCTCACTACACTACAATAGGCGCCAGCTCTCGCTGATTTTAGCTTTATATTCTTGCAACGGGGGAGTTTGTTTTTGTGGGTTGAATCTGACTTCATTTAGTTAGTTTTGCGTTATATTATGAGTGTTACGTTTGTTGTGTGTGCACGACAACTGTTGTGTGAAACTGTGCGTAATTTTCCGGCCCTACATAGGCTATAGGAATTACCCAGAAATGCTTCACTTCTACCCGCTCTATCCAGGTGGGCACTCGAAGGAGAACCGCTCCAAGCAATGTTTTACAACTTGGGATAGGGTACTGAAGTATATCAAAATCGATGTTTCTTTTTCGTTTATTAAATTTATTGTAGCACTACGGCATCATGGCCTCTTCAAAATCTTTTTCTGACCGAATTCAGTACGCTGAAAGCCCGAAGGTGCCTAAATTATTTGGAATGCACAGGGAACAGTTCAAAAGCGTGTGCTTCATTCGTCTTTCATCGGCACTTTCCGATGGTGCTGGTGTGTCAACTGAATGTGGCTGCTCTGTAGTATTGATCACGCTAAGTAAATGCTCGAACAACAAGTATTCAAGCTCTCCGTTGTCAGGCAGATCAGCTGAAAGTAGTTTTTCTTGGTTTGAAAGTAAAAGTGTCACTGATTTAGGCAACCAGAGGAGCTGCTCGGATACAGAATGATGAATCCGTATTTCAAGGGAAAATAATAAATCTAGTTTTATTTGTCTGTACCGCATCCGCCCTGTGAGCCGCACCGTATTAAGAAAACCTTGCGCTCATTTCAAACATACACCTCGAATTGTTTTTAACGTGATCTGAAGCTTTCAGAAAGAGGTGTCTCCATTCCATCTCCGTCACTACGGAGCGAAAGACAACCGAAGCAATGGCCGATGTCGACGCGGAGACGTTGGCAGCATCCGCCACCCTTTCCCGCTTAAGATACTCTGCAATACTGCCTCCTCAACACTGTGGTTGCAGCGCACGCGAACTCTCCTTTTCAATTCTCCGACATGTTATCAGGCATGCGAGACAGCTGGCGAAGCGAGCGGATGCGAGCGCAACGACGAGGCAAGGGATGTGACGTCATACCAAACGGCGGCGGCGGATCCGCGGCGGGGCGCGCAGTGTGACGTCATGCCAGATGGCGCGGCGAGCGCGCGCCGTCCTCCAGCTGCGGCGGTTGCTAGGCAACGGCTCAAGGTTGGACTCTGTGCCTCCTCTGAGCACCGCCACAGCGAAATCGCAAGTTCATCGCCAATGTAGCTTGCCCTACAAAATCCATCCACAGCTGCCGGAAAGGGAATGCACTCATGGTGCTGCTATACCGGATGTTTCAGCGAACATTTTTGAAAATTCCCAAAAATATGAGGTTCTAAATAGAAGGAATATCTATTTAGGAACAAACTGTCAGCCACGGAGGACGTCTGTTGCTTTGAAAATAGTTCGAATTAAGTACATATAATTAACTAACATACACTAATTATATTTTAAGCAGCACATTCTGGTGGTTAGCGCCAATGGGACTGGCCAGTAGACAAGGTGATGTAATATCAATTTTCGTAACGAAGTAAAAGCCGTTCTCTAACGCTGTGGCATAAAATTTCTTAGTAGAACCAGAGGGAAAGCTGCCAGCGCTACCATTCATCCACCATGGACAGGCACAGGAATGCCGGGAAGACGGGGTTTCTTAGTTGGCTGGGCTATTGTTGGGCATAAAACGTGGACTGAGCCGTAAAAATACACCCCTTTTCGTGCCAAAACTGCAAAAAAAATTCTGTGAAATTTTTCATACTGGCATAACAACGAACTTTCACTTGCTTTAAATTTATTGAAGTGAACAACGCAGTATTCAAATAGTTCAACCTGCACACAGAAGAGAGCACCACGGCGGAACTACGAATTTCTTGGTACAATCCACGTTTTCGGCCAACACTAGCTAAGCCAAAGATAAAAACTCGTCTTCCCGGCAGTCCCGCGGTGGATGAAGATGGTGGCACCAGCTTTCCCTCTAGGTAATATTTAGAAACTCTATGCGCTCTGGAATGCCAGTAAATCCTGTGCTTTTTTCCACACCGAACCGAAACTAAACGCATGAGGTGCACCGGCAGCTCGGTGAACAACCCAATTTCAGCTTATGACAAGCCCGGCCCACAAAAATATTTTTTTTTGCATGCGAAAACGCGCTGCATGAGAAACACTCGTGGCCGTACGAAACCTGCATTTATGGACGCTCCTCTGGAGTGGGCTCCTCTGCACTAGCACCCCGCAGCGTCTCTTCAACTTCAGTCTTTCACTAGAGTCACCTTTCACCCCTCCGCGCCCCCAGTCCTAACAACGAAACCACCCCTTCCCCCCACTCCCCAGCTGCCTAGCTGCCCAGCTGCTGCACCGCCAAAACACTTGTCCCCGACTATAGAAAGCCCACTGCTCCACAATTGACCGACGAAGCTCATCAACGGGAAACAGAAGAGGCCTTGCGTCGCAAGACCCAAGCCCAACGAACCTTGCAATTTAAAAATTAAAGGTATGTTATTATTAGCGCAGTTAAAATAAAATGCATTTATATGGGTACACTAAACAGGTGCTGCCAGAAACTTTTGAAAAATAAGTATGTGCGAAGGCACGGCGCGACATAGAGAGCTAACGCCGTGCAGAATGCATCTATGCGGCCAGCAACTGACACGTGCTGGACACAGCTGCCAAGGAGCACACCATTCCAAGACCTCTTAGCGAAGAGCATCCTACCCTTTAGGGTGGATTCACAATATAAATAATTGATTTTGCATGCGAACGGCCCATCATATGACTCTAGCTCACAGATTGTTCCATGAGCTCGCACGTAGCGTGAAGTTTCCTTTACCACCACGGCTGTACTACCACGGGAACAGTTTCCAGCGCTATATCGACCAAAAAGTGGTTTTTCTCTTCATTAAATTTTCTTGAAGGACTCGGTTTTGTTGCCCTGGTTATTTGTATTTTATCCCCCATACTGCATGCCTTTTTTGTGGTATAAAAAACACTGCATGCATAGTGTAGCAGAGACCACACGGAAAGATTTTGGACGAGGCACCTACACTTGCATGTTGTATCGGCGCAGAGGCCGAGCGAATGGCCACCGCTGAGGCATCGACGCAGGCATTCCACTTCCTCATGGGGACATTCAGTTGTTAGTCCTGAGGACAAATTAGTGAAGAAGGAGGAGGAAACACTTTTTTAGTTCCAAAAAAAAAGAAAAATGGACCTTGCGGTCACCGCTTGGGGAACAATAGATGTTGCTTTGGGATAACCTCGGTGGCTCGCTGGAGAGCCTGGCGTTGGACCGCCGGACGACTGGGAAATCTCCTGTGGTAACAGGATTGCAGTTTAGAATAAATTTAATCACACTTGATTGGTCGAGGCCTCAGTGAGTTCTGGAAGAACCTGAAAAAGCAGCGCTTTTTGTCGCCGCGTATTTATTCTTTTCTATTCCCTTTTCCTAATTCGACTTGTATGTATCCGCGCCACCAAGAAATATTTTCTTATTATTATTTCACAACGTAGTGCGAGTTCCCTGATGTATGCCATGTGATCTCGAACCACGCCCATGTATTTCTACGGTCTTCAGCAATTTTCAGACCCTGCGATAAATACGTTTAGAATATTTTGTGCCATTTTGAAGGAAGCCCTGGAAGACACTTATCTCAACCCATTATTCAGCTCGGAAAGGGCCGTTATGGGTTGCTGAAACCAGTGCAAAAGGTGCAAATAGCACATGCGCATGAAATCTACAACACTTGTAAAACAAAATGACTAAATTATTTATTGCTTACAATTACATTAAAGACCTGCAGTATGTATAACACGCATTTTTGCCATTTGAACTACAAGCAGAGGAAAACAGCTGAGGGAGTGCCACCTCAGTTTAATGTGATCAGAGAAAATCTAATGCCAAGAGTAGCCAAGGCTGTTTTTCTCGAACTACAAAATCGAAAATTCGCGCTGTAATTTCTCCAAGAGAAGTGAGATGGCACGCATTTCACTTCCCCTCCATTACGCAAGATGTCATCGGTTCTGTAGTCTGTAATCGCCGGGTACCAACGACTAAGTTGCAGTTCGACGACCGCAGGACATCTCCAGAGTGCTCCAGAATGCTCTCGTAACTGTGCTTCATTACCAAGAGTGGCTTCTATAGTACGATCGCGGCTTTCTACGTAACGTGCATCGTTTGGTCGCCCCTAATCCCGTTACTACCACTAAAAATAAACACTTCACCGTGTGGGTGGACTTCAACTGCAACAACTCAATTTTCATGGAAGGAAAAGTATTGTCTTTCATATGGTAGCGCCATTTGTGCATTGCAGTCAGGAGTCAGCGCTCGCTACCAACGGCATTCTACGTTAGCGTTCCCTTTGATAATCCTCCTATACAAGGGGGTACCCAAAAGAAACCGGACTTATTTTTGTTTGAACTTATTTGTTCACATATTAAGCACAGACCTTCAATCTCCTTCAAAGTATTCCCCACTTGCAATGATACGCTTGTCGAATCTTTGATTCCATTTTTCAAAACATTGTTTAAATTCATCTTTTGTGATGCTTGACAGTGCCTCCGTCGTTTTTTTCTTCATCTCAGCAACATCAGCGAAACGGTTTCCATTCATCTATTTTTTCATTCTAGGAAACAAAGAAAGTAGCACGGGGCAACGTCGGGAGAGTATGAGGGTTGAGGAATAGGGGTCATGCCATTTTTGGTCCAAAATTGTCGTAGAGACAGGGCTGTGTGAGCAGGGACATTGCCATGATGGAAAAACCAGTCACCCGACCGCACAAATCTGGCCGCTTCCACCGCACACTGTTGCCCAACCTTTTCAAAACATCCAAGTAGAAAGCCTGGCTAACTGTCTGACCCTGCGGAACAAATTCTCAATGAACGACTACTCTCACGTCGAAAAAAACAAATCAGCATTGTTTTGAGGTTTTGTTTCACCTGACGAGCTTTCTTGAGGGGAGGTGAATTTGAAGTTTTCCATTGCCATGATTGTTGCTTTGATTCAGGATTCGATTCAGGAACACTTGAGTTGTCCCCATTGCATCGTCCTTGTACGTCTTTCTTAATATTTCAAGAGTTTCCATTCAACTTTTTCCGAGCAAAAATCAGAATTTCACCGGCGCTCGCTGTTCACGAATATCATCCATTGCAAAAACGACATTCACACAAAACAGTCGTCACTCTAAAACTCTGCCTAAACTAGTCTGACCTCCTTCAACGACGGCACTCGGCTTACTGACTCTGGAATGTTCGTTCTATGTGCTCGTAGTGGCAAAACGCGGTACCCCAGAAGCTTTGCCGACCAAAAAATTTAGTCCGGTTTCTTTTGGGTACCCCCTCGTATACCACATCACACTCTTCATGTAGTCACGTAGCAAAGGTTCTGTGAAGCAAAATTTTTATCAAATTCCCTCCCCCCCCTCCCCTTTTCTTTTATTGAACACATGTCCCAAGCACACCTAAATTGCATTACAGAGGACCTATTCCCATGCCACCTGGATAACACTCTGGTTTTGACAACCATACAAGTTCCCTACAAAACCAAGTGTTTCCCTTGTGTAAATTTGCGGTATTTTCAGAAAAGGAGGATGAAAATCGCAGGTTCCTTTTCCTCTCTGCGTTTGGTAGTTCTACATCGGAAGGGACACAAAGTGGAGGTATCTCGACGGTGCTCACGATTGAGACGGCGTTTCCATGCCCATGAATTTGGAAAGTACCCGCTTTCATACTAAATGTCCCGCTTTCATACTAACTCATACCTGCACAAGACAGGGCTTTCAGAGTGCCATATATGTAGTTTTCAACAGGCATCTGCCTCGCCTGATCCTCCTATCAACCCTTTCATCCGGCGTCCTGGCCATTCTGCACCTGAATTTTGTTCTCGCAGCTGCTAGCTCCTTTGGCCTTCTGAGTTCTATGTCCTAAACATAACCCAGATAACTGAACTTTGTTTTCCTCTTCCAAGGAGACGGCTAAATAAAATTCCCTCTAGTTGTAATGCTTAAGTAACCTACGCTCCGGATATAATGATGTTGTCCTGTGAATATGTATATTTTGGTGGTGCAATAAACATTGGTATTATTATTGTTATATATCTGTACATATAATTACTGATGAAGAGGGTACATTTTTTAGAATAGGGAAAGTAAAACGGTAAGAGCACTGAACTATTTAAATCATGCAGTAGCCACAGAATAAGTGAGTAACAGTCTAAATAGGGCGTTGAAATACAAGCGGAACAATCAGGACAGGAAAATATATTTCTCCTTGCATATAGCCAACATATTGCGATTACACCGGAAGAATTTGACATACAAGAGGAGTGAATACTCCCGATGCTCACCTACGAGCAGGAGCCCTACGGCAGCCAAAACGACCGACATTCTTGATGGGCACTCGTGCGTAGACCAGCGACCTTAAAGAAGAATAAAATGCAGTCCGTGTCCTGCATGGGGCAAAAAGTAAGAAATCTCTCGAAATGTGTGAGAGCCCGAGGGTGCACTTACCGTTTTGTTCGCAATAAGTAGGGAAATTCACCTGCGATACGTACGTCGCAAAGAAAACCACGGACACCATCCGTTCAAATCACGGCATTTTTCGCGCACAAGGGGCGGCTGTCGAGGACGTAGCGAAGTGCTGCTGGTCTTTTTCTTCCCTTAGAACAACTATGGGGTGGCTCAAAGGGTTTTCACAGGCCTTTGATGCAGTGCAGGTACGTTACATACCTTCACTTTCGGTTTTTCAGAAATACCACTATTTCGTGGGCTTTAGAACCATTCATTTGAATTTTTCACCTATGTCGCTTCTGCCGCACATGTCGCGAAACTGCCAGAATAAATTACATTTATCCAAGAGTATCTATTGGAGACTATGTACGACCCAAGCAGTATTAAGAAACGTTATGACCAAAACTGCGTGCTATACGTCGACTTCAGATGTAGGGAGGAAGAAGTACTACTTTTCTCGTCACAGCTGCTTAATGTAGTTTTTAAATCGCAGGATTTGTTAAAAGTGCCTATTTATAAAGCTAAATTGAGCACGCAATTGTCCCTTAGAAGCTGCTTCATCGTCTGAAGTGTAAACGTCACCACGAGGTCATTTTTTGTGGCTGAGAATCAATGCACTACAGGAAGCTTCGCTGCATATGTGAGCGCGTTACTGATTAAAAAAGTGAGCAAATATAGACACACATCTGAGAGTCGAATTAGACTGGGCCTTAATAAAGACACTTGTTTTGTTGACGAAATCTAAACAAGTTCAGTGCAAGGCTAATATTATTTCCCTTTTGCGCAGCATATATCCAGACGTTATATTCTGTAACGAGTCAACGCGGGCTAGTTGGTGGTTGACAATGGAGTGCATATTGCAACCGCGCAAAACGACGAGGGACGAAGAGAGAGACAAGATTCTATACCACAAGACAACCTGCTTTGTGCTCTTAAAGATACCGTAGATGATTACGGCTCAGTGTCTTTTCAGAATGCATGTGGCATGAGTGTAGATGACTTTGTAGAAATGCTCCGTTGTTATCTTGCTTCGAGCGTAGTTAATTCTGAGGGAAAGAATTTCATTCAGAAGCATGGTGTGTGCATCGGTTCATGTATTGCCCCATTGTTAAGTGACATCTTTTTATCATATTGTGACTTCCGCGTCTTGTCTTGTCCTTTCCTCTCTTCGTCCTTCGTCGTTTTACGCGGTTGTAATATGCACTCCATCATTATATTCTGACAGTATCCTGCAGTGTTTCATGCGACATACACACCTGCTCATCCCTAGAAGATTGTGATGGTTTGAGAAAACAGTTTTACTGATTCGCAAACAAACAAAAATACCAAGCAACCTTGTGTTTCCTCTTTTAGAATCTGTGATTGACATGATTATTAACCGTCATCAACGGCTCGTGTTACGCGTAGCGCAGGATCAAGGCCACTGTCATTGATCCCCGGTTACTGTTTTCCTGTTCAAGCAGTCTCCACGTTATCTGAGCCTATTTTCTTATCTCACCTGTCCACCTAACCCTCTGCCACTGTGGGCTGCATTTTCATATATTGAGGCACAGATACACTTCATTCAGTTTTGATTCTTCACCAAAAACTGATTCAATCGATTTGAATTCGAAATGACAGCCATGGCCGCCGTACTTTCTAGAAAATAAGTGCGTTAAGAGGGTACGCAGCAAACAGAATGGCCAATTTAATCAAGCTTTTCTATTTCTCAATTTCTTTCGTTGTAAACCTCACGTCTTCATCTCTCTCATGACGTAAAATTATAAGCAGTAAAAATTTAGAAAATAGTGACTACTTCAGTGACTAACCACGGGCCATCAAAGGACGCTACAGAGCGCTGAAGGGAATGTGAGCGCCTACCGCAAAGCGACAATAGACGTCAGAGGCGCGGCACAGAATCTGAGTGCCCTTGCGTAGGTTACTCACCGCAAGTCGACAATGCATGTTAAGGTTCAAAACGGAAATGAAAATGCCCCGGCGTGTGTGACCGTACGTCGGCGATGGAGTTCAAGGTCCAGATGCGGGACAGGTGAAGAACGACCAGCTCCAGCTCTCATGATGTAAAATTATAAGCAGTAAAAATTTAGAAAATAGTGACTACTTCAGTGACTAACCACGGGCCATCAAAGGACGCTACAGGGCGCTGAAGGGAATGTGAGCGCCTACCGCAAAGCGACAATAGACGTCAGAGGCGCGGCACAGAATCTGAGTGCCCTTGCGTAGGTTACTCACCGCAAGTCGACAATGCATGTTAAGGTTCAAAACGGAAATGAAAATGCCCCGGCGTGCGTGACCGTACGTCGGCAATGGACGTCAAGGTCCAGATGCGGGACAGGAGAAGAACGGCCAGCTCCAGAAAAGAGGTATGAAAGCGATATATGAAATCCGACAGCGGTTTCCATTTTTGTCGCGAAGGAGGCGACAGCGATGAGACCGGGCAGCCGTCACACCGCCCCGCAAGCACCGACACGTCCTATGAATCCAGCACAGAAATTTACGTCGTTCGAGCCAGCTCTTGGAAAGACTCCAGTGGACTGAATAGTCGCACTACATCCCGGGGTCATCAGCACCACTACAAGTCACAGTTTTGGTCAAATATTTAGAGGAATCTCCCAAGGTGGAGTAGATTTGTAATAAGGGAGTAATTACTCATTGACATCCACCCGAGCTCCGGTGAAGCGGTAATCCCAGGTTCGAACCCCGGACCAGGATGACTTTTTCATTAACTACGAAGTTTATGAGAAAGCTGTATAGCTTTCCTTTGTAGCCGTATGGCTGCGCTCAGGTGGATGTCAATGAGTAATTACTCCCTTATTACAAGTCACAGCTTAAACTAATAATTAAACATATTTCTGTTAACAATTCCTGTTTATCATTTTACGTCAACTCTGCGTGGATCATCAAAAGCTTGTTGAAAGCCTAATCAGGTTCATCACAAATGATAGCAATGGTAGGATGTACTTGATTGAAACCGCAGATCGTAAACGTGAGACTCACCCTTTCTTCAGAAGAGAAACGGGACATGATGACTACGGATATTCAAGAAAACGTGCGGGGAGGGGGAGTGTTATTGCTCTAAGGGGAATGATTCCTGCCTTTACTGGGGATGGTAACGCGCCCAATGTGAAGGATTTCCTCAACGGGCTAGGGCAAGTCGGGAAACATGGCGGATGGACGGACGCGTAGCTGATAGAGATCGCGTGCTGCGAAATTATCGCAGCTGCGTACAGTTTTGCGTGGCAAGATTAGGAGTAGCTCCTGCAGCAAAATTACGTGACTTAAATATCTAGCGAGGAAGAGGTTTGATGCCGAGCCGGAATGCGTTAAGCTCTAGAAGTTTCTGTCGGCCAGGTAAAACGGTGACGAAGGCGTGCAGTCGCTCGCGAGCCGGCTCCGCGCGCGGGTGGTGGTGGTGGTGGTGATACGCCACCATAGCTCCGTATCAGGGTCTGGAGTCCAGCTCCAAGTAGGCAGCTCGCAAAAATATTTTGAGCGAGCAGAGGAAAACCCAATTCCTGAACGGCCTGTGCGACCCATTCCCAAGGCTCACACTTTCAAGGGACCCCAAAACCTTGAAGGAGGCCACTGAGGCGGCAGTAAAAGAGAGGAATTAAAGAGCACTAAGGGAGAATGAATAAGGTGTGCGAAGCGTGCAAGACAGTGGCAGGGAGGTTGAGCAGGTACGGGCACGGCTCCAAAAGAGTGGAGAGGCTGCATGAATCGAATGTCGAGCTGCAACACAGGTTGAGAGAAGCAGCAGCCAGCCGCGACACAGGGCGTGCTATACTTTCCTGAACTATACTTTCCATTTCGAGAGAAATTGCCCTATGAGTAGGCAGGGAGAAAAAGCAAGTGAGGGCAGAGACAGCGTTCCTACTTCTATGGCCGCACGCGACTCCCGACAGAACCAGTGAAACCAGAAGTGCCCACTTCCTTTTATCTGAGCGTGAAAAAAGAAAGCGAAGGGGGCGTTGTAACAGTCGCGGTAAACATCTGTGGCAAAACAAGCCTGGTTATAAACTGCACCATAAACAGGGCCATATTAAGGTGCCTTGTTGATACTGGCTAAAAAGTCTACATTTTGAAGGAAGCCGCTCCACAGGAGGCTATCTCCAACTGCAGGCAGAAAACCTGTCTTGTCAGGATTACGGGGATTGTGCTCGAGGCAGTCGCTTGCTGCGAGGCATCGACTATATTTGGAGGGCGGAATTTCACAGCAACATTTTTCGCGTGCAAAGACAATGCCATGTTGCCGGTTTCTGGGCTCATAGAACAAGACGTACTGTCGGAGCTGCAGATAGACATGTTGCTAACTAAGAAGACCGGTGTTGCTAACTAGCGATGTTGAAATATGTATCCTAAACTGACGAGGCACAGCACAGAGAAGCGTCCGTCAAGTAGGGTGTCCCTCAATGGTGGCAATACATATGCGCCTCACAGTGGAAATCACTTTACCACTACTCAGCAAGTGCATCCTGATAGGTAATGTAAAATCCGAATAGGCGAAGGGACGTCTGAGTATATTTAGTAGAAGGCGACTTCGTGGAAGCATCCCGAATGACGAGTGCCTACCGCTTAGAGAGCGGCTCAGACGACGGCCTAGTACCTGTACGCACAGTGAACAGCACGCTTTAGGGGATGCGGTTGCTGTGAATTAAGCTGATAAGCTATCTCGCACAAGCAGAGATAGCAGAATCCCTCCCCTAAAGAACGGTTTGCAGGCGCATTGACACAGCTGATTTTGAAAACCAGTTTGACCTGTTGCCCATAGTCAAACCAGAAAAATCGTGACTTCAAGATCTTATTTCTAAATTCAGACAGACGTCCTCGACCGATGGTACCGACATAGGACACCGTAAGGTCATCAAGCACAGAAAGTCGACGCGTAACGCGACACCAGTCTACCGCAGAGCCTAGAAGATTCCGTTAAGAGCTCTTCGGCAAAGAGATAATCGAGCACTTGATATCTCCATGGTGGGCACCTGCACTACCAGCCGAGAAACCCGACGGGTAAAACCAGCTTTGTATTGACTACCGCAATTTGAATCGTGTAACCCGTGTAGACCCTTTACCCGCTACCGAGCATGGTGGAGACGTTGTTAGGACTTGGCGGCGCAAAATTCTTTACATTAGTTGATATGGCCTCGAGCTATTGACAGATTAGAATGCACGAGCACGATAAGGCGAGGGCAACATCTAATACGCCATACGGCATTATCACTGGCATCGCATGCCTATGAGTCTGGTAAAAAGCGCTGCTACATGGCAACGTACAGCAGATGTCAGCGGGACGTCGTGGGAAAAATCTGCCCTGTGCACATTAATGACATTATCGTCTACAGTAGCACATTCGAAGAGCACGGCACCGACCTACGGAGCGTGCTCGAAAGAGTTCAAGCGGCAGCCATTAAACTTAAGCTATCAAAGTGTCCGCTTTTGCTTTTAAAGTGAAGTGTCTAGGAAATATCGCGCCGGCAGAAGGTATGAGTTCGGATCCTGTAACGGTGCAGTGCGTTCAAGACTTTCTCGAATCTTCGGCATTTTGTCAAAAGTCATTTGAGCTTTGTCCCATCACCTTGGGCCTAGTTTGTTTGAAAACAAATATCAGTCTAGTCTAAAAAAAGAAAAAAAAAACGACGCTAGGCGATTCTTCAGGCTTTTTTCGTACTACCCACGGCACATCCTTAAGACTTCAGAACAGGCGCGCCCTTTTACTCAGCTAACCACGGAGCAACCATTCAGGTTTGGGCGACAAGGAACAGGCCGCATTTACAGCTTTTAAAAAGAAACTCATTGAAGCGCAACTTTTAAAGTTTCCCGATTCCACAAAATTGTTCACCCTGGCGACGGACGCTTCCAAAGTGGCACTTGGGGCAGTGTTGTACCAAGAATTCGAAGGAAATTAATACCATTTGGCATAAGCTAACCGACGTGTAAACTCAGTGCAGCAGAAATATAGGGCCGCAGAACAAGAGCGTTCTTCCGAAAGTTTTGACGTCAGCCACTTTCGATGTTTCTTGTATGGGCGATATTTTCGGATAAACACGGACTGCCCACCCTTGTGTGGGTCATGAACGCTCGCGCTCCGGGGTCGAGACAAGCAAAGTGGAAGCTTCTCTTGAAGGAATATTACTTTGAAATCGTTCACATATCAGGGAAGGAGAAGGAAAGGCAGGGAGGATATCAGGGAAGACAAACCAGAATGCAGACACGTTGAGTAGGGCGACGGTCCGTGTTATTGCGACCTTTGCGCCGGTGCTGGAGGAGACCTGAATGAAGCTGGAACAGTGCGATGATCTCAAATTGCAAGGCGTCTTCAGCTCTCTTGAGGCAGGGCGTGGCGATTGACGGTATTACGTGGACGATGGCGGTCTGCTCAGATTTGGAGACAAAGACGACGAATGAGCAGGGCGCTTAGTGGCATTCATCTGGTTGGTTCGTGGGGTTTAACGTCCCAAAGCAACTCAGGCTATGAGAGACGCCGTAGGGAAGGGCTCCGGAAATTTCGATCACCTGGGGTTCTTTAACGTGCACTGACATCGCACAGTACACGGGCCTCTAGACTTTCTCCTCGAAAGAAATTCATCCGCCGCGGCCGGGATCGAACCCGCGTCTTTCGGGACAGTAGCCGAGCACCATAACCACTGAGCCACTGCGGCATTCATCTCCATGAAGGGTCAGTTGCTACGGCTGTATCATGACGCTTCCTGCACCGGCCACCAAGACGCACCGAAAACGAGCCAGAGGCTATGCAAATAGTTCTTTCAGCCTGGAATGTGAGCAGACGTGCTGGAATAGTGTCACCGGTGCCGGTCTTGCGCTTTCCGGAAAACATCTAAAAGGCAAAAGCCAGCACCTCTGTAGCCTTTGAGAAACTCACAAGACCGTTTCAGCGCCCAGCGGTGGAGATAATGGGCCGATACCGACTGCTACGGCTTGTCCAAAATAGATTTCTAGCTTTGTCAACCACTTAAGTCTTTACGCAGAAGCTTTTCTTCTGACCTACCAGAAAGCAGAAACTTTAGCTCGGACCTTCGAAGAGGGGGTGGTGTTAAGACACTGGATGCCTGAGAAACTTTTGACAAACCAAGGCACCGATTTTGCCTTCGAATCATGGAGGGGTACGAGTCGTTAGACATAACCAAACTATAGACGACTGCGTATTGCTAGGAAAGTAACGGTGCCGCCAAGAGACTGAACCAGATTTGGTAAAGATGTTGTCGCATTATGTTGCTCATGATCACAGTACGTAAGCTGACACTTAAAGCTGTATGTGCTCCATTTCGTTTGCCAGAAGTCTCGGCTAGATACCGCCTCGCGCGTTTCTTATTTTCTTTCCGGTACTTTGAGAAGAAAGACTTCGGAGCAATCTGAAGCGTTCTTCTGCAGAATTTTCCAAGCGATCAATCACCTATTCTGCCAAGTGGTCTGCTGTTAGCTTGAGGCTCTATGCAGTAGTGGAAAATAAGAAGACTCGATACATTGAGTACCTTTAGGAGTTGCTGGCTCCCCACGACGCAAGCCAAAGTGTCTTCACCAGCTCTGCAACAGTTGTCATCGAGTGCTCAAGCACAAGAAATAAGTCTTGCATCTGTTAGCAGCTGTGGAGCCATTCATATACACGCCTCGTGCATAGGCGTTTGTTTTAGTCGTGTCGTTGGGGACACTGGCGTCAGCTGGATGCACCCGCTGCTCCTCTTCGCTTGGTGTGCGGAGGTAATTACAGAAGGACATTGAAGAATGGCGCATCACGAGAAGCAAGAGGCGTCGAAGTCTATGCTCTGAGTTTATATAGAGGCTGGGCTGGTGTCCATGCACAGGCGCAGCTTTTTAAGAACACACACGTGAAGTTTTCGTTGAATGAACCGAATGCTATTGTCTGCTCCTTCTGCGAGTTGCACGAGTGTTTCAGCTCTTTTAGGTGAATACAATCTACCATCTCTTGAATTGATTTTACACACACACACACATGTATATATATATATATATATATATATATATGAGAGAAGCCAACAGCCACAGAAACCAAGGAGCACAGGGGATTTTTTTTAATTAATTTATTTTTTTGTGGTGATGATCAAGTAAGAATATTACTGAATATGTTGTCGCTTAAAGCTAATTAATTAGAAAAGCAGAAGAAAAAACAACCACATGCCACCGGTGGGATCCGAACCCACGACCTCCGAATTACGCGTCCGGTGCTCTACCTCTGAGCTACGGCGACGGCTGTCACACCTTCGGCTTTCGGGGGTATTTATGTTTACAAATAACCTCACCTTGAGAGTGTTCATCAGCGCCACCCACGTTCGTAAGCGGCGGATGTGGAACGTCCTGAGTTACCGCTGGTGTGACGTAGAACGCCATCGAACGGCGAGGGTGGAAGCTGCGTGAGAACCCTCTTATGCTTCCTATGGCGTCAAGGCTGCCAGAACCGAGGCCCTCGCTAAGCAATTAAGCAAACAAGGGGAGGGGGATGAGGGGCTCGTTATAAATATGAGAGAAGCCAACAGCCACAGAAACCAAGGAGCACAGGGGATTCTTTTTAATTAATTTATTTTTTTGTGGTGTTGATAAAGTAAGAATATTACTGAATATGTTGTCGCTTAAAGCTAATTGATTAGAAAAGCAGAAGAAAAAACAACCACATGCCGCCGGTGGGATCCGAAGCCACGACCTCCGAATTACGCGTCCGGTGCTCTACCTCTGAGCTACGGCGAGGGCTGTCAAACCTTCCGCTTTCGGGGGTATTTATGTTTACAAATAACCTAACCTTGAGAGTGTTCATCAGCGCCACCCACGTTCGTAAGCGGCGGACGTGGAACGGCCTGAGTTACCGCTGGTGTTACGTAGAACGCCATCCCACCGGCGGCATGTGGTTGTTTTTTCTTCTGCTTTTCTAATCAATTAGCTTTAAGCGACAACATATTCAGTAATATTCTTACTTGATCAACACCACAAAAAAATAAATTTACAAAAAATCCCCTGTGCTCCTTGGTTTCTGTGGCTGTTGGCTTCTCTCATATTTATAACGAGCCCCTCATCCCCCTTCCCTTATATATATATATATATATATATATATATATATATATATATATATATATATATATAATGACAGAAGCTAACAGCCTCCGAATTACGCGTCCGGTGCTCTACCTCTGAGCTACGGCGACGGCTGTCACACCTTCGGCTTTCGGGGGTATTTATGTTTACAAATAACCTCACCTTGAGAGTGTTCATCAGCGCCACCCACGTTCGTGGCTTAGTGAGGGCCTCGGTTCTGGCAGCCTTGACGCCATGGAAGCATAAGAGGGTTCTCACGCAGCTTCCACTCTCTCCGTTCGATGACGTTCTACGTCACACCTGCGGTTACTCAGGACGTTCTACGTCCGCCGCTTATGAACGTGGGTGGCGCTGATGAACACTCTCAACTTTAGGTTAGTTGTAAACATAAATACCCCCGAAAGCAGAATTGACAGCCGTCGCCGTAGCTCAGAGGTAGAGAACCGGACGCGTAATTCGGAGGTCGTGGGTTCGGATCCCACCGGCGGCATGTGGTTGTTTTTTCTTCTGCTTTTCTAATCAATTAGCTTTAAGCGATAACATATTCAGTAATATTCTAAATTGATCAACACCACAAAATAAATAAATTAATTTAAAAAATCCCCTGTGCCACTTGGTTTCTGTGGCTGTTAGCTTCTGTCATTATGTATAACGAGCCCCTCAATCCCCTTGCCTTGTTTGCTTAATTGCTTAGTGAGGGCCTCGGTTCTGGCAGCCTTGACGCCATAGGAAGCATAAGAGGGTTCTCACGCAGCTTCCACTCTCTCCGTTCGATGACGTTATACGTCACACCTGCGGTTACTCAGGACGTTCTACGTCCGCCGCTTATGAACGTGGGTGGCGCTGATGAACACTCTCAACTTTAGGTTAGTTGTAAACATAAATACCCCCGAAAGCAGAAGAATTGACAGCCGTCGCCGTAGCTCAGAGGTAGAGCACCGGACGCGTAATTCGGAGGTCGTGGGTTCGGATCCCACCGGCGGCATGTGGTTGTTTTTTCTTCTGCTTTTCTAATCAATTAGCTTTAAGCGATAACATATTCAGTAATATTCTAAATTGATCAACACCACAAAATAAATAAATTAATTAAAAAAATCCCCTGTGCTCCTTGGTTTCTGTGGCTGTTAGCTTCTGTCATTATGTATAACGAGCCCCTCAATCCCCTTGCCTTGTTTGCTTAATTGCTTAGTGAGGGCCTCGGTTCTGGCAGCCTTGACGCCATAGGAAGCTTAAGAGGGTTCTCACCCAGCTTCCACTCTCTCCGTTCGATGACGTTCTACGTCACACCTGCGGTTACTCAGGACGTTCTACGTCCGCCGCTTATGAACGTGGGTGGCGCTGATGAACACTCTCAACTTTAGGTTAGTTGTAAACATAAATACCCCCGAAAGCAGAAGAATTGACAGCCGTCGCCGTAGCTCAGAGGTAGAGCACCGGACGCGTAATTCGGAGGTCGTGGGTTCGGATCCCACCGGCGGCATGTGGTTGTTTTTTCTTCTGCTTTTCTAATCAATTAGCTTTAAGCGACAACATATTCAGTAATATTCTTACTTTATCAACACCACAAAAAATAAATTAATTAAAAAGAATCCCCTGTGCTCCTTGGTTTCTGTGGCTGTTGGCTTCTGTCATTATGTATAACGAGCCCCTCATCCCCCTCCCCTTGTTTGCTTAATTGCTTAGTGAGGGCCTCGGTTCTGGCAGCCTTGACGCCATAGGAAGCATAAGACGGTTCTCACGCAGCTTCCACTCTCTCCGTTCGATGACGTTATACGTCACACCTGCGGTTACTCAGGACGTTCTACGTCCGCCGCTTATGAACGTGGGTGGCGCTGATGAACACTCTCAACTTTAGGTTAGTTGTAAACATAAATACCCCCGAAAGCAGAAGAATTGACAGCCGTCGCCGTAGCTCAGAGGTAGAGCACCGGACGCGTAATTCGGAGGTCGTGGGTTCGGATCCCACCGGCGGCATGTGGTTGTTTTTTCTTCTGCTTTTCTAATCAATTAGCTTTAAGCGATAACATATTCAGTAATATTCTAAATTGATCAACACCACAAAATAAATAAATTAATTAAAAAATCCCCTGTGCCCCTTGGTTTCTGTGGCTGTTAGCTTCTGTCATTATGTATAACGAGCCCCTCAATCCCCTTGCCTTGCTTGCTTAATTGCTTAGTGAGGGCCTCGGTTCTGGCAGCCTTGACGCCATAGGAAGCATAAGAGGGTTCTCACGCAGCTTCCACTCTCTCCGTTCGATGACGTTATACGTCACACCTGCGGTTACTCAGGACGTTCTACGTCCGCCGCTTATGAACGTGGGTGGCGCTGATGAACACTCTCAACTTTAGGTTAGTTGTAAACATAAATACCCCCGAAAGCAGAAGAATTGACAGCCGTCGCCGTAGCTCAGAGGTAGAGCACCGGACGCGTAATTCGGAGGTCGTGGGTTCGGATCCCACCGGCGGCATGTGGTTGTTTTTTCTTCTGCTTTTCTAATCAATTAGCTTTAAGCGATAACATATTCAGTAATATTCTAAATTGATCAACACCACAAAATAAATAAATTAATTAAAAAAATCCCCTGTGCCACTTGGTTTCTGTGGCTGTTAGCTTCTGTCATTATGTATAACGAGCCCCTCAATCCCCTTGCCTTGTTTGCTTAATTGCTTAGTGAGGGCCTCGGTTCTGGCAGCCTTGACGCCATAGGAAGCATAAGAGGGTTCTCACGCAGCTTCCACTCTCTCCGTTCGATGACGTTATACGTCACACCTGCGGTTACTCAGGACGTTCTACGTCCGCCGCTTATGAACGTGGGTGGCGCTGATGAACACTCTCAACTTTAGGTTAGTTGTAAACATAAATACCCCCGAAAGCAGAAGAATTGACAGCCGTCGCCGTAGCTCAGAGGTAGAGCACCGGACGCGTAATTCGGAGGTCGTGGGTTCGGATCCCACCGGCGGCATGTGGTTGTTTTTTCTTCTGCTTTTCTAATCAATTAGCTTTAAGCGATAACATATTCAGTAATATTCTAAATTGATCAACACCACAAAATAAATAAATTAAAAAAATCCCCTGTGCCCCTTGGTTTCTGTGGCTGTTAGCTTCTGTCATTATGTATAACGAGCCCCTCAATCCCCTTGCCTTGTTTGCTTAATTGCTTAGTGAGGGCCTCGGTTCTGGCAGCCTTGACGCCATAGGAAGCTTAAGAGGGTTCTCACCCAGCTTCCACTCTCTCCGTTCGATGACGTTCTACGTCACACCTGCGGTTACTCAGGACGTTCTACGTCCGCCGCTTATGAACGTGGGTGGCGCTGATGAACACTCTCAACTTTAGGTTAGTTGTAAACATAAATACCCCCGAAAGCAGAAGAATTGACAGCCGTCGCCATAGCTCAGAGGTAGAGCACCGGACGCGTAATTCGGAGGTCGTGGGTTCGGATCCCACCGGCGGCATGTGGTTGTTTTTTCTTCTGCTTTTCTAATCAATTAGCTTTAAGCGATAACATATTCAGTAATATTCTAAATTGATCAACACCACAAAATAAATAAATTAATTAAAAAAATCCCCTGTGCCCCTTGGTTTCTGTGGCTGTTAGCTTCTGTCATTATGTATAACGAGCCCCTCAATCCCCTTGCCTTGTTTGCTTAATTGCTTAGTGAGGGCCTCGGTTCTGGCAGCCTTGACGCCATAGGAAGCATAAGAGGGTTCTCACCCAGCTTCCACTCTCTCCGTTCGATGACGTTCTACGTCACACCTGCAGTTACTCAGGACGTTCTACGTCCGCCGCTTATGAACGTGGGTGGCGCTGATGAACACTCTCAACTTTAGGTTAGTTGTAAACATAAATACCCCCGAAAGCAGAAGAATTGACAGCCGTCGCCGTAGCTCAGAGGTAGAGCACCGGACGCGTAATTCGGAGGTCGTGGGTTCGGATCCCACCGGCGGCATGTGGTTGTTTTTTCTTCTGCTTTTCTAATCAATTAGCTTTAAGCGATAACATATTCAGTAATATTCTAAATTGATCAACACCACAAAATAAATAAATTAATTTAAAAAATCCCCTGTGCCCCTTGGTTTCTGTGGCTGTTAGCTTCTGTCATTATGTATAACGAGCCCCTCAATCCCCTTGCCTTGCTTGCTTAATTGCTTAGTGAGGGCCTCGGTTCTGGCAGCCTTGACGCCATAGGAAGCATAAGAGGGTTCTCACGCAGCTTCCACTCTCTCCGTTCGATGACGTTATACGTCACACCTGCGGTTACTCAGGACGTTCTACGTCCGCCGCTTATGAACGTGGGTGGCGCTGATGAACACTCTCAACTTTAGGTTAGTTGTAAACATAAATACCCCCGAAAGCAGAAGAATTGACAGCCGTCGCCGTAGCTCAGAGGTAGAGCACCGGACGCGTAATTCGGAGGTCGTGGGTTCGGATCCCACCGGCGGCATGTGGTTGTTTTTTCTTCTGCTTTTCTAATCAATTAGCTTTAAGCGATAACATATTCAGTAATATTCTAAATTGAACAACACCACAAAATAAATAAATTAATTAAAAAAATCCCCTGTGCCCCTTGGTTTCTGTGGCTGTTAGCTTCTGTCATTACGTATAACGAGCCCCTCAATCACCTTTCCTTTATATATATATATATATATATATATATATATATACGAAGGGGGCTTTAATAGCACGAAAGGGAAGGCCAGGCAAGCTGGGGCAGCAAAAGCGACAGATTCCACACGGCGTGAGCTCTACTTCGTCGTCGTCGCCCTATGTCGTATCCGCCACCTGGCGATACTAGGTGGCATTACTCCCCCTTATGAAGAAAAAAAAAGAGCGCTGTCGCTGTTGACGTAAGGGTGAAACAAAAAAAAACCAGGCGCGAAAACATCAGCACGGTTGCGTTACCGTGTATAGTACAGCTTAAGCCGCACAACGTGCACAATGTCAGAGTCGGGCTGTCGGCGTCGCGGTTGCGCAGCACCGTCCGGAACCACTTCATAGTTAACCTCACTCACAAGCCGTACCACTCTGTAAGGGCCAAAATAGCGGCAGAGCAGTTTCTCACACAAGCCTTGGCGACGAACAGGAGTCCACACCCAGACATGGTCACCGGGTTTGTAGTCAACCTGTCGGTGGCGAAGGTTGTAACGGCGCGCATCCGCGCTCTGCTGTTGCCCGATGTGCACGCGGGCCAGCTTACGGGCTTCTTCAGCACGTTGGGCAAACTGTTGGGCGTCTGGGGCGAGTTGGTCATCCTCCGGGCACGGGAGCATGGCATCAAGCATGCTCTGGACTTCGCGTCCGTACACAAGGCGAAACGGGGTGAAGCGCGTAGTTTCCTGCAGGGTGGTGTTGTAGGCAAAGGTGACATACGGCAGGACCTCATCCCAAGTTTTGTGTTGGACATCTACGTACATGGACAACATGTCCGAATGGGTCCTGTTCAATCGTTCGGTCAAGCCATTGCTCTGCGGATGGTAGGCCGTGGTCTTGCGGTGCGTTGTGCAGCTCAGCTGAAAGATGTGGTCGATTAGCTGCGCTGTAAACGCCGTCCCTCTGTCTGTAATCACGTGCGAAGGTGCGCCATGTCGCAGGACGATGTTGTGCATGAAAAACTCTGCGACTTCTGAAGCTGTGCCACGAGGGATCGCCTTGGTCTCGGCGTAGCGAGTCAAATAGTCGGTAGCAACTATGATCCACGTATTGCTGCCCTGCGACAAAGGGAAAGGGCCGAGGAGGTCCATGCCGATCTGGTCGAATGGAGCGCGAGGGGCAGTAACGGGCTTGAGAAAACCCGCCGGCTTAAGTGGTGGCGTTTTCCGGCGCTGGCATTCTCGGCAGCTTTTAACGTAGCGTTTGACATCAGCAGAAAATCCAGGCCAGTAGTACATGTTCCGCACTCTGGCGAGCGTACGTGAAAAGCCCAAGTGGCCAGACGTGGGCTCATCGTGGCAGGCGAAAAGAACGTCAGATCGGAGGTCGGCTGGAATGACGAGAAGGTAAGGTCTATCGTTGCCTCTCGAGTTCTTCTTGTACAATATATATGTGCGTGTATGTATGTATGTATGTATGTACGTACGTATGAATGTATGTATGTATGCATGTATGTACGTACATACGTACGTACGTATGTATGTATGTATGTATGTATGTATGTATGTATGTATGTATGTATGTATGTATGTATGTATGTATGTATGTATGTATGTATGTATGTATGTATGTATGTATGTATGTATGTATGTATGTATGTACGCATACATAATAGTATTTAACACGAAAATTATCGCAGTTTCACGATCACTGCTTTGTCAGGGATACTGTTCATTTCTTGCATCATATATTCCTGCTCGCAAAAAGCAAACACGAACAAATTACGAAACGCAGACAGTCGAATACGGAATCACGTCGTTGTGCAATACATACCCAGACATGAGTGCAGGGAATATAAATAGTTTAGATGTTCAGGCGCACAGTGAGTACCGTATTACAGCCTAAAGAGAACGCGTGATGGCATAAGTTGAGTCGTAAAAATCATTTAATGTGATAGCAGTAGGAGGGCCATGAAGGCGACATCTGTGCGGTGGCGTCGGCTTCCGTGTAAAGCTTCCACCTGCCAGGTGGTGTTTAGAGGGATTTCCCTCTCTCCGTTTGGCATCTGTCAACCGTCTCTCTCTTCGCCGCCCCTCTCACATTCTGGCCTTCATTATTAGGGGAAAGGAGGCAGGCGCCGGATGGTCAATGGCTCAGCAAAGATGAAAATGACTGAGAAGAAATCGACTCAGGAAAGAGCAGGCCTACGTGCAAATTGAGGCTTGCGGGAGCCATTCCTTCTCGCATTGCTCGGGACGAGCAACCTGCGCCTCACGAGCATCAATGGTGACTTGTTTGAAACAGCCACCTGACAGTGCAATGGCTCCTCGCTTAACCGCTGCGCCACTCCGCCGGTAAAGGTATCAGGAGTCACCGCGACCTATCTGTGTGACACAGTTTGTGTAGTCGTGTAATCATCTCGTAGTCACCTGTTGGAATGGAATCAGATTTTGATTAGCTTGGCCATTGAAATACAACAGGCTCAGAAAATGAATAAAATCTTAATTCAAATGGATTGGCAATCTAATTGATCGATCCTAACACTTTTTGTGCTTTGTATTTTTGCCGTTTTCGCTGCTTGGATTTCCTGGGTGTTCGCGGCCATTCAGCCTTTGATAGTTTCTGCGCGCAATTAAATTTTCAGTATTTTTTAATTCAGGTTATAAAAAGTGATAAATGTTTTATTAGATTGTGTAATGTCACCGTTTACTGTTCTTTCTATGACTATACCACATGAATACTGCCCTTTATTTATTTGCTATTTATTTATTTATATATACTGAAGCCCCGGCGGGGCTATTGCAAGAGTTAGATTAAGAAAAAAAGAAAGAGAGCGGAAACATACTCAACAGTCAGCAGCATTAAAATACAGAACAATAACTCAGCACACTAATTACAGATTTGTAACAATATTGAAAATTAAGTTTCATTCCAGCGAGCTTACATCACCGCTTCAAGAATTCCATCTTTCGATAACAGACAGAAAAAACTAAATTTGAACACGTCTGCGTGTGCATGAATACGTGATAAATTCAGTGGGTGGTAGCTCCTTGTAAATGAAGGTTTTGAAAATTGTAAATACTCAGGCAATGAAGCAAAGCGGGATGAATGAACAATGCCATGAAAATATTTTAAACACTCATTGTCGGAGCGAGTACAACGGAGGGAAAGACCTATGGCAGAAAGAGTCGAATTTGGTGAAAAATTTCTCATACCGGCGACAAATAAACTGTACTCCTTCCCTTTGAGCGGATTCTAGCTTACTGATATCGGTCTGTTTATGAGGACTCCAGATAATCGACCCACTCCAAAGTGGACGAATTATTGTTTTGTAGGTCCGCCCGCGCGAGCCAGTCTCCAAGCGTGACGGCGCAAGTTGCGTCGCAACCCCCGTCGATATATCGGCCTGCCGGAGCAATGAGGTCGTCGCTCCTTGCCAGCAGCGCATTTCATTCGCTCAAGCTGGGATTTAGAGCAGCACAATCTTGGCGCGCGAATGCTCTAGTCACGTGATTTTTTTTTTGTATTTCGCGGACTTTCTTTGGAGCTAGGAAAAACGGTACACCTGAGGCTTTCTTTATCGTAAATAAATAGAATGCAGGGCTTCGTGATGTGCTTCGTGAATGAATAAATAAATAGGCAGGGCTTCGTGATGTGCTTGGTTCCAAGATAAGCGCCAGTGGGTACGGGTGGCAATGGAAAGAAAGCGCGGCTCCTGTTTTTCAGCGTAATTCACACGACGTCATCAGGCTTGTTATATGCGTCTTTGCTTGTTGGTATCTTGCTCCCAAATTCGAACTCGTGAGATTGTCATCGTTCCTCCGCATGCATTCTGCTAACGTGAGTGTGCAGTTATTGCCCTCAGAAACAGGAGCCGCGCTTTCTTTCAACTCCGGCCCGAACCCACTGGCGCTTATCTTGTAACCAGGCGCATCGCGAAGTCCCGTCTTGGGCAGCACGAAGGGGCCGAAGCGGGTGATGTTTCTTACAAAGCACGGATGAGAGCGCTGTAATCGCGGCGCATCCGGGCGCACGGAGCGCTCTGTCACGTGGTATTTTTTAAACTCCGCGGGCTTTCGTTTTTCCCGAATAAAAACGGCCACGCTAAGTCTATCTCGTTGGAAGTGCCTGGGTTGGACGATATTTGTGGAGCTCCACAACTTTCTTATTGACGCCTGAACGTTTCAAGCTATATTTAAAAAGTTAATTTATTTATCTCGACTAATTATTCAAATAGGAGAATCGAAAAAATGGTACTGTAACTTTCGATAAACCTCAACAACATCCACGCGATTTCACTTCTGAAGAACGCTTAGTTTTTTTATAAACATTGGTCCAAGTTAGCTAGGACACCCTGTATATACGAATAACAGTGGCCCGAGCATGGATCCTTGTGGTACCCCGGATGATACATTACCAGGTTCAGATGAACAGGAGTTGAAAGACACATACTGCCCGGGATTACAAAGAAAGCTTGATATCCCATCTACCAATAGCGGGTTTTTAAGTATTGCGTGGTTTGCAAACAAGAAAGGTGTCAAAAGCTTTAGATAGGTCGATAAATAAAGCGTCAACTTATGAGCCGATGTCCGGGGAATTAGCAATGTGCATGAATTCGACAATTTGTGGAATGGTACTTAGCCCGCGCCGAAACCCATGCTTAAATGCACACAAAAGGCTGTAAACACAAAGAAATTCTGTAATGTGCTTGTGAATGATATGTTCTAGTAATTTTCACGAGCGTGACGTTAAAGAAATGGGGCGATAGTTGGACAAGATTTGGGTGTTGCCAGATCTAAACACGGGAATCATTTTTGCAAGCTTGTAGGATTCGGTGACGGTTGCGGGTGATAGCGATTTCTGGAAGACGCTTGTCAAATAGCGGCTGGTGCAAAGAGAGCAACGATGTAGAAATACATTAGGGACGTCATCAAGAACACTACTTTTTTTCACGTGCATGTTGAGATTGAGATTGAAACGCTAATCGAAACGTGATCAACAAAATATTGGGAATTGCTCGCAAAAGTATTCACTTCAAGGTTAGGTCGTGTAGATACCGACTGAAAATATGCACTGAAATTAGTACCTATAGCTTCTGGTTTGGTTTATGGTTTGTGTAGGCTTAATATTCCAAAGCGACTAGGCTATGACGGACGTCGTGGTGAAATGCTCTGAAAATTTCGACCACCTGGAGTTCTTTCAAGCGCACTGACATCCAACAGTATAGTAGCCATGACTAACGAGTCACAGACAGGCTCATCATCAATAATGAAAGTATCGAGACTAGTGTTGTGTGGCAACATAAATGCCCAAAATTAGCGGGAATTGCGTCTCAATAATTGCTGCAAGGTATTTGTACGGTAAACAATCTTTTGCCGATTGAACTTTGCCAGGGAGTTCGTCTTTAGCGTCGTTCAGCTGTTCAAAAAGCGTAACGCGTAGCCTGGCAACACGGCGAGAATGGTGCAGTATGTTTCTTGTTAACAAGGGCACACTGTGGTTTCGCTTTTTAGTTTTTAATGGAACAAAACGCTGAATACACACCTTCACAATGTTCTCGAAAAATGTTACGAAGGAATTCAGGTCACTTGATATGCTAAGGTGTTGAAATGCTTCAAATGAATCACTTAATAAGTTCAGAATAGCCACGTCGTCGGCTATACTAAATCCGGAAATGTTTAAAAAGTTAGTCTTGTGGAAGGAACAGAACATGGGAATTTTTCTTGTAAAACTCACAGCGTAACTGCCTCTTTGAAGTGCCCAACGTTGTTACGCGCTGGCTTTTTCTTTTGTTAAAATTTACCGCTTCTGCTGCGGTCAGCGATGCCAAGATTTTGTTTAGAGCCCAATCGCCACCTTTCTTGTTGTCTCAGGGGCAATATTTTTGTCGACATGAAAAATTATTAAAATGAAATGAAATGTATTTCTTGATACAACTTCACACCCTTAGCTGCGTCGAAATTAAGGTCGAATGTTCTGATTAAGTGCATCTGAACTAATGTGATATGGTTTGCAATGAATATGTCTGCTCGAGAGTCGTATGCCTGAAGTCAAAGCCATCAGAGCTCTTCACGGTCTTGCGAACGAATCGAAGCAGCTGTATTAAGTGCCATATTACACAAAGCAGGTGTTTTGCAAATTCCTGCAGAAGTAGCTGTGCCAACTTCATTCAAACCGCATCCAAGAAACTGCCGTTTGGCCCAAAATGTATTTGGAAGGCTTACAGGCTAGCTTACTAAGCCCTAATATCTGCGATGAAAAGAGACGCACAAACCAAGGAAACTTGCTTCTTGCTTCGAAAGCAGCGTTTATGCTACTGAGTTAAAAGATAACGGACCCAGATTACTAAAATAAATAATGCCAGTCAGCCGACACTTTTTTGGGGGCACTTATATGCAAAACCGCATATTTGTGGAACACTCAATCTGAAGCATAGAGCGATCGTGTAGGAAGACGAAAGAGATGAAAAAATCCAAAAATAGGGCATTTCCGGACTTGTAACTTATACATGAGGCAAACTGCAGTGCGCAGTCGCGTACACGCGTACATGACATGATGCCTCACCACAGGGGGCTAGCCAGAGCGCGTGCGTCTCGCGGTACGGCGCCGCGTCATCTGCGCTCTGGATCGCTTATGCGATGTGCTCCTCTCGCAGTGTTCGTCACAGCTCAAGACACCGGCTAGATGCAAGAGTCTGCGCTCTTTCTTTTCGCCGTTTGCTCTCTTGCGTCGCATGTAGTACCGTTCCTGAAGGAAGGCTCGCAGAAGGGAGCTTTTCGCCGACACTGGCAGCAGACAGGTGTCCTGAAAGTTCGTCCACGACTGACATCCTTCTTTCTTGCTGTGAAGTAAAAGTGTTCGTCAGTGACAGCAGGCATTATGTGTCTCGCCAAGGGAGCAAAAGAACAGAAACGTTTCCTCTTTCTCTGCCAGACCTTCTTGCTCTGCATGTGCCTCCTCGTGTAGGAGACGTAATTGCGTGCTTTACGCTATTGTCAGAGAGGCGTGAAACGACTTGTGCGAGACTACTGCGGGGAGAAAAGACGCACAGCTTTCTGCGTACCAGTGCGGAGCCGAGGCCGAGGCTGGCGATGCTGTCACGAGCCTGTACGCAGAACGTAGGCGCCGCAAACTTATTTCTGTTCGAGAATGAAATGTGCCTAATTTACTGTCTGTCGCGAGGCGCCCTTCTGTCAAGAGTCCGCCGAAAACAAACGGGAGAGGACGTTGACAATGGCTCGCACATTAAACTACCCTGTAGGTTTCGTGGCTGAAGAGACAGTACTGCGAGTTTTCTGGTTTTTACTTGTTTGTTTAGTGTGGAGTGAGTGCATGCCCTAATATCTGCGTTCAAAACAACGTGAGCGATTTTTATTTCTCAGAAGGCTGACAGGAGTTCCGAACTTCTATCGACTGCAGTAAATCTGCCGCTAATGCAGGGCAGGGGAAGACCGGCTTTCTGAAGGACCATGTCGATCCTGATGATAGTGGGGAAAACTTCTAAGGCAAACGCTTTATGCCCAGCCAACTGTTTCAGCATCTACAGCGCCATACTCTGCATGCTTCCCTTATAAAAATGGTCTGTAGACAGTCTATAGACTTCTTATTGACTCTATTGACTTCCTATAGATATTGATTTTTGTCTATTCATAGTCTATAGACTGTCTATAGAGAAAATTCTACTAAAAGTGTATGGCCATAAATCTATAGATTGCCATACTCTGCATGCTTCCCTTATAAAAATTGTCTGCAGACAGTCTATAGACTTCTTATTGACTCTATTGACTTCCTATATATATATTGATTTTTGTCTATTCATAGTCCATACACTGTCTATAGAGAAAATTCTACTAAAAGTGTATGGCCATAAATCTATAGATTGTCTATGGACTGCCTATGGCATTTGTATTGCCTATAGATTTTTGTCTATAGACCGTCTATAGACTTTATAGACACAAGTCTATAGACTGTCTAAAACTTTTTTGTAAGGGTTGGCCGCATAGGCCCCCGCGATAGCGCAGACATCACGGAGTACACGAACGACACTCCGAACTGATTTTGAGTGCAGTATAAGGAACGGAGAAAAGAAAAGAGGCTAACACATTCCCCTAGCAAGGGCAATCGGTAAAAATGCACTGAATTTCTCCTTTGTTCGCGTAAAAAGATCCGAAGTAGCTGTTACACTAATGATTTCTCTTTGCAAACACCGCGATGTGCACATTTCAAAATTGCGGATAACGAGGGCGAGGCAGTCGTGCTATCTCACGTCTCCCGTTACCCACACACAGATTTGTTATCGCTACCGCACTACGGAAGCTGAAACATTTAAAAGAAGTACTGCGTATTAAACTAGTTAAGCAGGAGTGGTTAAAGCAGGAGTGGTGTAGGCCCTAATAGTGCATCAACACTATTAAATAATGGGTATAATTTTGGTATGAAAAAGACAGTGTCACAGATTGTGTTAGTGAAGTGCTGTATCAATCAACGTTATAATTTTATTTTCGCTGAAACTGAAAGCTAAATCATTTCCAAGTGACACCTGGCACAAAAAATAAAATTGCCGTTTTTAATAACATCTTTTTTTTCTCTTGTTTCCAGTGCTAAAACAGTGACTTTCAATTAGCTGTTATAAATGCTTGAGGGATCATTACCAGGTCATTCTTAAAACAGAGCGAAAAAAGACACCGACGCAGAGAACAGACGTACACACCAGCGCTGACCATGGCTACGAGTTCTGGAGGCGTTTTCTTCGACGGAACAGTTAATTTAGGTCACAATTCCAGCGCACCGCACACCTCATGCGGAAGAGAGACCCTACCTTAGCAGGGGACATTGCTCGCAGCTTTGCTTGTCTTCTTTCGAAGTAGAGACCGCAGGTAAGGCAAGGCTTGTTGCTATATGAAGTCGGTGCATCTGTCAGCGATAGTAAGGTGTTGTTGGGAGACCGGCTTGTTTCTTGTATGACCACAAGTCGCTTGTAGTTGAAGGAACAAGGCATCTCGATGAAGACCTTATCATCGCTGACAGATGCACCTTATTATGAACAATACACAGCAGCATGCCCCATCAAAATCGTTCTTCAAGCGGCAAGAACGGCTTCAAAAAACCGGGACAGCGGCGGACAATCTTGTATCTTAATAGTACAACGTACAAAGTACAACGTCAGCATCATTGCTCAGATCCTGCAGCCCACAGAATGTAAGCTTGTGACTCATTCACATTGCTGCCTTGAGCTGACCACAAATGATTATTTCTTGTTTCGAGCAGTAAAAACGCGTAGGTGCGGTAGCTGATTCAAGCGCCAACAAAACTGTTTACCCATGCGAGAATGAAGGTGCAGCACTCGCAGGCGGAAAGGGCTATGAAAGTGGTTTCAATAAGGTGCCGAATATGACGTTCATATGCCGACAAAATCAATTGATTAAGATTTCTCATGTCTTCATTCCTATGCATCTCCAACTTTCGTTGCATACCTTGTTTATGGTTGCCGAATTTCGTCTTCATGAAATTAAAGTTCGTTATGAAAACTTAATGTATTTGTAACGAAGAGTTCGGTGAAACTCCTCTGCACTTAAACGGTTAGAATGTTTGCCGCGTACAAAACTGGCGGTATGAAGTTTTTAACGCGACAGCGTAAATTTCTGGAGAAAATTCGGCATCGTGGTCAGCGTTGTGAGCGAAATACCCTCGGAGAAACAACCTAGGTGGGCCAACTAAGTCACGTGACCGTGTGTCATAGGTGCCAAGCGACTCTACTGCAGGTCTCCCGAGAAATGACGCTAACAATTAATGCGCGAAGATTTTGCATCGAGCCGAGGCTGAAAGCTACTTTTTTTGTGCTGTACTTTGAAGAAATAGGTCCGAAAACTGCGTTGGAATTGAATTTCCAGACAAACCATACGTAAATAAGAAAGGAAATTTCTTTTATTGGTAATGAATTGGCGCAGTTCAGACAAACAACGCATTAAGTAACCACTATGCTTTGGAGTTTCTAAAAGGGGATGTATGTTGTGCATTCACATAACGAGGTTCATAAAAAGAAAAAGCAGGCCAAAGGAACGTCAAAAACTCATTTCTCATATGTAGAATAATGCATCCCATCTTATTCTTGAAGTTTAAGCATTCTAATCAATTTTTCAAGATTATAACCACATTCGAACCAGTACCGCATTCTGCATGATATTTGCGCAAAACAAGTTGAAATTGGCGCACTAAAATGGGTTACAGATCAGGATGCCGTCCTGGCCCACCGTAGTCTAACATTTAATCCAACAATACTCCATTTTCCCCCGGTTTTGCTATGCCAAGGTCGGCCAGTCATATTACTACCAGTGCGCTGCAATGCCATGGAACCGATTAATAGAATAGATCAGTCATGATCCCAACAGAATAGAATAGACGAAAAAGAACCACTACGCTCGAGCTGCCCTGAAGCTCAAAAGCGGCACGTGTGGCAAGTCTGTCTTGATACTTTGGTAAGTATCGCTAGCTCGTTTTTGGAAACTTTCGACCTTGGACAGTGCTAACTGGTGCGATGCCGATGACACAACATGCTATACGCGCTCCAGAGTGTCCTGTTGTGAGACTGTCATTAAAACCACCACGGCCAAGATCGTCCCTGTCTTCATGCACCTGCAAAAAGGTAAGAAAAACAAGCAAATACCTATATTTCTGTAGCAGTAGCCGAACTTCAAGCACTTTAATATTTATTTATTTATTTTAGTTTGCATATATGTCAAAATCACAGCATGATTGCAGATGATGTTTTAGCTAGTAAAAGCTTTCTCTGCACGTTCTTATCAGGAGGACTGATTCGGTATTTCAACTTTCAGTTTTGGAATTTTTCACTCTGTCCTTTCCGTCAGGCAGAATAGAAAGAGTGTAGAATACGCTGTAGCCAACGCGGAGTTTAAGGCACCAGTCGCTAACAAGAAGAAGCGCTAAGCGAGTGGTCACTTTCGGCCACACCGGTGAACTAATGCGGATTCCTTGTGCATCGCAGCGCGATATATGTTCTGTGTCGAGGCGACTAAAAGGAGTGAGTGGCTCGTACCAGCAGTGGCAGCAATCCTATAATGGCTACGCATGAAGTGCGATACAGACTAGAAATGCCACTAGCTATTGTTTCTGCTCGAAGAAGAGTGTCAAACAATCACAGTATTCAGAAAGTGCATTTCTAAAAACAATCTCGAACCAAAGTTCTCAAAACGATTGATATTTTTTTTATTGCATGCATGCATGCAAAAGCTGGAGAATAATTTATTTAAGGGATTAGCTCTGTGATTAGCAGCGGTAGGGGAGGTTTAAGCATAACCAACTGTGGGCGAGTCCAGACCGCCGTGAATTTTATCGTCGTGGAGCAGTGCTTTTCGCGTATTACATTGAGCTCTGCGCACTCTCACATGGAGTGGCGCACACTGGGGGTCGTTACGTCTCCTCGCGCGCAGCACTGCACTGCCAGCGAGGACTGCGGATCGTTTTGTTGCCGTCCGCACTTCCACAGCGTGACTATGCCATCTGTCATGGCGTCAGTCATGTCAGTCAGCCAATCATGTCAATCATGGAAACATCAAGATTATTCGTACCGCCATAAACCAAATACTCCGGAGCCAAAGAGCAACAAAACCGCCAAGAAATACATCTCGGTCTGATACCTCGGACAGTGCAACAGGAGCCAAGGCGAGGCCGTCGTTAATCGCTAGCAGTGTCTGGCAAACAAAAAGGGCACTGTTGGAATTTTACCAGCATTATGCAAAGCAAATCATATTAAAAAGGCCCAGAGTAGGAAAAAAAATAATGCTGTTGTTAAAACTGCGCTTTGATGTTCCGGGTACCAAATTCCAATCGACTGATATTGGTATTCTGCCGATCTTTAAGCTGGGGCGGTGCTTTTGCAGTCTTATGGATATGTTTACGGAATTAGATTTTCATACATCACAAAATAAATGCACATAGCCATGCCATGTGAACGTGCGTATCTCGTGCGAATTATTTGCCCGAATGTGCACGCCATGCCCCTGCCATAAAAACAGGGTTCAATCAAGATCTTGGGAGATGATAACGTACGCAAAGTCTGGTGTGCAAAATGACAAATTCCACACACAGGAAAAAAAAAACAGCGTCCATCCAGAAACCTTGCCCGCTGTGCTTATTTTTTTACACAGAGCTTTCCTAAAAGAGGACTGTACTGTGGTACACTAGCCTCGTTTTTAAATACTGCCTGACAGAAGCCTTCCTGAAGCTGTTGTTCTCCATTCGTATATTTCAACGTAAAGCCCGGCTGGTTATATAGAATTAATATAATTTTCATTCACAGCATTTCAACCCGCCATTATGGTTCGACATGGAGGTGATAGTTTTGGACGCATGAAACTAACTATGAACGACCAGGTCTTACCACAATTGAGCGGCCAATGATAGAGTAGTCGCCGTTCAGCTCTAGAAGACGATCTGAGAAAGAGAAAACTGCGGAGCTGCTGTCGTCTGCCTTGATGTTTCCGAGATCTCCAACGTGCCTGTATCGGGTAGGACATGAGAGAATATACAAAATTGAAAGCTACCGAGCTGAAACTAAATGAGGCTTATATGTAGAGGCTCTCATTTTACACAGAACACATCAAGAACTTCGAATAAGGCTCAGTTGGGGCTCGGAAACCTTGACGTCAGAAATACAATACAGCTCTATTGAACATAAACTAAACTGGGACCCCATTCGAAAGCTGCTGCAAAGTATTAAAGCATGCATGCATGAGATATCAAAGCCTTTTATCCCCAAGGCCCGCTTTGTTTATCAGTACAAGACCAGCGAAGTCCAATTTTATTGTTTCTGTAATGAGATACGAGGATTCTCACGACAAATCGTCTCGACTTAGTTACCTTCGTTGCATTTCAAAAGGAAAATTGAAAGCGTCTTCAGTGAAACAGGACATCATAATTACCAAAAAACTAAATTACTGGATCCACAAAGGCGCAGACTCGCTGCACATGTAATTAAGTTTTAGTGAAATGTGAGAGTTGTTGCAAAAGGAGTCACGCAAATGAGTATCTAGAAAATAAAATAAAAGTCGCACCTGTTTTCGTCATACGGGGCACCATGAAGTTTATTGAAGGGATTGTAGTGGCTACCAGCGGAAGTGCAACCTGGGTAGACATATTATAGTTTTTTTTAAAGGCACATAACCTTCAATGCCGTGCGTAGATGAAATAAATTGTGCCGCTTTTTGGCAGTTGCGTTTTTTGAGATGATAGCAAACAACGCCTTTCTGCGCCAGGCACTTGACGGGCATGTCCACATTCCCACGTCCCCACTTCTCTGAGTGCCCATAGGTGCTGCTATTGCACTTTTTACTGCGTGCGCCGTTAACATTCATGGATGAAAAAGAAGCAAAAAAAGTGCCCAAGTTCGTCGTTTCCTGTGTGCCTCGGCCAACTTTCACAGCTGCTTTCACCTCTCTCCCATTTTCTTGTTTACGATAGCGCACGTGCAGCTTCATGATGTCTGTTCTGACATATCCAGAGTAAATAGCATCGGCGCTCTGCCGAGGCAAAATCTACCGCATATCCTAGTGACTGCTCCCTGACGGGCGCGCGAACGCACGGAATGCGATGAGTCAGGCGCGCGTCTCTCGTTCTTTCGAAAGCGCTGCATGCCTTTCTTCCGTCACGAACCCAGCGGGCCCTGTGGACTTCGCTGCCAAAGGACCATAATGCCATCTTGGCTATGCCGTCTGGGCTAGTTTTCTGTATCATAGAGACTCGCTTTAAGCACATCAAGGTAACTGATTGCTCACCGCAACCAATATCTTCACGTTTGAGGCAATATATGCGACGCAGCTTATTGCGAACCATCGAAACTATTTCACGAAGCTTTTAGCAAACCTTTCTACTCAAAGATCTTTCACATGCTTCCTGCGCTTTTTCCTATGATCGCCGTAGAACACCAACAAACTCACTGACTGAAGGTTTTTTTTTTTTCGCGCCACCGCAGTGCAATTTGCTGCAAGGAGCGCTGGAATTTAAGAGTTCCCGAATGAGTTTGGTTAACTAAGGCTTTTAACCATGCACCAAAAAGCATCCACAAAGTAAGCGCTCACTATGCCTAGAGTGAACTTCTACAGAAAATATTCTTGATATACTTAAAAGACGCATATATCATGTTTTTGCAACCACAAATTTGAGGTTGAAGTTTTTTCCTCGTAATAATAATGAAACGAAAAATGGAACGTAGGCAGCAGACTTGCGCCAAAGTTTTGCATACATTAGAACGATATAGCTTCTAAAAACCTGCAATAAAAGACAACACGCGAAGGCTTAGTTCGACACCTAGAGAACAAAGTGGTTAAAAAAAGCAGCAGTGCAAAGAAGTTATTGATTTTATGTTACAAATTCGTGAAGCGCTGTGCATTCAACTTGGGATCATTATTGATACAGTAAGGGATCAAAGTTAATGATACAATTTGGCCAATTTGTTCTTAAACGAAAAAATAATAATGTAAATGCCATAATTCTCTCAAACGCTGAGCAAATCTACTGCTGTAGGCCAAGGCTTATCACGAACCATCTCTGAGGTCACCGTATTCGTGCACGTGAAAGCCGTGCTCGCCAGGTGGCAGTTGAGTTATGTTGCCGTTCAGTTTCAGCTGGTGGCCGGGTTCCTGCAGGAGCAGAGCAGAAATGCCGTTATCACTATGCCACTATGCACGTTAAATATAGAAATAAAACGCCGCTCTGCAACAAGAGTAGGGCCCACATAAAAGGATGGAAAGCTAAGCTAGTTGGTTTTTGATCCAAGTTGGCTGAAAGAGCCGCTAAAAACACGAAACACATAGAGGCTAAGGCTACACGAACACATAGCTTACACCCTTTTAATGAAGCATTTAGTACTTTGCAGTGTGTGCGTGTCACCTGTCCCTCTTTTGGTTTATTTTTTCCCTCGCTGCTTTCCAATCAATAGAAATTAAAAAAAATTCCGCTCTCATTCTGCGCGTATACGGGGTTTCTCCTTTCTACATAAATCTTGCCTGGATAAACTCGACTACTGAAGGAGAATTGGGAAACTGGTGGTAACTTTTCTTTTTTTGAGACGGCTCGTCACATGATTGCTTTAAAGAGCAGAGGCAAGAGACCAGGGACTGACCATCCAGCGTTTTTCTACCTTTACTCCTTTATGAAATAAAGGAAAAGCGATGAATAACCTGGCTGGGGCGAATCTTGCTGCATCGTGTAAGCTTTCAGTCCCACGCTGCCAAAGATGAGAGACATTTTTAATGCTCCTAGGAGAACGCACTGCTTAAGGGCCTCAAATACCAGGCGCAGGCAGAGTAGACACGTGCATCGATCAACTTTTGAAGAACTGTTATCCATGCGAAACACTCCAGCCTTCCATTTATTGACTCCAGCGTCATAGGGCCAACAAAAAGACTAAAAATTGGCAGTGGCTTAGCTCTGGTTAAGCCTGGATATACAAGCGGAAAGCTGCAGTTATGCTTTGTTTGACGTCATGGCTGTCGCAGTTCGCGCACAATGCACTGGGAGCACCACGATAACGGTGTAGGCAAGCGCGTTATATAGCCCTCCTTCCGCATGCGTAGTAACTGTGGTAAACACGGGGCTGCAAGTAGCGTCACACGAGGGAGCGGAGCGCGCGCCGATGCACACTCGGTAAACACGCGCAGAGCGCGCGGACGACGCCCAAGGTCGACCGGCGGAGCCGCGTTCGGCGGCGGCTCCGCCGGCCACCTGCGCCTCTCCAGTGACGTTACGCGGCGAACTCGCGCATGCGCAGCTGTTGCTAAAATTGGCCACGGCGCACGCCAGAGACGGTGTTGACTAGGCTAGTGAAGCTTTTAGCTTCAAAATAAAAATATGAGCAAAAAAGCATTTTTGTTAACAACCGCGCTTATTGTTCTGAAGCAAAATAAGCGCGACAAGCAACCGGAACAAAATCATCAAAAGTGGACGCAATCGACCCTGCCTGTATAGCGTTCGTCGCTTGAAGCCAAAGTGGCATACAAATTAATCTAGTTGTTTTACTTGTGTCTTTAAAACATCAAATTGCATATTTATTTTATAACAAATGCTTAAAAGAACCAGCTGAAAATGCAGCTTTGTTCTGTTCCTGCCACTGATATACTGCAAGCCGACAAATCCTATATGAACGTACTGCTTCTTCTGGCGGCGCATTTTCATGGGCACCATGCTAGGTGCCTTCGTAAGGCTTTGTATCGCTTTAAATCTATATCCTATATCTAAAGCTACGTTGTTCTATCGCTATAGCATTGTGGCGTAAACGAAACGAGATAAACAGAAAGCATTATGTGATCTTTGCTGCTAGCTCGACGCACAGTGTGTAAACGAAGGCCAACTTTTCGTGAAGCGAGAGGCGGTGGGCGCCGGCATGTTCCCAAGCGTCAAGAGGCTCCAGTTTGCGCGCTAATTTCGGGGAAAATAGCGTTCGTTATTAGCGCAAACATGAGCTTAACCAGGAATTCAGGACAGATCCCAGCCAGTGCCGCTAAACCAAGCGGGCTGTTTGCAGCCACGCAGTCATCCTATTTCTTTCGTCACGGATGATGCAAGGTACTATTTCGAGTGTTAAAAGCCATGTGCCACGTGGCGGCAGCCAAGAGAACTAGGAGCGCTTGTCCTCAATTCCTGGCAACGATGCAATACGTGGGCTTGGTTCTGCGCATGTGCATCGCGACGCCACAGGCAATGGACCCCAAAAATGTGTGAATGCAGCCTATTATATGCAGTGACTCCACTAATACGAGCAGTGAATTAGGAGGACCGGTCGCTGCGTGGAATGCAGCGACCGGTCGAAATATTCCGAAAATATATCTAAGATGAGTGACGTGTGTCCCAACTTTTTAGAAACCACTGTGGGCACCCAATAACTTTTTTAAGAGAGTAGCCCGTCTGACATCGGAAGATATTGCCGTTTGTATTGGGTGTTCTGCGCATAAATAGACATTGCATCCGTATGCACGTGTGTGCATCTGTATGCCTTTTTCTCTGCTGCTGGTGTTTCACGTTACCTGAATAACTTTCGCCCTAAGAATGCACGTTTTATAATAACTTGGAGAAGAAATACAGTGCCACTCTGACGCACCCCAGCCATCCTCGCTGAAACTTATGATACCACTGTCTTGTAGGAATATCCATGCCTCTTTCTAATTGCCCCTTAAGTATAAAGTTTTAACACCTGAAGTGCACATTGATTTTAGAAAAAAAAAATACAGCGTAAGCCGGCGCATTCCAAGTTACTTTTTTATTTTTCTTTGCGGTTTATTTTCTCTGCGGTTTATAAGGGGTAATAATTTAAGGCAGCGCTCTGCAAAGGATCATGCTTGACCGCAAACTCGAGCATAGAGGCTAACCCATGACAATGACGGGTCCTGGCCGGAAAATAGCCACCTGCAATGATTGAATTTCGAGCCCGCCGGTCTCCAACGCCAAAGTTCTCAATGTTACAGTAGTTCGTTACAAAAGGCCAATGGTAAACCGAACGTGAATAATTCAATAAATTACGCACAAAGCGCACTAACTGAAAGCAAGCCGCCGCGCTCGAAGCCAGTACACAACTGAGCTGATTGCTGAAGACCGGTACAGGCTTACATTTGACGCGTCATTGTAAGGACTTTGAGAAAGAACAGCAGAAAATGTGTGAAGCAAGGCTTCAACTTGCTAGTATTTTAAGCCGACCAAAAGAGAAGATTGCGCATGAACTAATTGATGCGCACCGGAACAGAAAAATAGGGGGTGCCTGTGTTATCCCCCAAACGCCGACTATTTATAAAAATGAAAGCCAGTCCTTGGGTATGTTTGAAGGCAATTGTTAACCGACATGTGTACTTTCTTTTCCAGTATTCGTGTTCTTGCGCGCGATCATACACCTGTTTTTTTCCTCGTGCCCCATTTCTCCATCCTCACAACATAGCTATTCACGGTGTACCAGGTGATTTTATCCAGGGCTCAAAAATATGCCGAGGCACTCCCAGACGACGCGACCTAATGCATGTTGCTGCCTAGTGTACGGAGCAAGTCAAACTATTTTTTTTTTGCATCCTGCTTAACTGCATAATCAGACTAGGTTAATAAACCAACTTCGAAAGCAACTAAGGCAAAAAATTCGAATCAGAAATTTGTAGAATAATCCTCAAAACCTCCGAATGAACAGTTTAAACCTATTAGATCTTAGTTTTTTTATTTCGGTCACCGCAGATTACCACGAAATACAAAAAAAAAATGCCAGGCAACATGCCCGCTTTCGCGCCGCGATTGCAGTGCTCTCAAACTTTCCGACTACAAACGAACAGATCATTAAAAAGGGTGTGCTGCTGCTCAAAATGTGATAGGCCAGAGACACAGGCGCTGGCTGTATGATTTACGCCAGCGCAGGCGATAAGGGCTGCATCTGCTTATCGCTATCACGAACCGCGGCGAGGAAGCATACGGCGGCCGTGAATCGCAAAGCCAATGCCTGCGTAGCAGCCCTATCACCTTTTAAGCGGCAGCAGACCTAGCAAAATTAGTTGTTCGCTTGTAGTCGGAACGTTTATGAGCACTACAATCGCGGCGCGGAAGTGAGCATTTCACGTGGTGTTTTTCTTTTTATATATTCCGTGCAGTCAGCGAAAAAAAAAGCTAATACGTAATAGATCGAAAGTTAGAAACTTCAGTCGGACGTTTTGCGGACCATTCTACAGCTTTCTCATCCAAATTTTTCGCCTTTTCTAGTTGCTTGCGAAGTTGGTTAATTAATCACAACTAATGATACGGTTAAGCACAATACAAAAATAGTGTCACTTGCTCCATACAATAACCAGCAACGTGTATATTTGGTCGCGTCGTCCTGGGGTGTCGCGACATATCTTTAAACCCTGGCTAAAGTTAGCTGGGACAACTTTATTATCAGCCGCGTCTGGAATTCAACAAAGACTCGCGGCTAGAGCATGTCCCGTCGTCCTTACATCTGTGTGCCGCCCTTATTTACGCTTCATCTTCTCAAGCTATGCACCAACTTGCCCAACGACGTGTTTTACTGAAACATTTAGCACTTCGCCTCTCGCAGTTATGTGAACAGATCTCGTCACACGCGCTTTAGCTACCGAGAGGGACGCAGTCTAGTCCGCCGTCTAGCTGCCAACATTGCGCTAACCCAGTCATTAAGACAAGTTTTGCAACAGTGGCCCCGAAGAAGGGATGTGGCGTCGCTACCGAGGTCAGGCGACCGCTACACTCATCTTCCGGGAATGCCATGAATATTTGAAGCCTCGATCGTGGTAGAACGCTCGCAGAACTTCCTACTGCTATCTGCCTGGCTACGTATAGAGCGACTGGATTCTTCCAGCAACCCACGACAGCACTGTCGTCGCTCTGCTCTGGGCAGATCTCGAGGAGTTCGTGAGAGAAGGCCCCAGCACAAAGCTCTATGGCAGTCGGCTGCTACCGAATCAGTACCCGCCTCGGCCGCCGTGAAAACGGTGGGGCTACATGTCCGCACAGATGCCTCGAGCAATGTGCGTATGAGGGTTTTTAATAAAAAGATTATTTTAATCAATCAATCAAAGAATAAATCAGACAGACAGACAGAGACAGACAGAGACAGAGACAGACAGAGACAGACAGAGACAGACAGAGACAGACAGAGACAGACAGAGACAGACAGAGACAGACAGAGACAGACAGAGACAGACAGAGACAAACAGAGACAGACAGAGACAGACAGAGACAGACAGAGCTGTTCGGTGGCAGCACTGCCTCCACTGCCGAAGTGCATACATCGGCGCGCCTCCCGTAAGCCGTCCGCGCCAAGGCAACATCTCTGCGGCGGACCCCTGGCGCCCGCGTCAAATATCCGCACTAAACTTTCTTTTGCTCGTAAATAATAAGCCCCGGAATAAGGGAATGTGAAAACTGAATCCTCCTATAGTACCGCTGACCTGTACCGAGTTGACGGTAGGAGTAATAACTACGTTACAAGCTAGTTTAAGATCTCATTTAGCGGCGTAGCAGCTGCCGCTCGTGCATCGCAGCTAGCCCTATCTGCTTCCACTCTACCTCCACTGCTAAGCCGTCGCTCAAATCGATCATATATCTTTCTTTTAATATGAGAAAATGGGGTAGTCAGTACCTAATGCCTATAGCAGCATTTACTATACCGCTGGTAAATTAAAAAAAAGCAGTCCGCTGTGGCTTAAATGCTAAACAGGTTAGGCCTATCAACGTCCAGGGTGTAGCACATTGCCAGTGCGCCGTCGTCCGCCGCGCTCGCGGGCGACACCATTGCGGTAAGCTCGCAAAATCATGTGCAGCGAGTGCGGCGAACTTGTCGCCTACTATAACGATGTGGCAGGGACCGGTCCTTTTTCGACGTTACAGTGCCAGAATGCCTAGCTTGAGCACCGCGGGACGGTGCATGTTGCAGCATGCGCTGTTTCTGCGCTGTTGGACAGTACTCGAAGGCTGCACCAAAACACCGTCAGACGGCACTCTGCACACTGCCTATTTTAATATGTTGGTCTTTAAACATGATTTCGTGCGAAAAAAGTACGTTGTTGGAGCGCACCAGCTATTACAATTTTCGCACTCTGACGCCTACGGGCACTTTCCGTCCACAAACGCCGCCATCACCAAGCAAACAGGTTGCCAAGCTCGGTTCGCGATAAACGTGGTTAGCGGCGTAACCGCGGTTTTGTCCGCCGTGTGAACAGCAGTAACCGTAGTTACCTTAACTACGGTTAGGCACGCCCGTGTGAGAAGGGCATAGATCAGCCAGTAATTCAGTGAGTCAAACAGCTTACGAAGCGTATTCGTAAACAAAATTGATAGCTGTTCTTTGCGCTCGTATATTCACTAGGTAATAGTAAAATAAGTCCAAGTGATTTCGGAAGAAACGAAAGAGAAATGCGTCCCTAACCACGTTCCCAACATTATCTTACAGATCCTTCAGCCCCAGGCTAATGCTTCAGCTCACAAGCATATCAACTTCCACAGATCTTTGAAGCGCAAAATACTAAAGGCAGTGACAGCGACTTCTTTCGCCATGACAACAAAAAAGTGGGCTTCGACGAACGCCCCAGAAAATAATTCGTAGCGACAAGAAAAAAAAAACCTTTGAGTAAAGAAAATAAGCACGTACTCTGAGCGAAGTGCCGCGCAAGCACAGTTCCGGGAACAGGACGTTAATGTTCCACGCACGCCTACGCTTCGCTCTATTTCTGTACCACTGTCTTATAAGTCACGCATCTTTACGCTTCTGTCTGTCGACGTCATTTAGCTCACCTGGTGAAATTTGACGTAGCCACGTGGTGTGCCAGTTTGAAACACGCAGACTGCATCAGTGATGGGGTCCTGACCAGTGGCTGCTCCCACAATTGCAGTTAGCAGTAATGGCAGCAGCAAAGAATCCATCCCCATGGTTCCTGCGTAAATCATGCAACAGTCAAAGAGGCGAACAGGAAATTTCCTTTGTTTGAAAAAAGGGCCATCTTGAGCAGCTGCATGCATAAAGTATTCATCAACTTTGAATACCGCACTCAGCATGTACTCTGAATCGAAGAAACAGAACAAGGACAAGCAAGGACACGTACGAGCGCTAACTTCCAACAGTTTATTGTGAACCGCAGGGCGGTAAATATATACGACGTGACGATACATTGCGCAGGCACAGGACAAAAATTTTCAATAGTTTCTGAGATAACGTAGTTCTTTTCGAGATAATCCAACAGCCGGTTTAGCGAAGCACAAGTCACCTAGGCTATCTATGGCTTCAGCTTCAATAATTTCACGGGTAAGTTTGCTGGGGTTCTTGGTGATTACTAGAGACCGGATTTTAGGCAAATGCCTATTTTTTTCAACGCTTCGTAGGCGCATCATTTTTAGTTGGTTTGGTTTATTGGGGTTTAACGTCCCAAAGCGACTGAGGCTATGAGAGACGCCGTAGTGAAGGGCTCCGGAAATTTCGACCACCTGGGGTTCTTTAACGTGCACTGACATCGCACAGCACACGGGCCTCTAGAATTTCGCCTTCAAGAAATTCAGCCGCCGCGGCCGGGATCGAGCCCGCGTCTTTCGGGTCAGCAGCCGAGCGCCGTAGCCACTGAGCCACCACGGCGGGGCGCACCATTTTTACATATGAGCACAAATTAGGTGTTGACAATATGTTTAATACTCTTTTTATAGTGCCTATAAATGCCTATTTTGGGTGTCAGTGCCTATAAATGCCTATTTCCGACGTCGGTGCCTAAAAATGCCCTTTTTTACAGAAAAGGGGCCTGAAATACGCTGTGATTTTGCTTTCAGATTCTGTTTGCTTTCGAATCCATTTCGGCTTTGAGTAAATCACGCGTGGGAACATTAGATGACCTCCTCAGAAAGGGTGTGGTGAACACTGCACCTACGCCGGCTGTGTACGCAATACCAACCACGTCAGCCGAAAATATCGAAGAAACTTGTGGGTTTCTAAGTGGACACAGGCCACCACCCACCGCGGGTTCGAGCTTCGCGCGAGCCAAGGGCCCCGATCAGCCGTCACCACACACACACTGGGACACCGATGCGGTGCACTCAACCTCCGCTGGGAGGAGAGCGATTCGCCGCAAAGAAATAAGCCTCCAAGTTCACAAAGGAGACGTTTATTCACGTCGTACTTCAGCAGATACACAAACACTCAATCGTCACCCCGTCCCGGGGGCGCGCGAGGAGCAAGGCTCCGCTGCGCGCACGAAGCGACTCGAGCAATATGCGCCGCTAGCACGCCGCTGCAGGAGAATGTCCCCGCGGCAGTGCTGTGATCTCTCTCTCGTGTCGACCGTTGGGCCGGTTGCGAGAGAGATTGGGCAATCAACGCAAGGTACGCCTGTCTGAGGTCGCTGGACCCCGAGCGACAGGCTCGAACCGCTGCAGGTCAGAGGACACGTGCGGGCGAGCTCGAGTAAGCACTGGTCCGAGCGGCAAAGCCGGCACGGACAAACAGTAACGTACGCACCTTACGCTGTCTCGGAGGGATCTCTCTCTCGGCCCCGCCCGGACGGTCGCGCGGTGCGCGGCCGCCCAGAGCGGGGTCCCGGATTTCCCGCCAAAAGGCGCCAATGGCAAAGGCCGTTGGGGAGCCGGGGCGGAGCTGTGGCCAAATGACAGTGATTAGTCACCTAGCCGCCTCTCCACCGCCTGAGGCGGGAGCAAGGGAAAGAGGAGAAACAACGCAGGAAGCCGGCACAGCTGCGCAAAGGCAACGGCGGAAAGCCAGGATTCCCACAAACTTTTTTCCCATTTTCTGCCATTTTATCGAGGCAGCTTGTTGATGACTTTGGCTGTTAAAGTGGTCGTCGACCAGATGGCACCACATTTCGGAAAGTATAAGGAGTAAGTTATAGGTTCGTCCAAATAATTCCCAGTTGGTTTCAATTGAAACCAACTGTAAAATGTTTCATAAACCTGCTGGAAACAGTTTAACTGATTAAAATTTCCACCTGGGTAACTTGCCTTATTTTCGTTCCTTGTGCCCCAGCCGTATGCCATCTTCATCAAATGGCATTTGGCGGTAATCTTGTTGGAGCAGGCCACACTAGACAGCTGGCAGTCGTGCGTGCATACGAAAACGCATTCGGCACTCAAACCATAGAGTAAATGACTCACCAATATTTATTTCTAAATACATGGCCTCCTGTTAAGGTGTTCATTGTTTCTAATTTTGTACACGACAGTCGAATTGTTTGTTTCGAGGTATACGAAAGTGTTTTAAAGGGGTTGGTAACCGTCCCTTTTGCTCTGCTGAAGCATTTGTATTGTACGAAAAGTTGCGCGACAGCCCTAAAAAAAAACGGCTTCTAATGTTCGCACCTTGCTTAAGGTTCCAAATCATTCCTGCTGTGTTTTTGTTTTATTTTACGGCAGGTATTGCACGCTGAAGTTCGGAACTGTGTGCACTTTTGATAAAGTTTATAGTGCCTATTTTTCTCCCTTAGGTGCTTAAATTGTAATTTTAGCCGCCTATTTATGGCGCCTAAAACGTGGTTTTTAGTGCCTAAAAATCCGCCCTCTAGTGATTACATTGCATGATTCATAGAAAGGTACACAATCTTCACAGGTTCTGCAGTGGACATCAACAAAACCCCCTCTTTTTTTCTTTTACATTGTAACGATGCTCTCGAAGACGTTCGTTCAGGCACCTTCCACTCTGACATATATATTTCTTTCCGCATGTCAATGGTATTCTGTGCACAATTTATTCCATACATTAAATGAACTTTGTTACATGCTTCGTGGTACACCCACTGTTTTTCGCAGGGCCAGGTCTTGTCAACTTGCAGAGTTTCTGCAGCTTTTCAGGAGCTGAAAAAATGACTTTGACATTGACCCGTTCTCCAATCTTTTTCACGCGATGAGACAAACCGTGAATGTATGGAATAATAGCAACTTTTTGCTTATTTCCTGAAACAGGAGGGACATCTAGAGGGGAACAGATCTGTTTCAGGAGGATTTCAGCAATACTTGCAAGGACATGCATAGGAAACCCAGCGTTAGTTAGCCTCTTTACTTGTTCAGCGAAACTTGCTGCCATTAGCTGTGGACAGGACTTTTTATGGCGCTAGAGAGGCATAACTTTGCAATGCCCCTCTTGACAAGTTTGGAGTGCGCAGAATCATATGGGAACAGTGGTTTGTTGGCGCGTGGCTGATATTTCCAGTAAATCTGAACGTCCTGGAATGAAAGGTTGATATCAAGGAACCGGATACTGTCCCCTGATGGCAACTCGTGAGTAATGACTAAAGGCGAGAAGCCTGTGCGTACGAAATCTAGTGTGTTAGTGGCAAGTGATTCGAAAGAACCAGAATTACAGTCATGAAAGATTGAATAGTCGTCAGCGTATCGAAAAACTTTTGTTACTTTTAAGTCAGCGAGATGGCTACAAAGCGCTCTGTCAAGTTCGGCCAAGTATAGATCGCTAAGCACGGGGGCAATGCAAAACCCTATACTACATATCCCCTTTTTCTGCAGATAAGGCGACCCGTCCCAATGAATAAAAGTTGACTTGAGATACACACTTAAAAGTTCCAAAAAAAACCACTGCTAGACGTCCCCGAGGCATTCTGGAAGGGAATGACACCGAACTTGTCAATGAAGGTTTGAACACAAGAAAGCAATTCAGCTTGCGGCAATGAATAAAAGAAATCTTTGATATCTATAGAGAAAGCTCTTAGAAGGCCCGTGACCACCCTCTGGTCGGAAACACTCTCTACCTCTCTTAGAGCGAGCCTCCTCTCCTTCCGTTCCCTCCGAGATTTTTCTCTCCCGCTCCTCGTCGAGTAGGCTCGGCAAGGCAAAATCACCCCTTCCTTCTCCGATGTTAGCCGGAGGCGTGGTGTCTGTGGAGTGCGTCACATGTCTACGTCATGGCCCCGCCTTCAATAGAATTATTTTCTTTGTTTTTGCTACTGGGTCTATTCGAGGGGAGGGGGGGGGCGCTGCGGGTTTCCTAACACCCTCTCTGTTTTGCTCTTTGGGTCTCCTAGCGGTGTTTCGCCGCTAGACTTGTTAGAGTGCGCATCCTTTCATACATCTGTTTGTCATTCCCCGTTAGCGAGCCACCTTTTCATTTTTTTTACGCCCCCCCACCGTTTCACGAGCGGAGGGGCGGAAGTCGGTTGAGTTCGAAACACGTGGCGAAGCGCGGACCCGGCAACCGCCCGTTTGCTTTTCTTCATGCGTGTTTGTGTTCTGTGCGTTTGTGTCTTTTCTCCGCTCCAAAGCCCATGTCATTCATTGGAGTTAAGGCGTACGCAAGATGCACGAAGGATAAGCGGTGTGTGTGGAGCGGTCAAGTGGGCGAGCGAGGGAAAGGCTCTGCTGCACTAGTAAAACCTTGTTTGGGGGGCTTGAAGGGAGCGCGCAGGCAGAGCGTCTCGTGACGCGATCACGGCGGGGGGGCGAACCAACTCACTCAGTTTTACTCTTTTTACTTTTTATGGCTAGGGTTCAAGGCTGTCGCCGTACGCTCCCTCCGCAGTGTTTTTTTTGTTGTTGTTCTTTCATGCGGGTTTGTAGGCATCTGCCAAATCAGAAGGCGCTGTGGAAAGCGTTGTGCCGACGACGCGACGCCGAGGCTACGCCCAACCTTCTCCCGTCAGTCAGAACGATGCACCAATGGAGTGCCTTTAGCGAAAGTAACCCCCATGACGTCAAGTGTGTTCAGAGTAGTGGGGCGGGGACGTTTTTGTTGAAGAAAAGAACGAGCGGGCTTTGATTTGAAATTTTGCAGCTTTTCGGGGCGCGCATGGCTCTAGTATTTTGCAGACGTTATCTTCGATCCCTCATCTACGCATACTTGAAGGAATTGGTGAGCGCTAAAAAACACGGAAAAGGGACGAGTACACAGGACGAAGCGCTTCGTCCTGTGTACTCGTCCCTTTTCCGTGTTTTTTAGCGCTCACCAATTCCTTCAAGTATGTATTTCCAACTAGCCCCAGTAGTAGCTCTTTTGACTCATCTATGCAGTGGGCTTCTTTTTCAAAAATGTCCGGACCCTGGTCAGTGGCCCTTTAAACCCTGGAGCGGTGGGGACTTTACGTAGGTTATGACAGCATTAGTGTCCTTGACTAGGAAGGGATCGTCGATTTGCAACAGGCTGAGGTTTTCTTGAAGGAAAAGAGCAATACACTGTTGTGTCTCTACCCCCCCCCCCCCCCGCCCCTAACTCTCTTTGTGTGTTCCCGTCACATCTGTATCCACTTAGGCCATGCCCAGAGGCAGTGCGTGGTTCTGCGAAAGTGGTCTTTCTCCGTGCACGCGCTCCCATGCGACCTGAAAAGACAGGTGGAATCGAACACGAGGGACGCATACGACTCCTGGATTCCACGTACCTCCACTTCTGCCTAACTGCCACGACGTGTTTTTCCCGAGTTCCCCTTAAACGGCACCAAACGCAGCAGTATTGACCCTGCGACCTTGTGTGTTCAACCGTCAGGGTGACATGACTCAACGCCTGCTGCCACGTGCGGAGACGAGCGTCTGCCATTCAACCGCGCCTGGCTCTTTTGTCAACTGCGCGGGTGACGCCGCTGCAGGTGTTCGCCTTTGGCCGTTTCCTTTTTGGCCGTTTCCTTGAAACAAGATATGGGATCCACCTGGCCGGACGGGACATTTCCGAGTATCCAAGTGCCTCAGCCGAGGAAGACGATGAAGCGGGGTGACGACGCTGCAGGTGTTCGCCTTTGGACGTTTCCTTGAAACAAGATATGGGATCCACCTGGCCCGAAAGGACACTTCCGGGTATCCAAGTGCCTTAGCCGAGGAAGACGACGAAGCGGGGGAACGACCTTAAGGCGCACCCGGACGAAGTGCCTACGATTGGTCGGAAAAGGCGGGAAGATCTCGGGAGGGTCTATTAAAAGCGCTCAACACGTTCATCGAGGAGCGATTCCCTGAGCGATTCCTTCAGCGTTTCCCTGAGACTTCTCATCTTTTACTCTGTTTGTCATTGCTTCTAAATAACTTTGTAAATATGTGAATACAGTTTTTCCTTTGCTTCCCCTACTCCCTGTCTCCGGCCCACGTTCCTTCCTCCGTCGGCACAGCGGTGGTGCTCCTGGACCCGATGCCTGGTGGAACACGCTACTAGCCCGCAAAAACATATTAACCCTTTTGCCACGTGTCACTCTCAAAGACAATCGCCCTGAAAGGAACATCCGCCTTGTGCGTTTTAGCACTGAAGATGATGTCAAGGTGATCCCGTTTGGACGATTCTATGCCCTTTAAAACTCCTTGTAGCTGCAGCCTGTTACAAAGCTCTTTGGCTTTTGTTTTCAGCTTAGAAATAGACCGCTTTTTGTGACCTTTGAAAGCATTAGTGACTGCTTCAAGTCACTGCTGAATCGAAATAAATGCCCAGCACGCTTTCACATGCAAAATGAAAATTTATAACTCTGGTCATAGAAGCAACCTCAGCTAAAATTCTTTGATCGTTTCTCTCTTGCGCTGGCCGTATTCTGGTTTACAGCTAACATGAACACAAAAAGATCAACTCAAAAACTCTGAACAAGCGACCAAGAAAAATATGCACAATTGCACGCATGGCCAATTATAAGGACGGAGCAGTGGCAGTTATCGCCAGTTGTTCTATATTTAACAGGCAGCTAGAGTGGCGCAGTTACGGAAAGAACTAACGCAAGGCTAATCCTACCGGCAGCTAACATCAACGCAACTACTACTCGGTCAACGAGTAGAGGTATACAACGAGTAGAGGTTTCATCTGAAACGCGAGCGGAGTTTTTTTTTTTTGTCGTTCCTTTCGAGCACCTGCACAAACAAACTTTTGGCTTGTGCAAGAGCGTCAGCACGTACTCTCGGCAAGCAGTCGTGCGCTTAGCCGTCGCATATCTGTGGCGGACCACTGAAAGTTCCGAGGGAGGTTTCGAGAACAGCCTGCGTTGATGCTCTCATAGCGGTGCGAAACGCTGCCGTCGAGATCAGGCGCGAATGGGAGACAACAGGCGCATGCGCGGAAAGAGTAGGCAGCCATGCTTATTGCGCTTACGCCTTTCCCGCCGATCCTTGAAGGCTGTCGGCGGCAGCGCTTCGCAAAACGCGGCGGCCACGCGCTCCCATTTTCTCTCTAAAAGCCGGAATACATAGAGCGTTTTTACAGCTGCAGTCGACAATTTCAGCCCGACGGCACGCACTCGACGCCCGGCGTCGAGAAAAACGCCCCCCGCCGGCGATCGGGACCCGCCAGATATCGACACGCGGCGTCCGTTGAGACCGGAAGCGGCAGCTGAAGCAAGCCAATAGCAGCGCAGAAAGCCCGTTCTTCCGATTTGGCTGACTCTGCCAGCCGTCACCAGCATGGCCGCCATGGCCGGCGAGCTACGCAGACATTTTGGCACGGAAATGTTACTATAGTGAAAATAAACGCTACTTGAGATAGGAAATGTCGCTTTTTTGTTAGAGAACATGGCCGAATCTTGGATCTAAATGCCTGAATTTCCTTCCTGAAGCGAAAGTGCTTAATAAAACCGCAGCCGCTGATGTCCGCGGCTGAGCGGGCCCCCAAAGGTACGCGACGCCATGCATTCGAGCACGCAAATTCTTATAGATACCTATACACGCGTGCTAAAGCGAGCACATTGGTGTCGAAGTGAACGCTTTCGTGACTTTAACAGAAGATTCAGCGTCGCTGCTCTCACAGACCTAATTGTTCAGTGGTATTTGCCACTTGTCAATCGCAATTGCTTTCGCGTCGAGGGATACGCGGCGGCGCGCCGCCGCTTCTTCGCTTCATATATCTCCAGCCGGGCGTCGCGCCGCCACGACGTAATGTGCCGCGCGAATATCGTCGAAAAAAACGTAGCCTGTATCCCGGGCTTAAGTGTGAAACAGCGTGAAACAGCCTGTACCCTAGTGTGCCGGCGCATGCTCAGATGCAGGCTCTCTTAAACCAGGCGTTATCAGTAGCAGTCGCGCGTGCAGCCAGAAGCTGGCCTTTCGAGCGCTTTAGACAGACGTGCTGACGACTGCACGAGCTTACGGATTCTGTAGAGGTTACATATGTATAATATGTTCTGCAAGGCTAAGCGTCTAAGCCACATTGGTGGCTTCTGTTTCAGTCGATTTAAAAGCGGCAGACATGGGCAGTAGAACAATCCAAAGGAAACCTCAAGGATCCTCTACGTAGCCGGCTTCTTATTCCGCAACACGGTGAGACCCATTGAAACGAAGACGCGAGAACAGCTCTCCTCGGGGCAAATTTGTCGTAGTTTACGTTTCGTCGTATGCAGCGAATGGTGCCTCAGTCCTTTTCCCGAAATCAGCACGAAGGAATGATGGATATTTACTGCCTTTCTCTGTTGATTCTAATTACCGTGAATAAATACTCACTGTCGAATAGCGTCGTGTTTTAGCCTCATCGCCAGACCTGTCGCGGGCGTTTGAGACATTCACGCCCTGTGCGTTTAGTTCCATGATCCTTATGAGGCAATCGTCAAACAGACTGCACCTAGAACCGAGCGGTCGGAGTGGCACCCACAGCATTTTTTGGGCTCGCTCCAGTCATCGCTACGGCGGTTAGCCGAGGAATATAATCGGCGACATCTTCAGGCGCAGTTGGCACCTGACACTCACGAATACATCGACACCAATAAAACCTAAAAAGCGCCCTCCACAAAAGATTTTCGTTCGCTTTGACTATGATTGTGCACAGAACGGACCTCTGTAGCTGTGCGGCATTTTAAGCACTGACTGCTCGGTCGCTTCCAAGTTCCGAGACGTACGCGCCTAGCGCCAGCACCGAAACCCGTCTGCGCATGCGCACTATGTGAGCACTCAGTGAGGCGCCCGCACACCCGGTTCTGTAACCTGTCAGATATTTGCCGTCTGCGCTGGAGCGCGCTACCCGCGCTGCCCACGCGTCGTTTCCGGCCCGCTGGCGTGCACCAGTCAGAAGATGTCCGGCATCTGAGACTTCCAGAAGAAAATTTCGAGCTGGCTGTCTGCCCTTTTCTTCTCTGCGTGAAATTCTTTAATCATGCGTGCTGGCGCGAGAGTGGGAGCGAGGGAGATGCTTGCCACTTTTCGACGTCTGGCGTGGTGTGGCATTGGGCGCGCAGGCTTGCGGCATGTACAATCGGGGACAGAAGTGTGCAGGCCGTGCTGGCGGCGGTATATTTTTCATCGTCATATCCATTTAGTTTAGAAGAACTTCTTGCTGGTTTGAGTTGGTGCATGGCTATTGTTAAGAATGAGTTGGTCTCTTTCCGACTTCATCTTTCCTGTGTCTGTCGATGTATGCGCCACTCGTTCTTAACGATATAGCCATATCACTTTTCTGCTAGAAGGGGTAGTCGTCGGAGAATGCTCCAGGAACGGTGTTGCAATCCTTCGGCTTGGTACGCTAAGCAACGCTCCGGCAGCGTGCCACAGCGAGCAGCTGGCAAAATCCAATGGGATATGTAGCTTGTCGTACCTTGCCGACGCCTCATCAGATGGGCAGCATACACTGCGAGGCAGAGCGGGTGCTTCCAGACGAGCACCCCTTGACGCGCGAAATGGACGCCCCATTCTCGCACCACTAGGCGGCTCTGCTAACGCACAAATGCATTTGCGACAGCGGCGGCGCGTCCTGGGCACTTCTGTCCTGTATAGTAAGCCTTGCAGGTCTCTGTTGGGTCAACGCGCTACGAGCTACCGCTAGGCCACTTCTCAGCTTTTCTTTACGTGATAATTTCACTCTGCAAAACACAGCGGTGGTTCAGTGTCTTTGGTGTTCGGCTGCTGATCCCAAGGTCGCAGGTTCGATTCCGGCAGCGGCAGCGAAATTTCGATGGAGCGAACACAAAAACGCCCGTGAACATTTCGGCAGAGCTCTGCCTGGTCGAGAGGCCAATAAGAGAGAAAAGAAGACATGTCGGTTCCCTCATGAGCTTTTTGGTCGGAGTCTACTCCCCCCCCCCCCCCCCTTCACAAACGCCCTTGTGCTGTGTGATGTCAGCGCACGTTAAAGAGCCCCAGGTGGCCTAAATTATTCGGCAGCACGTGTCCGGAGCGTATGTCGCTTCGGGGCATTAAACCCCACAATTCACTCTGCGAAGCCAGCATGAGCCTATGCTTTCAGTGGATGCCGTTTAAAAGTAAAAAGTGTATTGGACATAGGACGAAACAGACTCATGCGTTCAGCTGTTTGAATTCAGGGATACAAAAATGACATGCCTGTTGAGACCGCCACTACACTGTGAAGTTTTCAGTAAACAAACAGAAATGCCTGAGCGTGCATCAAAATTTCTCGAATTCCAGACCTGCGCTCGGCCACATCGGTTTATATCGATGCGCTGTATAGTCCTCCGATTTTTCAATCATGCTCGGGGAGCGTCGACCGCGTGGCGCTGCGGTGCGAGAGAAAACGGGAAAGGGCTGGGGCATGCATACAAATCCTGCTGCTGGAGGTAGCAGCGTCTGGTAGGCAGTTCTTCTTGTTGCACACCAACCACTCCTCAGCGCATTCATGCGAAGTGTGTTTGAGCGTTCCTGCTATGTTCCCACCGCACGTTTCTGGCCCAGTGTCCGCATATGTGCCGCGTTCCGAGCACGGAGCTCCACCTCTGCTGCGTTTGCGAGCGCTGCCCTCAAAGCGTGTGTCTTTACGTTGTTAAAGCGCCGGCATCGAAGGTCCCTCAGAATTCTTTTTAAAGAATGGGCTGCTTATGAATAAATTGTAACTTTTGTAAATATGTAATGGTTAACGTTACGTCGCGACACATGGGCTTCGAGGAATGCTGTAGTGGAGGACTACGGAATAATTTGGACCACCTGGGGTTCTTTACGTGCAGTCACATCGCATAAAACACCGGAATGAGCGTAGCGATTATTTTTTATTCCCTACACCTGCGACTCATTCTTCGGACTTCTTTCGCTAATTATCGACTCGGCACTGTACATACATCACGGCCGGGTGAAATCAAGCGGGAGTAACAGCTTGGCGCTCTGCTGCATGGTAGCGATGAGTGTCAGGAGCTGTTCACGCCAAGCATAACAGCCTAGCAGAAGAAGCTTCCCCTGCAGCAGTGTTATCTGCGCATGCCATAACCCTTGCTACCTTTCCGGTCTGGTTCGCTCCGGCGCCGCTAACCTAACCTAACCTAACCTAACCTAACCTAACCTAACCTAACCTAACCTAACCTAACCTATTATTTAAAAAATTGAGGGCTGCACATGTGGTAAAGCAACAAAACATAAAAACCACAACGAACCTGCGCTGTCACTTTCTGTGGAGGCAGCGCTGCCAAGAAACGCCATTTATAATGTGCCATACTTAGGAACCCAACCGCCAAGAAATGGCTGCTTGGAGTAGCTCGGCTGCAAGCGCAGCTACGTCAAAGCAGTTTTTCTTAATAAGTTCCTTAAGCTACAGAGCAGCGTAAGGCTTAGTTGAAAATTTATGCGAGCGTTCTTTAAAGTGTACCTACCAAAATTTCTTTTCGCACTGTGCTTGAATTCAAATTTCTATTTCTGCCTTTAGTTTAAGTGCGCCTATAGTTCGAACATTAGATTTTTATTTGCCTTCATTTTTTCCTCCTTCTTCAGAGCCCAGGGTTTCGTTGCCGGTCAAGATACTTGACTCCTCCGAAACACAGACAGTAATATGACTTGGCACGCAGAGGTGTGTTCATCATGCGACCCCCGCAGTAGCATTAAGGCTTCAAGAGCTCGTCACCACTAGAATACCTGTAGGTCTTGAAGCTAAGCAAGTGCGAAGGAGAAGACGTAAGAAAAAAGGGCGGTAACATTGTAGGCTGAGGCTCTACTAGGAACAGTGAAGTTTATTTTGAAACACACGCCACGAGTGAGCGCATGCGCAGGCGAACCTTACGCAGCCTTCTATCTCACATCCTGTCCGGCGCACTTCCTTAGCAATACAGCAATATTCAATACTGGCAATACGGGTGTCCAGCAGGACCGTAATCTTGCCCTTCTATATAGGTGTTAGTTCATTTCGTTTCTACTAGTCTTGTACACTTTACAGAAAAAAGCAACCGATTTCAATTACAATTACTACATCAGAAATGTTACCACTTACGTTGGGCAATTACCGCCCCAGAAAAGTAATTGAATAATTTCAGAGCAGTAATCAATTACTATTTCCTTTTCTTCGAGCTTTATTGCAATAACACAAACTCACTCAAACTACAATAAACTAGTGTGGCTTGCTTGATATTTTTTTACACGTTATTAAATTCCAAACGAGTCGTTATCAAAATTTTCGGTGCTGAATTTGCAATTTTTCCTCGTGAAGATATCAGCCGCTTCACTGAACACTTCCGATGTAAGCGCTGGAGCGTAAGGCGGTGTTACACGGTAAAAACGCCTTGCTCAAAGGCTCGTAGTTGCGCAAAGCTTGTATGCCAGTTTCTACGTCCTCTATGCCGCGCTTCGTTCCGGTCACATTATGGGTATACTTTAATTCTATCTATAATCCACAGCGATCAGCTTCGGTGATCAGTTTTGAGTACAAAAGTTTGGACTGTGTATAGGCTCCTCGGTTGCTCCAGTGCTGTGCGAGATTTACCTTTAAGCGATGGACCGAATTGATGATGATGCTAGATTTTTTTTGGCGCAAGGGCTTCTAAGGCCAAACAGCGCCAGACACAAGGTTTTTGGTTGGCTCAGGCTAAAATATGGCACATGTTAAAATCAACACCGGTTGTATAGGGCACACGAGTAGTTAGCATGTTCATGATTATGGTGTGTCAAACGGATGTATAAGTCAGGTGAAATAGCCTAACGTGATGTATAGCGTCTAAAAGTTGTAGTAAGAGGTGTTATACATAAAATACGAAACCAGGTAGCCTAACCATCAAACTCTGGAAGCTTCCTTACCTCACTAAGGAAGAATTCACTTCAGTAAGCCCCCTCATGTCAATCTGAAAGCTTTCTTACTGAGGAGCCCTAAGCAAAGTCGTTCCTTGTGCATCCTCTGAATAAGGCAGCTAGTAGCTAACTTTATGCGTCCTTACGTCGCTCCTGGCCCTAGAGGATCGCTTCACCTCATTATTGCCACAAGTGATTCCGCTCACTCGCGCGGGCGGCGAGACGCGACGCAAGGACGCGAGCCCGGCGTGAGCGCAGCTGAGCAGGCGGGAAAAAATGGCACCGTGGACTGACCGGTACGCGGGCCACTACACGCAATTTTTTAACCGCGCTTGTGAGTATTCTTTCGATGAAGTTTACCTGTATCCTCCAACACCTAGGTCGCTTCGCGACGCGGTGAATCCAATGAAAGTGTACTCAGAGAAAGAATTCGCGTTCAGATTCTGTACCGGTGCGGCTCGGTCGCACTTGATCATTCGGCGGCGACAGCGAGCGAAATCCGTCGCCGCCGAAATGTTGCCTCGTTCGCACCTCCCGGCCACACTCTTAGAAAAAAGGGGCGAATAGGGGGCGAGAGGTTAGTCTTTTTGGGGACTAACTGACCTGCCACTGGCAATCGTCCTTTTCGGGACTAACTGCAAAGGGTGTAACTGTTGGTCCCCTTCCAAAGGGTGCAACCGTTAGCCCCCGGGAACAGACGTTTAATGAAAAAATGCAAACGACGCGTGCTTTCAGGCGTAATTTATAGCGGGATAGTTTCCGACAGAACTTCACACATATAACAACGATAAAGGAAACAGAAATAAACATACATGAAAACACCAGGATTCGAACCGACAACCTTTGGATTATGAGCCGAGCGCGGATATGACTACGCCACCACCCAGGACAGTCCACCGTAGAAAATAAAAGCCTTGTATGCGAAACACACACACGGTCTGTCTGTACCGCTCAAATTGTTATCACAGTGTGGTGGTTTTGGTGTCATATGCTTTTGAAAAAACCTGCTGTAAGCTTTAATGCGCACGCACAAAGGTCTAAATCACGTTTTGGCCAAAAAAGAAGTGCTGAACTGTGTATACATTACGGCCGGTACTTCACAACCACAACAGTGGTTTTCTTTTTGTTTCTTTTTTTGCGTATAAGGTGGTCTTCTTCCTTGCAATTGGCAGCTGCACATTACAGCCTGTTGAAAACAAAGGTAGAAGGCGATGGTTCACTTCGTTTTTTGTTACCGGCGGAGAGCGGTGACAGGGAATTGACTGCTAAGTGTCGCCGATACTTACACAGCATCACATAAGCTCGTAAACAACGGCAACGGTATGAAACTACGTGTACTTGCTCAACCCTAACTTTTACAACTCACATTTGACACGTATTGAAGTTCGTAGTAATTGTTTATGCACTTGCACAGCTGCCAGCCGTTTCGATGGCACGAAGCCTATTTCTCACGGAAAAGGGTATCCGCCTCGTCACAGGCAGCGGCAGTGCCCTCACTGGCCTTAGACGACATTCATGCGCTTCAAAAATCGAGTACTATTGCAGTCAGGGTCTTCTCGCGCAATTTTCGCGTGCTGCTGTGCTGCGATTCGCCTCCCGTTAGTCTCTTTCTCGGCAGTTAGTCCGTTGAGTTTGCGCACGGCGCGCATTTTTGGCAAGGAGTGTGTCGTGTGCAAATTTAGGGACTAAAGAGCCCTTTTTAGGACTAAAGTTGTCTTTACTCCCCCCTGGGCCGGTTTTTTTCTGAGAGTGCACCACATCGCCGCTCGTGGCGTGCACAGGTATGGTTAGAAAATAGCATCAATCGACGCTGTCTATGTACCATAAGCGTATGCATGCTTACGTACGCTAAACGCATGTATTTTGCGGGACGTTACGCCATTTCTCACATTCCAACTTTTAGTTCAGCGAATGCAGACAGCGACGCTATTGCATGATGGTTGGCGATTATACGGCTATTCCCTTTGCATCTGGTGGGCGAGTTTTCCGCACAGCTCAGACTAGTGGCGCCATATGATTGTTAGGACGGAAACCATTTGTGTCAACAAACCGACGGTCCTCTTATGCCTAAAAGCGACAGAATCGTCAATCTAAATAAAAAATAGGCAAATTTATCACTCATACGTTTTGTTAGAGGCGAGATGAAACGAAGCGAAATACTGGTGCCCATTTATAGCCAGCAAACGCATTGAAAAAGGCAGTAACAAGGACAAATTCAGACCGAATCGAGGGGTGCAGCTTTGAAGGGCGCCGCCATGTTTGTCGCCGCGGGAATGCAATTTCCTACTCGGCGTCCTATCGGCCGATGGAAATCGGCGGAATTTTTCCGGCGGAACAAATCTGTCCTGTACCGACCGGAGCTCCTGTATATCAGTAATAGGTTAAATATTTGAGCGACTAAATATTTTTTTTATTGAATAAGGGCGTTCGCGTAAAGCTTGTGAAGGAACCCTCAAAGCCAGAGAGGTGAGGAGAGCTTTCAGAGTAAGCTGGCTTCCTCCATCGAAAATTCGATGAAAGGAGGCCTCACGTAAGGTTAGGAAGACTTCGAAGAAGAGGAAGCTTTCAGAGTTTGGGCCTAAACCTCAGACCTTGGTTGAGCAAGAAGGGCGAGGCATCTGGCTGCTATGGCTAAGCTCAGCCTTCTCCTCAGCAGTGAGGAGGGGCTGAGATCTCCTGCAAAAAGCCTACATGGGTCAAAAATTTAGAAACCCCATCCAATGAAAACATGCAGTCATCACCTAAAAACAAAGAAGGGTGCATTCGTAGTCTCAATGTGCACATTTCTGGGAAGTGTTGTCGTCTTTCTCTCTCCAATCTCGGGAACATGATTAATATCGGGACTACTGAAATGTTCTCCACATCTCGCGCACTGTGGTGCTGGTGTAGCCTTTAAAACATGTGAATGTGTAATGTATGTATGTCCTATCCTCAGTCTGCAGAGAGCCACTTATCTGAATCTATTTTGTTTTTCTGTTGCTTACCTTCAAATTGTTGGTTTTATTATGTCATTTGTTATCTGTTCGTTTGCCTCAATCCTGTTGCCACTCTTGGCGGAGTGCAGTCCTAATATGTGGCCTGAGGTCCTGGTATGGAAGTTGGTTTGCATGAATTAGACTCAGTTACCGAAGAATTCAAGGAAGCCTTATTGTCCTATATGTCAGAAAGGTGTACCGCTGCGTATACGATTACCAACCCCGCCTTCTTACAAGAGCTGCAACCTGACAGCATAGTGGCTACCACTGATGAAATCTTACGCATCTACAGCACACAGCCAGATGGACTCAGGTTCACCTGTGAGTTTCCTGTTGACAATGTGACGCAGTTTTGAGATGTCCTCGTTAAGTTTTCTTGGTCACATGTGTGCTTGATGTACCACCCCAGTCCAAGAAAAGTGCACTACATTTCGATAGCGTTCATTCTGAGCTGGTAAAAGGAGCTGTAGCTAACACTATTCTTCAGGGAGCTCAATAAATCTTGCCCGCACCTTTTGAGTCAGAGCTTCGATGACCAGGTGGCTCGGCTAATTAGTGCTGGTTATCCAAGTGAATTTAGTTCTAGAATATGTGAAAGCCTGCTCTTCAAAACAACCAGCAAAGACCGAAAAGCTAAGCATGAAACGAACAGCCGGGCAATTTCCAATTTCCACAGGCTGTCGCACAATATTAAGAAGATGGCAAATAGCTATCACATCAACGTAGTTTTCTCTGCCCCGTACGAGCTTGGCAAGATCTGTGCAATGCTCGGTGATCGAAACCACGAATCATGCTCTGAGAAGCACGTCACCAAGTACACACAATGAAGAAGCAAACTTAATTATAAGATCCCGCTCACCTGCAACAGTGTTTACCATGGACAAACGAAAAGATGCTATAGAGATAGTGCCTAAGAACACAACTTTAACCTAAATAATAAATCTGGCGGTTTCTTGGCATACTATTGTATTAGGTATGGTTGTAAATCGCTCTTCAATAAAACCAAGTTTCTTGCATAAGCCAAAGAGAAACTGGAGTGAGAGATTGTTCAGAGATTATTCAAGCTTTTGTTATTTCCAAAGCGGGAGGGAAGTGTGAGCACATTCTCGGTTTCACGCTTTGATAAAGAGCTGCGATTTCTGGACGGACACGTGTACGCTGCTTCTTTATTCTGTATGTATTAGCAACGCGAACACAAAAAACAGGAAGGAACTATCTTCTCCTCCTTCCTGTTTTTTATGTTCGCGCTGCTGATACATATGGATCGCAACCGAATAGACCGGCAGATGGTGTTACTTTTTATTCTGGGAGGTGACTCCTGCCGCCTTTTCTGCTGATTTTCATACGTCTTGGTTACCCTTTCACTTTGAACGCTTTTTTTTTATTTTTGACGCTTCTTTGCTACGAATGGTTTTAGCTGTCTACACTGAATCCTTGTCTTCGCCTTTTTTTTCTTTTTCCCTTTTGAAGCAGCCTGGCTAAGAGAGGTACGATTCTGCGTTGATAAACACAGGTTATGTTGTTTATTCCCGGTTATAAGCCTGTTTTATATCGATTTTCTAGTTTTTTTTTGCTCTGTAGAACTAGCGTGTGCTATTAGCAAGAAATGACTGCACGATGGAGTGTAGGTTTATCGCTTGATCTCGTGATAGATGTTGTGCATGGGCAATGGTTGTACCTATAAAATATGTCCCTTTGAAGCGAAATGAATTAGTTGGTAATCAGCGCCCGTCTTATAAGTATTCTGCTTATCGTCCATGCTACCTTTGCGCTGTTTTTAACAGTTCAAGGAAGAAGCAGATTTTTTTTAACGCCACCCGAATCCAAGGAATCCAGGCCGTCGTATAGGCGGATGGGCGAAGCCAATCTGTCGGAAAATAAAGCTACCTAATGCTACTACTACTACTACAATGAATTAGCTAGGCAGGACGCATTGGAAGAAGCATCCATAGAAGCGCTAACTAAACCAGGAGCGAATACCGCGGAAAGCGCAACACAGCGGGCAGCCATGCCCACCTTCGTGCGCGGCCGAACTACAGTTCACGCTATCACATCGTCACGAACGCCTCAACCCGGTACCGTTTTTTGAAAAGAAGTAATCGATTACCGGTTATCGATTACAGAAAAACAATAAGTGAATTACCCGAAACGTCACCGTTTCAAAAAGTAAATAATAGGTACAAAATTAAACAAAAATGTAATTAATTGCAAGTAATCAATTACATGCAAATCCAGTTTCCACCCATGAGATACCAGAACGAAAGAGATGCTTAAGAAGGAAACAAAAAATGCTCTAGCAAATGCAGTGTCGCATCCAATGGGAACCGTAACGCAGACTTCAGGCTGAACGAGCTTCGCGGGTTCCTCTGGTTCTCTCTTGGCGGCAACATTACGGTACAGCAAGGTCGCTATTCTCGGTGAATAATATACAGGGCGTCCCAGCTAACTATAGGGTTCAGTAATATGCCGAGGCACTCTGAGACGACGTGACCAAATGCACGTTGCTGTCTTTTGTATGGAGCAAGTCCACCCATTATTTTGTATTCTGCGTAACTGCATAATCAGTGGAGATTAATTAACCAACTTCGCAAACAAAGAAGTGCGCTGAAAAATTCCAATCAGACAGTTGAAGAACGGTCAGCAAAACGTCCGTTTGAACAGCTTCTAACTTTCCATCTAGTACGTATTAGATGTTCCGCTCATTGCAGAGGCCCGTGAAATAAAAATAAATACCATGTGACATGCCCACTTGCGCGCCGCGATTGCGGTGCTCTCAAACGTTTCGCTTGCAAACGAACAGATCTTTTAGCCGGGCGTGGTGCCACTTACAAGGTGGCAGGGCAGCGACGCAGACGCTGGCTGCGCGATTTACGCCAGTGGTATGCTCCCCTCGCGGCGGTTCACGATAGCAAGCAGACGCAGGCCCTTATCGCTTGCACTGGCGTAAACCACACAGCCAGCACCTGCGTGGCAGTCCTGATAGCTTTTAAGAGGCAGCACACCCTGCTTTATGATCTCTTCGTTTGTAGGCGAAACGTTTGAGAGCACTGAAATCGCGGTGCGAGCGGGCATGTCACGTGGTATTTATATGTATTTGAGAGAATCTGCAGTGAGCGGAAAAAACTAATACGTAATAGATTGAAAGTTAGAAACTGTTCAAAACGGATGACTTGCGGACCGTTCTGCAACTTTATGATTGCAATTTTTTTGCCTAACTTCGTTACTTCCGAAGTTACCTAATTAACCTCGACTGATAATGCAGTTAAGCCGAATACAAGAAATAATTTGACTGGTTCCGTACAATAGCCAGCAATATGCATTTGGTCGCGTCGTCTTAGGTTGCCGCGGCATATTTTTGAACCCTGGCTAAAGCTACCCGGGAAACTCTGTATATCCCGCACATCAAGCAGAGACTTCGGGGCATTAAAGAAAGCAGCGAAACTGAGTATGAGCGTGACCACAACCGCACACACGATCTTCCACGCGTCCAATAGAGTTGCAGAGTTTCCTTCCCGTGCTAGCGTATAGCGCACGTGGTTGGCTGCACACTGTTTACCTTTGTGCAAACCATGTGCAGCGGCAGCGAGCGCTCTACGTCCTCTCAAGAGTCAGTGCAATGTGTCAGTGCAGTCAGAGTTCAGTAACGTCTTTTTTTTAGTCCTATTTATACGCCTCTCTTCCCGATGATGGCTGCGTGAGTGCTGAGTCAATCAAAGTAAAAGCGAGGGTGCAAAGCACTAAAAGTTTTTGCCTGAGTGCGCAGCGCAGCACAGAATTGAAAGCCGTTGATGTAAACATTACCTCACCTTCGGCGTAGCGGTCCGCAGCCTTCGCAGCGAGGCGCTCCTTTATGTTCTGTTTGCGGGCAGGAAGAGCTGGCGGGCTGTTTATCTGCCCCGAAGCCGCACCGGATATTCCCGCGCGGGAGGGCCGAGTGCAGAGGATTTGTACAAAGCGTGCCGTGTGCACGTTGTCACAGCTGTGGTCCGCCACGGTTCAGCTGGCGCGAGCCACTATACAACGGCGAGGGGGCGTTGCCGCGAGGACGGAGTACATGCTGGGTGCGTCACGGATATTGGCATGCACTCCAGGTTTGCTGCAGGCAAAATTGAAGTGCGTCTATGCGCCTCTGTCCTTTTTTGTTTTTAATACGTGCAGTCATTTGTCCCAAGGAACGTTCTGCCGAAGGCAGCGCGCCGCGGCGCGAACGGACTGTGCTCCGTACAAAAAAAAAAATAAAGGAAAGGAAACCGGTACAGCCAGCCCTATCTCATGCAGGATCTTTGAAAATAATCGGTTTTCTTTCAGTGAAAGCCTCGATGACACGCGGAAGAGCTCTTTCCGCAAACCGTAAAATTCTCACTCCACGCTGCTGCTTATAAACGATAGCGTTTAGTTCCGCAACACATTTTGCACTACATTTCCAGAGCCATTTTTTATGGCAGTTTGATTATTGTCTTTTATTTCTACCTTTTTTCCTCTTTATAGTTTGCGAAAAAATCCGGGCCAATGCCTGAGCTAGAGACGCGATGAGGCGACTCTCAGGAAAACGAATATACAAGCAAAAAGCACTCTCGGAATTCATTCACACGTTAATACTCCAGGAAAACTTTTAGTAGCATGGCGTCCAAGGCACAGGGGAAAAATGAAGGAGATGGGGTTCTGCCCATATATGTAAAGAAAGGCTGTTCCTTTTTTTTCTCCGACAAACTCAAGGCCCCGGCACTCTACCTGTTACATTTCACCATCCTCCCATCGCGTCTTCGCCACCTCACCGGCATCTGGTAAAAAATGTTTTCACTTTTAAGTGCGCTTTTTTCCTTTTGCGTGAACCCTTGCAAAGCATATTACCTTTAGATATTTTTCTTTTCATTTTTTATTCGCCGGCTACAGAGCATGCATGGTACTGCAAGTAATTGCTATGCTTTTTGTTATTTTTTATTATTTCTCATGACCAGGAACTCGTCATGCTTTGATGAGTGTTATTAGAAAGAAAGGTTGCAGCCATCGGCGCTGCTACGTACACGTTTTTTGTCGTTAGCGCTTCGTATTAAGTGAACACGGCAACATTCTTTTCTTTTATTTAATAAATATGTACAGCAAAGCAGTTCCTTGCCCCTCAAAACATAATATTTCCCTATGAGAACTGCGGGAGTTCTCTGTCATTTTTGGCAGTGAATGAGAAAGTAAATACTAAAATAAATGCAAAGAATGAATTCCTTTAACTACAGAACAGGGAAATGAATATTGTGTTAATATAGAGCCACTTTTATTGCTTTTAATTGCTTGGTGCAAACCAAAGTTCGCCTGTGGATTCTTCATTCGTAATCCCCGGTTCTCTCAATCACTTTTCTTGCATGAACGCCTAATGGCCTTGACCGTTGGCGTTCATCGCCAGCTCGCTTGGAGATCGTAGATCCCCGCCGAGCACTGGCACGGACAAGTGAGAAGGAGAGCTGGAAAAGAAAAATGATTGTACCGCATGTGGCACGATAGGTGCGCTGTCGGAATACAGCCGTCTATCTGGAGGCTACGATGGAGTGGAGCTTCGCGATGAATGTCGTTTTATTTAAATTTTACTTCGCAGACCTGCGCAGCGAAAGAAAACTAAAAAAAAGTTACATCGGAACAGGGACACGCTATTTCGCAAAGTCTTCTTTGCCTGTTTCACAGCTTGCGGAACATTTCCCTCAATTAATCCCGCACTGCTGCTCAGTAAAACTACCAACCGTCCACCACTACCAGTTCTTAAAGGTGTACAGACACAAAATATCAAACGCAAACAAACAATGCGATTTGCTTCATGGGCGTAAGGAGGTGCCCTCTAGCAAGTTTCAGTCGCAGGCGTTGAGTGGAATATAATTTAATATGATTTTAATTGTGTCGAGGAGCCGCTTGGAATTTCCACCTGCATCGAGTGACGTCGAGGTACACTTGCCCGAATTATTGCGATTTCTTCCTGTGTCGCGAGTTATCTCTCTTCGCTTTCAATTTCCGCATCGGTTCCTCTCGAAACCTGAATAGTGGTACCGTCTGCGTATAGTGATTACAATAAGCGGCGAATGTGGCAGTCGACCAACGCGTGGACTGCCTTTCACCCAGTCTCGTGGCGGCTTGCCGCTCTGCCATCGGCGAGGTAATACGTCGTAATCCGTAAAAGCAAATAGACCACGCGTATTTTTATTTCTGCGGGCTTATTTTGTGGCTATATTATCAGCGAATGAAACTATTTATTCACGGAAACCTAAAAAACAAAATAAAGTGAAAGCAAAGCCTCAACGGAGCTGGCTCAAAGGCACTCCACGCGTTGGTCGACTCCGCCCACCGTACGGGGAGAATTCAAAAAATAAAGGCGGCAGCCGGACATTAATTCGATTTAATTAGGGAAATTGGCCACAAAGGGCAATAAGTACCAGTTTCTAAGAATGCTCGGAACGTGTAAATGGAGTTCCCGCGACAAAAAGACGAGTTGAGATTCCTTCTCGGTGCACCTTTAAGAATAGGCGGCCGGAGGATGCGAAGACGGCAACTATATCTCTCGCAACCACTTCCACCGCAAATAAATATATTTTTAGCGATTCAACAACGGCGATTCGAAATTTTGCAGACGGCGTCCTGAATTATCCAGCCAGAAATGTTATTAGAAAGACAATCTCCACCGCCAAATCGAAAATATATGGGTCCTACGTATTCTTCCCATCCTCGGAATGAGGCAGCCCATGATTATGTCTGAGGATTCGTCAACCGGCCTGTGGGCTCCCCAAACCAGAGATTGGCTTGGGAGCGCATGCTTACGTACCACGAAATAACGATGCACTACCGGAACGGTAGAATGTAGTAGCCCCTCCCGACATATCTCTCTCAAAACTCGAAGCAGATAACCATGGAGACAACTCCAGAAGATTATGTGGCCATGCCAAGGCCGATAGAGCTCATATGCTGCGCGAATGCCCTTAGGACCTAGCCCCCACTGGCTTCTCTAACCAAGCAGAGTGGGAGCATACGTTGACCAGCTAGGACCCTCAAACCGAAAGGAGGCCATGCATCGGACTTTGGGAGCCGCAACATACCACCACGTATCATCAAGGTCAAGGAGAAGAACGAGAGAATACTTAACACCACTCGAAGTTTTTAAACAAGTTGGGCTAGTTGGTGCTGGGACACTGGCTGCCACATGTTAACCAGCGCGAAGTCAACAGCGCGCTAGTCAACATGTCGCAGACTGTGCATTCGAAGTTCTGACAATCAATCGATCGTTAACGAAATAAAGTTTTCATCTTCTTTTCGCGACACTCCGTCATATTTCGCGCGTGCAAAATAAACTTTTCGCTACTATGCACACTTGTCTTCCGCTCTGCTATGTCCTTGCTTGCACGGCTTGACCTTGTGCAAATATGGAACAGCTCTCCCTCCTTGGTGTTCTACGAGCACGTATACTATGCCGCCCGCGCGGAGAGCAGCATACGCAGCTCGTAGTGATGCCGTGCCTACACGCTTGCTTGCCTTTTGTAATATTGTACATTTTTCAGTTACATTGTCATTGATCGGGTTGCCAAGCCGAACTTCTGAAACGAAGCGGTGCCCAACACAAGTTTTCATGAGGAGAGGGGGAGGGGGAGCGGAACACGAGGACCCAGAGGAGAAGGCTACCTCTCCGCCTCCGATGATAATGACGATGTGGCTGTCCTCTATGCACCGAGTGGGCGCAAGTTGTGCAGCTTAGCCGTTATGTAAAACAATAAAGAAAAGGAAAAGGCGGAATAGCGAAGGAAAAAAAATAGGTGGGGTCTTAACGGGGTCAAACCGAGTAGACGTGCGAAATCGTGTTTAAGCTGGTTGGCTCATGGTTTTGTTTTGTGTTTAGATTGCGTTTAGTTTAACACGCGGCGTGATCGGCTGCGGTGATAGCATAGTGCTCTCGTGCAGTGCTCAGCGAAGCTGTTCTGTTCGCGCCGCCACGGGTTCGAAACCCAGTCAACCTAATATTTATTCTATTTCTCCTAGTTGGCCAAGCTTCACACAATATTTTTGGTTAGAACCTAGTTAAGTGCTGCTTTCGCACTAAAATAGAGAAAGAGAGAAATGGGCTGGAGGCACGCTCTCACGTGTGGATCACTGAGCGTCTCGTGAGTCAGTGACACTGCGGTCCGCACTGCCGGCTGTGGCGTCTCCGAGGCCGAGTTCTCGAGTAAGTTAATCACCACTGACACTCTTTGGTTACCACCATTGCCGTTGACGGCGCGCCGCTGTTGTTGGCCGCAAAACCCAACGCTTGTGGGAGGGTGATGCCCTCTAGGTGTGGCGGCGACAGCCCCAATAGAATGCGCAATTATGTGCGCCGCACTTTCCTGAGCCTACCCACAGGCTCGGCAGACGCCAATCTTCACCGTAGAGGATGTGTGCTGCAGATACAGAAGAGCCCGGAGTGCTCCCTCGTGCGCTTTAAAAAGCAGAGCACTCCCCGTGTGGTTGTCGTAGTATTTCGGCGCTGGAGTGAGCTTATTTGTGCGCGGTAGATCTCGAGCGTCGACTTGTCGACTGTCGTGGAGCTCCACTGGTTGGTTCCGACTTCGTGTAGGCGTCTCTGCGCCACTTGGCTCCATTTCTGAGCGCCTGTCACCTGTAGTGACTGGGCATGGAAGACGAACTTGCGGCTCAGCATGTGTACCCGAGTGGTCCACACAGTCACGGCACGTTTGAAGACCATGTGGTCAAAGCACACAGCGTGCCCATCTCTGGTGATTCATGTGACAAGGCCGACCCTTAACGGCCAGCTTGCTGCTTTTTTCTCATGCCTCGAACGACGACCTTCCCAAGTTGTCCTGTATAATCACGCCTGGGTTCCGTCTGAAATGCACACCACAGCGTTGGCAAAGGTTAGCGCTGGGACGTGGACAGCCTTCCATAGTTCACGAACGAGTGCAAACCGGCTTCAACACCACCAAACGCTGGCACAGCGAAGCACTGGCTCTCCGGCAGACTTTTCGCAGGTACTCTTCGTGTGCCCCCACAAGATTCGGCGATGGGAAGGTAACGCCAAGGTAGCGGTACTCGGTGGAAAATGAAATGCATTTGATGTCCTGAAAAAAAGACGTGCACACTTCTGGTGTGCCACAGAACTCCATGACTGCAGATATTTTTGGGTTGAGGGAGTGAGGGAGGCATGCGATGAGGGTGGCGCTCAGGGTGACGAGCTGCTGGAGGTCGGCGATGCTTATCCTCAAGGAGAAAACTAAATCGTCGGCAAAGGCCAGTCTGGGTAGCATACAGGCTTGAAGCAGTCCTTCGTTTAAAGCCAGAGCCCTGCTGACGGAAAGAAAAAAAACGAAAAATAAAAAACTGTACACCAGAAATGCCGCGGACATGCGCAGCCTTCATGTAGCCGTACATCATCATCGTAGTCAAGAGACCAGAACCAAGCGACTTCAAAAGCGAGCCCCACCAGTCACGCCAGGCGGCCGTAGGAAGTGCCTGCCGGGGGGTCGGACAATTAGCCTGACGTAGCGCGTGTGGAGAGGACGAAGTGAAGAGTCCATGTCAAGTCAAGAAGGACTTGCGGGAAACCGAAGCTTCGGCCGCCAACAAAATGCCTTGAATATCGCTTTCCTTCCAGCCGCAATATACTATAATTGCGAGAGGCGGCTCGATGGGTTGTTCTTTTGTTGAACGCGCTAGTGGGGAGGAATCCTTTGTGTAAGCTTCTTGGCCACGTCATCATTGTGTCGTCTTCTATATTCTGCCCAAGAGGTTGTGGAAAATATATTTATTGGTGAGGTCGAGGAGAACTAGACTGCACTGCTGCGAGCTCCACCACTGGAGCGAACGGCGCTAGCATCAACCTTGCGCCGCAAGAGGGGTCACGTGACTCCTCTTGCAGCCAGGGAAGCTGGTGCTGAAAAGAATTTTGGCATTTTAAAATACAGGTTTAACGTTACTGTTTATTGTTCCCGGTTAGCGAGTTACTGCGTTCCACATTTTGGTCATATGTCGTCGCGGCAACAGCGGCAGGTTATATTTATGCTTCCGTAACAGCTGTTTATTAGCGCCCTAAAGGCTGTCGTATGCGGTGGAGCTCGGTTTAAGCTTCGAATTCGATCTGAAAGATGGGAAGCTGCGAGAATCAGGGTTATTTACGCTGAGAATTGGCACACAACCACGTACACACTATTGGGTGTCCGGCAGGCTTCGTTCATGCAACTGTCGCAAACTAAGTAAAAGCCGATGCCGAAGGAGCTGGCTGAAGCACACCTCCATAGTTTAAGGATTTACAAATTGCGCTGTGTCGTCCAAAACCTGGTTTCACACACAAATTGACAAATTAACAAATTAACACAAAACACAAATTAACTACCTGATGTGAGACACACTAACTTATATTGCGCAGGAGCCTTGAGATTTGGCCAAAAAATTGAGGACATGATGCATCAGTTTCATCTATTGATCCGTATCGCGTCCGATGACCCCGTCATCTCAGCGAGGAAGGGTAGAAAATAGAGTGAACTGCGACTTCGAGCGTGTAAATGTGTTTTCCGCGTTTGCTGCAGTTTCGGGGTAACTGGACCAATGAGGAAAGATTCGTGCACGGGTGTGTGCATTTACCATAGTGGTGACCCGCGCAGTTTCACAGGAAGAGTATGCAATCGCTGCGACATTAAAATAATGCCGGCTGGGAAGCAGGGCGGACACCTGGCAGGCAACTGCGGAAAGCGAGCGCCAGTAGCTCCCAGACGAGGACGTTGACTTCGCGGTCTGATTTTGATGCATTTTGTAACTGCTTCCTACTCGCAGCAGCAAAAGCAAGTGGAAAATAACCAGTGCTGTCTTCTTCATGGCTGCCTATGAAACTTTTCTCGCCGTTCACTGTCGTCGCTGCACCTGTCTTCGTAGACATGAATAACGGAAGGCAGCAGCCAATGAAACGAAAGAGCGTAGGCGATGCCTTTTTTTTTTTCAATTTGTAGTTTTTCAGCAATGGGATATAATTAAAAGCAGAAGAAAAAAAACACGTGCCGCCGGTGGGATTTGGACCCACGACCTCGGAATTTCGCGTCCGGTGCTCTACCATCCACCGGATGCATGTGGTTGTTTTTTCTCCTGATTTTATTAATCTCCGATTGATGAAAAAAACTACACATAAAAAAATAGACCCCTTTTGCTCCTTGGTTTCGGCGGTTGTTGGCTTCCGTCATGTATGCCACAGCGAGCACCTCTTTTCCCTTAACTTGTATGCTTAATAGCCATGAAGAAGTGAGATTAAACCTAGGCATTATAAACGTTTATAGATATATCTATAAACGTTGGGCATTATAGCGGGCGCAGTCGCGAAATCACAGGGCAAAGCAGCTTAGGTGTGCTTGCATAGGCCGTCCCTCGGCGGCTTTGATTTGCTATAAAGTCGTTTTCTGCCACCTACTCAGCTTTCTTTCCTGTTTTTTTTTCTTTCTTCGGCTTCTTTTCTTGCCACACTATTTTGGCGGTCGCCATTTATATTAGGCCGTGTGCAGCTAATGCACTACGTAGTTCATGCTCTAATACAGTACCGTTGTTATTATTACCGTGCTGTGCGCTATGTTGTGCGCAATGCGCTTTCATGCTACGTTTTCTTTTTCGCGCCGTTACTTTCGAACTGCGAACTCTTACAGCTGCGGAAATGTTTACTGCTGAGTGATTTATTCTTGCTATTTTTTCCAAGCGTAAAATTCTTGTTGGTGGCCCGAAGTGCCTGGCCGAGCTCTGATCAGTCTCGTGGTTCGGAAGGGTTACTACAGTTCCATTCAGCCGATGAAACCCTTGTATGACGGGTTTCTTAGAATTATACATTAAATCACCATTGTGTGGCATTCACCTGAAACTTGACTGAAACGACCACAGGCACGGATATGTAAAAGGTGGCATTTGATTTCGAAGCAAAAGCCGGAAATTGGCTGACGCACCAAATTCCGCGCACCAGGTGTTCCTCGATTTGCGTTGTAGGCTAGTACAGAAAGCGTCCATTAGTTCTGCCGAGCCCTCGCTTGATTACACGCGATAATTTATGCATATCTCCTCGTCAAGAACGTAATGATACATGTGAGAGATCGGAGTAGTCGCTTACCGCCAGCTGCGCCGGCTGCGCCACAGACAAACTCCAAAACCGTCGTTTCTGCCTCAATCATGGAGTGTATTGCACAAGAACCTAAAGCGCAGTGCTGCTGTCGCTTATCAAATAGAAATCTCGAACATCGCAGAACCCATGTCTGCCACCAGATACGAACGTATTTTCGGGTTGCCACACCTAGTGAGCCTGCTCGGAGCACTGACTTTCACCCCTTATTTCACATGAAGGTCAAAGGGTGGTAGATTTTATTAGCTTATTTGTTCATTGTCCATTGATTTCTTCGCCCACGCTCTGACAGTGATGTACAGTGAAGGAAAATACAGGCATCACCACTCTGGTAGCCACTCGCTCAACACGCCGTTACAAGCAAGTCAAGCACCAAGCCGATTAAATTATCATATTAAAATCATTGCATTACTTGTGTATGGGTCCCCTTCTTTATTTCTCTCAGTGCACTGATGCTTTCGCGCCTTTTCAATGGTAACGTGTGCCCTGTGCGGCTGCTCTGCGCTTTTTCTTAAGGGCGTATCGCCGGGCGGCCAAGGGGCGGGGAATCAGTATACGGTGTTGTGTTCGGAGTTGCAGAAGGCGATTTGGCTGTCAATGCATATCGCGATGAGCATTATGCACTTACGTGAAGTTCCATGGCTTCCTCTATCACCCGTGCTTCCAAGGCCCGTATGAGCTCGCTGATGTCAATGCATTTGCTGCCATCATAGCTGGAGCCGACACCAATGTAGTACAGAATGTTCTGGCGCTGTGTCCGTCCCTTTCTGTGCATTTTTAAGAGCCGTTTACTTGGTATTGGTTTAATCACGTATAAGGAACTTTATCTAAAGGCAATATGCGGCACTACGTTCTTGTCAGACTGAAAATCATCAGCCAGCGTAACTCTACAGCAATTGAAATGCCTGTCCTCTTAGCCTTCATTTAACCCTCTACTGCACCAGCCACGCACACCTTTACCAGCAAAGATCCCATTCTTATTTCCCAACCTGGCTGTCTAGTAGAACTCACAAGAAATGAAATAAAATAAAAAAGTAGCAGTAGCAGTAGTGCAGTCGAAGCTCGTTATAAGAGATTCGCATAATGCAGAAAAACAAGCCCATTGTATACGGAGTACGCTTTATGCGAAAGAAGAGGCAACCAAAAAAATAAAACACCTTTTTGCGATTGAATTTCACGACTCCGTTCTTTTAAAGGAACTGTTCTAGTTTTTAAATGAACCGGGAGCAACTTAGCATCGCATTTCCAGTGCGTAGTCGCAAACAATCGGTAGAACACTTGCATTGGTGCTCTATAATTGCTTGATTGTCTCGATGTAGTAAATAAGTTCGTGCGAGATCGGTTCAACAAAAACGAATGTTTAGAAAAAAATTTGATGATCGTTTTTTATCACTTAGACGAAAACTCAGTAATGATGTTTCAACAAACCTGTAGTAACAGTTCGCTGCATTTTTACTAGCTGCAGACCTTCAGTAGAGCAGTCGCTTTGCTGCTGTTGGAAGCATCCCTTGACAGTTTCGATGTGTCGAATGACGTCATAAAATCTCAGTTAAACCAGGGGACTTCCTCTCTGCGCTGCTACCTTCATCGTATGTACCGTCTGCATCTGGCAAAGACACTGGGGAGGGGGGGGGGGGAAGCCAGGAACATCGGCCGCACAGGGCAATAATTTGAATTTTCTAAGAAAGCTCGGAGAGGCAAGCTAGAGTTACAGCGGTAAAAAGACGATTTCAGATTCCTCTTTAGCGCATCTTTAATGCTGTCTCATTAATAATAAATGGAACGAATGACTTCTTTCTCCCAAGACTTCTGTTGGTTTTGTTGTGAGGCCGGTCAGCAGTGGATTTCCCGCAGGAGTAACAACGAGGAGACAGAGAGGATCGGGTAAAACAAGACAAAAATATTTACACTATTTAAATCTCGTAGCGGTAAAAGAGGCGGTACAGAGTAAAGGACGACGATGAAGGAAATACAATGGACGGAGAAGTCGTGCGCTCTTAAATAGCGTTTTCGCCTCCGGTTCCTGCATTTTTCAACCAATGAGCAGGGCTCTTCGTCGGCGCTGCCTTTGGGTAGTGTCGTAGAAACTGCATGGTCACAAGGCTCTTGCTGGCGGACTTTTTTTTTTTCTTTGTCCTTTCCCAACATCCGGCGTGAATCAGACGCTCACACGGGCCAGTTCTTGGAGCCGCCTCGAGCCTCCAGGAATGACAGCACGGATGTTATCGAAGCGAGGCCATGGATGGTTCAATGAAACCACATCTGGAGGAAGATCAGGTGATGGCGGGCTTCCGGAAATGGGGGAGGGGATGACGTGTCTCCCAATCCCGGACAGCTGTCACTGCCGTCAAGGACGGCAGTGACACAAGGTCACTGCCGTCCTTGACGGCAGTGACCTTGTGTGAGCCTTGTGTGAGCCAGTGACCTTGTGTGAGCCAATGACCTTGTGTGAGCCAGTCATTCGTTGCTCGACGGTCAAAAATGACTTGTCCAAATAGAAGGAAGAAATTGCACCTCGGGCACCTCGGGCAGCAGAGGCAGCGGCAGGAACAATCGTGTGGCGCCTGACTATCGTCTTTGCTTTACGCAGAACCAGCATAGTGCCGGCTATCTACCGACCGACATCGATTATCTACACTGCTGCATCTCTCGCCCTGGCGGTATTTTGGACGGACACCAGACAACGCCCCCCTTCAAGCCTGTTATAAAAGCCCAACTTGCCGGCGGACGCTTCACACCTCGGGCAGCAGAGGCAGCGGCAAACAATCGTGTGGCGCCTGACCATCGTCTTTGCTTTACGCAGAACCAGCATAGTGCCGGCTATCTACCGACCGACATCGATTATCTACACTGCTGCATCTCTCGCCCTGGCGGTATTTTGGACGGACACCAGACAACGCCCCCCTTCAAGCCTGTTATAAAAGCCCAACTTGCCGGCGGACGCTTCACACCTCGGGCAGCAGAGGCAGCGGCAGGAACAATCGTGTGGCGCCTGACCATCGTCTTTGCTTTACGCAGGTTGGTTTATTTCAATGTATTTATAAGTAACCATTTGTCCCGCTGCCGCTGCTGCCCTAGCTTGTGTACAATATGAGTACTGTGCCGACGGATACTTGTCTTACATGTTTTGAGGATTTTTCTGATGGTCAAGATTTCATGACATGTGCAGAATGTCATCAGCCCTACCACCTTGGTAAATGCGCGGCCATTAGCGAGCGAGTATACAAAGCAAAAAGTGAGGCAGATAAGAAAACATTAAAATTCCCAACCTGCCGTTTGCCTTCGTCGCGAAGTGGGCAAACGTTCGTGCTCCCACCTGCTTTGGGTAAAGAACTTTCTGAAATAAAGAAGAATTTGGCTGCACTTACGATCAAGCTGGATGGCCTGACACCATTAAATGAGACCGTAGCAAACATTGAAAAATCTGTCGCGTATATTTCTGAAACATACGACACGCTACTCACGACTTCTGAGAGGCATGATGGAGAGATTGAAAGGCTACGCGCTAAGCTTTAAAGCACTGAAAAGGATCAAAACGAGCTAAAGAAAGAGCTAAATGATCTGCAACAATACAGCAGAAGACAGAACATGGAAATCCATGGTTTGCCCTTTGAAGAAAAAGAAGACTTGCTATCTAAGATAAATGATCTTGCGGTGACGCTCGATCTACCTTGCCGATCAGAATCCGATATTGAAGGCCTGCATCGTCTCCCATCACGCCAAAAGAAGGTACCGGTGGCACTGATAAGGTTTTCTAGGCGGGCTCTTAAAGATGCATGGCTTGCAAAGCGCACAACCCTGAATGAACAGGAGGGCAAGATACAATTTTTTGATAATTTGACTGCCACTAACAAGAAACTTCTATGGCTAGCTAAAACGAAAGCTCGCGAGCAGAACTACTCTTTTGTGTGGTCAACAGAGGGAAAGATTTTCGTGAGGAAGGAGAGCGGCACTCCAGCAATAAGGATTGCGTCAGAGGAGGACCTAAGTAAGATTGTATAGGCATCGTAAACTTGGAACCTTGCTAAATCCCTGTTTGGAATGATGGCTTACTATAACCCTGACCTTTTTAATCGATTGTTCAGTGTCAGCTCTTATGCTCCTCAAGAGGTTCTCTCCTTGTATCACCTAAATGTACGCAGTTTGAAGAACAAGGTCGAAGAAATTGAAGCTGAATTGGAGGAACTGAAGCGTAGTTTTGATGTCATTGGTTTCACGGAAACTTGGTATAGCTCTGATGCAGAAGTTGTGCAGTTTCCATGCTACAATCACATTTCTATGTTCCGACAAGGCAAACGCGGAGGTGGTATATCTCTATATGTACACGAACGTTTGCCCTATGATGTTCTTACAGACTCATGTGTTGTAAATGAAAACTTTGAAGTTGTTAGTTTATTGCATCGCGACATTGCTTTACTTTTAGTATACCGTCCCCCTCATGGTAATCTTGATGCATTCCTTGATTTCTCTGATAGTTTCCTTAATTTAGCTAATCAAAACAGGTGGCGTGTCATTATATTTGGTGCCCCGCCGCGGTGGCTCAGTGGCTACGGCGCTCGGCTGCTGGCCCGAAAGACGCGGGTTCGATCCCGGCCGCGGCGGCTGAATTTCTTGGAGGCGAAATTCTAGAGGCCCGTGTGCTGTGCGATGTCAGTGCACGTTAAATGACCCCAGGTGGTCGAAATTTCCGGAGCCCTTCAATACGGCGTCTCTCATAGCCTCAGCCGCTTTGGGACGTTAAACCCCAATAAACAAACCAACCAACCATTATATTTGGTGATATGAACGTTGATTTGCTTAAGAAAAACTCGATGCAGACTAAACTACTTGAATTGATGTTCTTACATGGTTGCCAAAATGTTATCGACCTACCTACCAGAATAAGCCAACAAACACAAACACTCATCGATCACTGTTTTACAAATTTTTCCCCACAGACAGTTGCCGCAGGTGTTTTTTCATCAGCCATAAGTGATCATATGCCATTCTTTGGCCTATTTTCAAATAGGCTAAACTCTGCTAAACCTAAGTACAATCAACGAACAGTGAATGATGATACTGTTGCCCATTTTTGTTCACTTATGGCTGAAACTTGTTGGGCAGAAGTATATCTGGAAAATGATCCATCCGTTGCGTACGATATATTTTTAGAAAAGGTACAACACAATTACAACATTGCCTTTCCTATGGTTCCCGTACGTAAGCACAAAAAAGCTAAGAAAGAATGGATTACGCCGGTTCTTCTCAGGCGCATTCGATATAAAAACTCGTTATTTGCTCATTTCTTAGAAACAAGAGACCCAGCCGATTTCGAAGAATTTAAGAAATTCAGAAACAAATTAACTCTGGATCTAAGAAAGGCCAAAACTGCCTATTATGAAAACAAATTTGCTTCAATAGCGGACAAACCCAAACAAGTTTGGAACGTTGTAAATGGCATGATATCCAGTGGGAAACCTCGTCTGCCTTCCGAGCTACTGATTGATGGAACTTCCTGCTCTGGTGTAACACTTGCTAAATACATTTAATGAACATTTTCTTAAAGCAGGCGCTTATCATACCACAGCAGGCGCGAGTCGCCCATCACCTGTAGAGCTTTATATGAAAACTAGTTGCTGTGAGTCTCTATTTCTGACCCCCGCGTCTGAAGAAGAAATCGTAGTTATCGTTAATTCCCTTAAAAATAAATGTTCTCCAGGTGATGACGATATAAGTACGGTACCAGTTAAAGCCGCTATCAGAAGCATCAGTCCACCTTTGACGCATATATGCAACAGGATGATCCTGACTGGTATTTTCCCTGATAAGATGAAATCAGCTCGAGTTACAGTAATCTTCAAGGGAGGCGACAAAAATGATATGAGCAACTATCGCCCTATCTCGTTATTGCCACTGTTTTCCAAAATCGCAGAACGTGTGGTACATAAAAGATTACAAAACTTCCTTGATAAAAAAAAACGTAATATGCAAAGAACAGTATGGATTCCAGGCTGGTAAATCCACACAGACTGCTCTACTGGACATAAAAGATCGCCTTCTTTCTAACTTCGAACAAAAGCTTTTCACCATTGGAATATTTCTAGACTTTCGCAAAGCTTTCGATTCAATTAAACACGGTATCTTATTATTAAAACTAGAAAAATATGGAATTCGCGGTATTGCACACAAATTGTTGGAAAGCTATCTTACAGGACGGAGGCAGTCTACGTGGCTACAGGAGCTTAAATCCGACACGGGCGTAATAAAATTCGGTGTACCACAAGGGTCTATCCTCGGCCCTCTACTTTTCATTTTATATATTAATGATATTGTAAATATACATTCAACTTCAAATATGGTCCTCTACGCTGATGACACTAATGTCTTCTTTTCTGGTCCCAACCTTAGCATGCTTGAATATCAATCCAATACCTGGCTCAATGAACTGCGAACATGGCTTGATGCCAGTGAGCTTGAAATAAACATAAAAAAAACTAAATATGTGCTTTTCCGTGCCAAAAATAAGCCTCTTGATCATAATATCCGACTATATTTTAATAACACAGAAATTGAACAGGTGAATTCTCATAAGTTCCTAGGAGTTCGTTTCCGCAGTGACTTGGGCTGGACTGATCACATCAACAGTCTGCGGATACGAATATCAAGATCAGTTGGGTTAATTCAACGACTTCGTTATCTTCTTCCATTCCATGTAAAAAAACAGCTATATTTTTCTCTTATTCATTCACATATTGTGTATAGTATCTTAGTGTGGGGAACATGTAATAAAACTGACTCAGATAGGTTGTTCTCTCTGCAAAAAAGAGCCTTGCGCATATTGGGTAGTTATCCTGCTAGTACCAATGACATGTTTACCTCTTGTAAGGTGTTACCGTTTTTTCTATGCTATAAGCACTACTTAGCACACCTAATCTACCAAAAAATAAAACATGACTTTGAATCATTTTCTCGTTCTTATTTGAATAGAGAAATCCCACATAACTTGCGCACAATTTCCTTGATTGCTTCTAGGCCTCGCACTAATTACGGAACCCAGACTACGGATCACCAAATAACAGTTTTATGCAACAAATATCCAACACTAATTGCTTGTGCCCAGGAGAGTGTCACCATTCACCAATTTAAGAAGAAAATGAGCAATCTTTTGAACACCCCCGTGTGAAATTTTGTTATGCATACCTGCTGCATTCATTTTTACACCTACTGTTCTGTACTGTTCTTTCTTGTTCTGTGCGAATGTGTTTTTCTTTTCTACTCCAATTACTATCGCTCATTGTTGATGACTTCTTGAGTATTATTTTCTGCCTGATCAGTGTTTGTGTAATTGCTTATGTTGAATTCCTGTCCCACTGTGTTTTATGTACCACTGTTTTCACTGATATGTCACTTTGCACCATCTGCACCGACGTTTAAAGCGGGTGTTAGGCCTCGTCAGGAGACACTACAGTCTCCTTTAGCCTCTCCCCGCGGACACCATGTATTGTTGTCTGAAATAAAATGAAATGAAAAAAAAAAGACAAGCGCGAGTGTATCATGCAATTAAAAAAAATATATCCATTCTGCTTAGGGTGCGCCCAGAACCAGGCCTCAATAGTACCGCTAATTTGGATTAACCAAGGCGACTCCTGCAGGTAGTGCAAAACACCAATATAGAGTTCGAGCATGTGTGTTGACTGAGCTGAGTGCGCGTGATGTGATCAAGGTGATGAAAGGCAGCGGGATCGATTATGCGTGCGGTCGTTCGTATGGTGATAAGATCCCTGGGCATTCAGGGAATGCTGTAAATGAGCTGTGTACAGCTACCCTGCGAAACTTTAAACCGAGTTCTGGCGATCCACTGCTCCAGCTCATCATGTGTGACGAGGGCCTTGTGATCAAGAAAGACATCTCCTTGTCCTACCTCCAGTTCAGGCAGGAACTCGCCACTCTCCCTTACCCCACACCCCCGTCTATTTCTAATGCTCATACCATTCGTAAAACACGAACGAACGCTCGACTGTTAAACCTGCAAGATTTTTGAAGCGAAAAGCTTCACTACGCTAGTCAGCATCGCGCTTCGCGTGAGCCGGCGTATGCCGGAGCACGGGTGATGTCAGGCACGGCGCAGGCTGCAGCGCATGTGCGCCGCCGCTTCTCCTCCTCGCCACCGTTTGAGCTTTCGCCGCAGCCATGCGCAGTGCGCATTTGAAAGGAGGGGTATATAAGGCGCACTTGCCCATAGAACAGGCGCAGACACTCGCCATGGAAGACAAGAAACAACAGACAGTGCGCCAGGAAACTGTCATATCTCGGTGGACACCCGAACCGCGCCGTAAGGGAAGGAAAATGAAAAGAAAATTGGTTTTAAGGAAAGCAAACGCCGCCGCGGTGGCTCAGTGTTTATGGTGCTCGGCTGCTGACCCAAAAGACGCGGGTTTGATCCCGGCCGCGGCGGCTGGAATTTCTTTGGTGGAGAAATTCTAGGGGCCCGTGTACTGTGCGATGTCAGTGCACGTTAAAGAACCCCAGGTGGTCGAAATTTCCGGAGCCCTTCGCTACGGCCTCTCTCATAGCCTTAGTCGCTTTGGGACGTTAAACCCCATAAACCAACCAACCAAAGCAAACGACACCCACCTCTCTCATATCTCGGTGGAAAGCCGAACCGCGCCGTAAGGGCCTTAAGGAAAGTGAAATGAATTGAAAATTGGTTTTAAGGAAAGGAAATGCCAGTCTCTCATATCTTGGTGTACACCCGAAAGGAGTGACGTCCCATGCGGCACAAATAAAAAAATAAATACAAGGCAAGCAGTGCGCCAGGAAACTCTCATATCTCGGTGGACACCCGAACCGTGCCGTAAGGGCCTTAAGGAAAATGAAATGAAATGAAAATTGCTTTTAAGGAAAGCAAATGCCTGTCTCTCTTATCTTGGCGTACATCCGAAAGGAGTGCACACCACAGTACATGTCTCTAATACAACCTTCTAAGACAGCACCGTATTCACTACACGCGCGGCTCCTCCTCCGCCTCGCCGCAGATTTTCGCTTCGAGATATCCAGGATTAAACTTAGCTAAGCCACAGCCATTTTTTTTTATGTCGCTTCCGTGGTAATGCCTCCCGCCCCAAATGTCCTTAACTCTAGGCTGATCTTTCACACTGTCTAGTCTATTTTCCTGTAGCTCTTCAGTCGCCTCTCGACCCCTTTCTTATCCGTAGTCTTCTTTTGGCATGCCTGGTTGACTCCCTCTTGCGAGGAGGGTCAGCTCGGTCTGGTGTGGCAGGTAAAGCATATTTCATATTTCATATTTCGAGCATTTCATTTGCACTCTGAAATAGCGTTGCATTCCTAATGCTATTCTGTACTGCGGTTTTATTGGCGACTCAGGCTATGAGAACACCGTAGTGAAGGGCTCCGGAAATTTCGACCACCTGGGGTTATTTAACGTGCACTGGCTTCGCACAGTACACGGGCCTCTAGAATTTTGATGGAGGTGAAATTCTAGAGGCTCGTGTACAGTGCAATATAAGTGCACTTTAAATAGCCCCAGGTGGTCGAAATTTTTAAGCCCTTCACCACGGCGTCCCTCACAGCCTGAGTAGCTCTGGGACGTTAAACCTCCACAAACCTAAACACAAGTAAACTAGAGGAAAATAATCTGTAGTCGTTTTCTCCCGTCGAGAGTAGGTGTATGGTTGAAATGCCTCAGGAAAGGCGTAGCATATTCTAAACGACTCATATACAACATTACCGTGGTGAGGAAGCGAATAGCCTCAAACTCTGCGTGCGTAGCGCTGCTCCTCCTCTCTTCTATGCACGGGAGCGGGGAAGGTGAGAGGTGGGGGATTAAGCCAAGCTACCCACAATGCGTGTTTGCTGCGCACTCTTTTATGCGACGAAACAGCTGCAAAGCGTTTTGCGCCTAAAAATAGCCATGAATCGAGGCTCGCGGTCGTCGGGCTACCACTGTGTTGTCGGCAGCAGCTAAGCTGTCGGAAGCAGAATGAATTAGCTGCAGGGCCACGTGCACTGACTCGACAGCCGCGGCATGTATGCTGCTGCCAGCTGTTTTATTTGCATGGCCTGCCGTCGAACGGAGACGAGCGGCATCTCTGGATTACACGCATCAACTGAAACGGTTTGGTCCCCATTGGACGCGTACCTCGTGCGAGCTGTTAACACATTTTGTTGACGGAGGACGGACGGTCACGAACCAAGTAAAAATGTTTAAGATGGGCTTTGAGCAGAAGGTTCTATCTGTATCAAAAATTTAAGGAATGGGAGTGGGCGGGAAAAAAAATTGCGGAGGGTACTTACGAGTGCTGACGTGCTTTGAAAGCTAAAGCATTGTCTTAACGCAAGATCTGTCGCGAGGTTAATTAAAGACTCCGTCCTTTCTAATTTGTAATGACACTCCTATGCATTAGCATATAATCGTAAGAAAACGCATACATTAGGCTCACCTTTATTAGCCAAGAAGCAACAAGATTTTGTGGCTAGACTGGTCTTACTTGATGAGCGTCGCCACGGGAGCGCCAAGCAAGTCACTGACCTCTACTGTGCTGGCGCCCTGGTCAAAAGTACATCTGAAAGGAGGCATATTCAAATGGAGGCCAAGCAGAAATTCTTGTATTATCAAGTCAGCTTTTTTGAGCGGACGCGAGCGTGCCAGCAGCACATGTGCGCTCTGCTGTGCGTGCAATATGGTTATTATCTTGATAAAAAAAATGCCATGCCTTCTTCTTTCCCTTCTCATTTTTCACCCCCGTCGAGTATTCCTGCCTGTGCATAGGTTTTTGGAACAGATTCTGTGAACGCGAGGTAAATTACTAAAAACAGCTGAATATCTAAAAAAGGGAGCTCTAGAGAATTAAGCGCTGTGTTAAGCGAAAGAATATGCCAGAAGCAAAATTTGTGTTGTAAAATAAATATATAATTTTCTCTCCGAGGACCGTGGCATCAATGCGGTGCCGATGGTAGGCTGGTTCATCTTTGCGCGCCTCGGTCGGGCAAGCCACTGCGCGTTGCAAAATACATGCCGGTTCAAATGAACAAAGACTTATGCGCGGCGTTCATTACTGTATTTACCTAGAATTCCTTAAAGCCCGTGTACTGCAGGGACGGAAAAGTTTTTCTGATCTTTTCAAACCACATAGTTGGACAGAACGACGTGCTTGCTGGACCCCAGTAGACCGTATACGCCTACCACGCAGATTGCCGGTAGGCAGTGTATCTCTATCGGCTGAGTAATGCAGAACATTTAATCAAAATTACTTGTCATCTTCCTTTAAAAATATTATCGTTCAAATAAAATGCAGGTCTTTGAGGTCTTGGAGACGCGCCTGGGATGCTAACGCTGAAGCTTCCTGTAATCGACCTCAAGTATGAATTGCGTGAGGCAGTAAGAAATTCGACGTTTTCAGTAACGCTCGTGTGGCCTTCCATGATTCTCAACCCGGCCTGCGAACCTTCGAGGCAGCAGATACACTCGGTGCACAACGGCATTATTGCGCATTGGGCAGAGCTGCACCTGCAATGAACGCGTGCATGTTGGTTCCTTTTCAGACGAAGCAGACCTCTCCTTAGACTTCTGACTGGTACAACGTGACGTCTAAAGGGTGTTACTCGATCAGTAAAGCCGTCCATTTTAGCTTCTGATTCGGCTAAGCTAGCTTGTGACGAGCGGTCCCCCGTCCTCTTTATTCTCCCAATTAGAGACGCCTCGAAGCCTTTCTTCACCCAATTATAACTATCTCGACTCGTGGCATGCTTTGCCGATAAGGCCAGAAACACGTACGTGCTCTGATCCATGATGTAGACCCGGAGAGGTCTATTCACAAAGCCCAACCCACAAAAGGGGTTAGCGTGAGGCAGAAGCGTCCGTCATCCACCATTATCTTTTTTGAAGAAGAGGGGAATTCACGTTAAAACCTGAGCTCTAGACGGTTGACACCAGCTTCACCAGGTCTCCGGGCATCCTGGCTCAGGCCGTAGCAGCCCTGTCACTGGATCCATGAAAGGTGGACCAGTCTTAGGTGGACGCTGTGGAGCTCGCGCCTTGGGTGGAGGGGTATTGATCCTCCCGCACAGGGGTTGGCGCAGGGGGGTTGGGGCTGAGGAGCGGGAGCCGACTTGAAAGCCGACTAGGGGAGGAACCAGCCCTTAGGCGAAAGGCCAGGCCAGTTGTCTGCAGGAATTCCAGCAGCAGCTAGAAGGCCTGGGTCTGGCTGCGTCTAGGATGCAGCAGGTCCTGGTCCGAGTAGGCAGGCAGGCCGAGGCTGCGGCAGCCTACCGTCATGGTTCTGCGGGCTGTCTCCAGGGACGGGCAGGCGCAGAGGAGGTGGCCCAGGGTCTCATCGGCCCCGCAGGAGGAGCAGGCTGGAGAGGGGGCTCTGCCGTGGCGGTGTAGGCGGGCCTGTGTCCAGGAGCAGCCCGTTCGCAGTCGCAGGAGCAGGGTCTGCTCCCTCCGTGGCAGGCTGTCAGGCACCCTCAGGAAGCGGTCCCCTGAGGCCACGCGAGGATCTGGGTGGAGGGCCCGTACAGCCTGCCGGAGGGCAGGGCTGGCGAAGTCCAGCTGGATGACCGCCGCTGAGACCGGGGAGCCGTTTGTGTGGGCAGCCTCGGCCAGCTGGTCCGCAGCCTCGAGATCGGATGTGAAGGGCAATAGCAGAGAGGTATACATGGTGCTTTCCGCATTCCTCGTATTCCTTTCCGCGGCCACGCTCTTGTACGTATTTAAGTCTTGCTGTAATACAACACAGTCATTCGGACAGTAAATTACCTTGTACAGCGCACGATAATCCGCAAACATTCAAATATTAGAAGCAATACTAGAAAAAAATGTCATACATAAACATAAAAAAGACAAAGGTACAAGGAGTGATCCCTGCGGTACTACAGAAGATATAGAACGTCCTCTTGTTAACTTAATTATACCATTGATTGCCAACCTATCTTTTCTGAAATGCAAGTCAACCTTCAACCAGTCCGGAATTTTACTATTAATTTTACTGTTTTGGACTCCTGATGTATATACCCCATAACCATGTTACTGTAACTATGAAATAAACTTGATTCGATTATTTTTGTATGCAACGTAAACTTAAAAAAAAGAACATCATGTTCGAGCTTGAAATCTTGGGCAGTAAGTAGCTACATGTTATTGCGCTCGCAGTAGCGCCATGGTTGTCACCAGTGGCTACGTTATAGGCTGTAACTTTTATTGCGAAATTAAAAAAAGAAACAAAGCCCAAATATTTGAAAAATATATCGGTATTTGGCCATGATCGACGTTAATTCGGCTGCTTTACAGAGGCCAGTGACCTTTCATGACGGCCACTAGTTTTTATGCTCGATTAAATTTCCTGTCTCACGACAGACATGCAAGTACTGCCTTTACACTTCTTTTTTTTTCCTTTCAAAGGAAGAAAGTTTGTGTTCTTTTTACACTTTTCCTTTGCAGGTTCGCTGGCCTCCTTCCTAGACACAGCAAACATCAGGATGCGTAAGTTCGCGTAACGAATGGGAGGGTGGTGGCTAGAAATACGCTAAGGAAAACAGAGGGCCGCCATGCATAGGCGGTGATTTCTGAAAATTCACCTCGGCTGTGAAAAGTAACCAGGCATCAGGGTTTGCTTTTCAGCCACATAGTGGAACCTTTACGTCACCCCAAACAAATAAAAATTCAGAGGGCACTTTGACTGTCTAAAGTGAGTAGAGGCGAAAGCGTTTTCCGAACCACTTTCGCTGCTTCTGTGGCGCCGGTGGCGTCACATATAATTGAGTACTAATTACTAAGTGATGACAAATCATTAATTAATGGTTAATTACTGATTAATGCCGGAATACTAATTAACTGCTAATTAATGACGCTTAAGCTTCGCCTTTAGGAGTGGAACGCGACAGCGTGTTGTAGCGCTGCCAGGCAGTCCACGGAACGCCACCACCCGTTCGGCGCGATGCTTGCCCTTTGAGCGCAACGCTTTTTAAGGCGGAAGCCTTTAATGTCTCATCGTTGTAAGCAGCAGTTGTCGACAGAAAATGTCACGCTTTTCAATTGGTGGAAATGTCGTGACGTCCCAGTGCGCGAATTTCAAACGGGGCCAATTGCACTTTGGCTAGTAACCATACAACCAAATTGAAGGGATCGTATAGTGATGCTCCAAGTAAGTGGGACTGAGCTTAGTTAATTGCTTAATTACCCAATTAGCCTAATTAGCTTTACTAGTCAGGCCATATAAATAAATAAAAGCGATTAAGAAATTCGTCGAGCTCAGGAATCGAATCCCGGTCTTCGGCGTGAGAGACGAGCACGCTATCCACTCCGCCATGCCAGCTCGATGGTTTGGAATGAACAAAGGCGCGTCTAGTGAATACGGTGTCTTCACTCACTCTCATCCTCCTCCATTCCCTTCCGGCGAGGTTTAGGTGTCCACCGACAAATGAGAGACAGATAAATTTCCTTTCCTCAAAAACCAATTTACCGACGAGCGAGGCGTAGAACCGAATGGGCGATGGCGTTCTATGGACTCCTTGGCAGCGTTGCAAGATGCTGTCGCGTTCCACTCTTAGGGGTGAAGCTTAACATCTTAACCACACATCAGTGACCACACTTTAGGTCAAAAAAGTGCCCCCCTGAATTTTGACGGGTGTTCACCGAGATATGTGACACAGTTACTGCGTAATTTCCTTTCCTCAAATACAATTTTCATTTTCTTCATTACGGCTCCTCTTTATCTATCTTCTTTCACTCCCACCTCCCTTCCTCTACGGTGCGGTTCAGGTGTCCACCGAGATGACAGAGAATTACTGCGCCATTTCCTTTCCTCAAAAAGCGTTGCGTTCAAAGGGCAAGGCATCGCGCCGAACGGGTGGTGGCGTTCCGTGGACTCCTTGGCAGCGCTACAACGCGCTGTCGCGTTCCTCTCCTAAAGGCGAAGCTTAAGCGTCATTAATTAGCAGTTAATTATTATTCAGGCATTAATCAGTAAACAACAATTAATTAGTGATTTGCCATCACTTAGTAATTAGTACTCAAATATATGTGACGCCACCAGTGCCACAGAAACAGCGAAGGTGGTGCGGAAAACGCTTCCGCCTCTACTCACTTTAGACAGTCAAAGTGCCCCCTGAATTTTGAGGAAAGGAAATGGCGCAGTAATTCTCTGTCATCTCGGTGGACACCCTAACCGCACCCTACAGGAAGGAAGGAAGTGGGAGTGAAAGAAGACCAGCGCCCTCTGGACTGAAACTAGTTCTAGGTGGCATTGAAGAAGACAAAGAGGGCCCGTAATGAAGGAAATGAAAATTGTATTTGAGGAAAGGAAATTACGCAGTAACTGTGTCACATATCTCGGTGAACACCCGTCAAAATTCAGGGGGGCACTTTTTTGACCTAAAGTGTGGTCACTGATGGGTGGTTCAGATGTTAAGCTTCGCCTCGAAGAGTGGAACGCGACATCATCTTGCAACGCTGCTAGGGAGTCCATAGAACGCCACTGCTCATTCGGTTATACGCCTCGCTCGTCGGTAAATTGGTTTTTGAGGAAAGGAAATGTATCTGTCTCTCATATCTCGGTGGACACCTAAACATCGCCGGAAGGGAAGGGAGGAGGATGGGAGTGAGCGAAGACACCGTATTCACTAGACGCGCCTTTGTTCATTCCAAACCGTCGAGCTCGCATGGCGGAGTGGATAGCATGCTCGTGTCGCACGCCGAAGACCGGGGTTCGATTCCCGAGCTCGACCAATTTCCTACTCGTTTTTATTTATTTATATGGCCCGACTAGAGCAGTTAATTAGGCTAATTGGAAAATTAAGCAATTAACTAAGCTCAGTCCCACTTACTTGGAGCATCACTATACGATCCCTTCAATTGGTTGCATGGTTACTAGCCAAAGTACAATTGGCCCCGTTTGAAATTCGCGCACTGTGACGTCACGACCGTTTCGACCAATTGAAAAGCGTGACATTTCTGTCGACAACTGCTGCTTACAACGATGACACATTAAAGCCTTTCGCCTTAAAATGTCCCGAAAGGTTAGGGCAAGTGATCTCCTCAACTTACATACATTTAGAGCTCAAGGGGTGCCCTTATAGCTTCGCTACACTCCGAAGAAACAATCCCCGTTGCCTGTTTTGTTTTCTCAAGCACGGTGCATCTTAGAGCGCTTAAAGCACGGTCATCACTGCAAGGTTTTCATAGTCTAACAGTCGGAAGGCGCGACCACAGAGAACAAAAAAAAAAACGGGGCACAAGGCTGTAGTTTTTCCCGACTAGCTTAGTTTCAAAAACTGCCAGCAGTTAGAGATGTTGTCAGTGCACCAATTAGGAGCCGAATGCGCTGCAAAACTTACCGTCAAGTCCTGCGCACAGGCCGCGATACATCAATTTCTTTTTTGGTATTGCCTAATATAGCTTGAAGTGCCCAATGAGGTTCTGTGCCCTGGGCGCGGACTTCACAGGCATATTTTAGCGCAAAAGACGGGACGACAGAAAGGACAAACCCGGGCGCTACTGACAACTGCTTTATTGAAGCGTGAACGAGGCATATAAATACGCTTCTGGCCTGCGCCAGCGCTACCTACGGAGGAACTTGCAATCTACATAGGCGCGAACTATACACCAGTTACGAACTATATATCTGGTGCGGACAATTTAGTGAACATTCTTTTCAAAGCGAAAACTGCTTTGCGTAATTCAAATGCGGGGTGCGGACTGTAGACCGGAAATTGCATGCGAAAATTGCAGACTGCTTACCCCATCTCATTAAACTAGCAACGAATTCGGAACACTGAAACGGTTTGAAAATGCGGAAGTAGGAAAGTATGGGGCAGGAAATTGCAAGAGACTAAAGAAATTTCGGGCCAAGTGCATAAGGCGCAGGATATACCAAGCATACCATCTCGCACATTAACACAAATATTCCTGTATTTTATATTATATCAGGCAAACATCATGTTCCCAGCATATTATGAATTCATGGAAGAGCAGCACAGGTTTACTTGCTTCTATTTTTATTATTATACTTGCGTAAAGTTTTCAGAAAGCCAACCGCAACAAACTGTTACAGTTTTGCGATGTCCCCATGAGCCTTTAAAGTAAAATCAGGTAGCAAAACGGAAGATTAAAAAAAAGAACTTTCGTCCTTGAAGTCAAATTGCATCAAGAATATGACCTCGTTAGAACCTTTGCAATGGATCAGATGAAGAATGGGGCTACCTTGGGGATGCTTATGCGAATTTATGGCCGTTGCGCGCAGCCGTATAAACCAACAACCCGACTGACACCTCAAAAATTCTGGCTGGCGGTGTGGATCTATTGCTACACTCTTGTAATCCGTGTCATTGTTGCTGCTCGCCGCCAATCGTCGATTATTTTTATTTCGTCATGTTACTGCTATTTGAAACGCAAGAAGACCAGAGCCAATAATAAGCAACAAGAACTTATTCGGCAGATGCTCGTAAAGTATAGCTTAATTTGCCGGAAAAGTTGCTCGGCAGAAGAAGAAGGCAATTCTTTGACATTCTTAGCCTGACATTGCAACTGTTCGGCTGCTCCAACTGATAATAAGGATGAAGTGACACGTTCACATGAAAGCACACGCACACACACATACATATGACTTTGACAGTGTGCATACAAGTCCCCTGTCTGTGAGGTGTCGTTACTTCAGGGCCTCAGTGCGTGAGCCTGGCCGAGGTGGGAGTTCTGATAGGACCTGTTTTATGTGATATGCGTGATGCAAAGTGACCAGAACTGCAAATTTAAAACTGAAGATTTTCGGCGCCTGCAAAGGTTGAATGTAAAAAAATATTGTTCGTTACTTCAAGCCGACATCTAAGATGCATGCAGGGTCCCACTAATGGAGTAAGATATACACGAGAGCCGACACCCCTGATGGGTGGGGTCAGCAGTGCTACATCGGAATAAGCTTGGTGGCGCGTCCAGACGACGGAGCTCAGATTTGGTCTTTAGCTGGGGCGTTTGCGTCGCGAAGTGGCAGCACTCCACCAATGGGCTTCGCACTCTCTGTTACCAATTCTAGGGAAGAAAAGACAAACACCTCCACCAAGCTGGCAGATCTAGTGTCTAACCGGCGATAGGTCCACGCCTGACCAGCCACTGACCGGAGGCACCCCAGAGGAATCGGGAATAAGAGTGAATAAAATTTAATTAACAAAGTGAAGCAATATTTTCACCATGCTATCAAGAATAGCGCCGCATAGGCACAGGGCAGAGGGAACAAATTTTAGCTTTGACACACCGCATCCAATATGACAGCTGAGAGAAAATACAAGTAAAATGCACTTTTGTAGAAAAGAATACAGGGTATAGTTCGTGAATGTGGGAGCGGCGGGGGCTTAGCTGTTTGGGTAGTCGAGGACCGGTCCGAGATGGTCGTCGGGCTGTCGATGTCGGGTCGCCGGAGTTGCTACTCGTTGGCCAGACACTTCGCGACGAGCCGACCAGCTCTCAGCTGACACTTCACACACACGCGAGGTTAGCCAGCACACCGCCACATCCAAGGTCTCCACCTCGACTGCTCTCCGCCACATTCTGCAGCATCCCGTAGTATCCCTCTATCTCTCTCTCTCTCTCTCACCGTCCCCGGAGAGCCCGGGGCCCGGGACCGAAGAATAAGATGCTGCGACAAAACGTAAACTATTGCACCGAACGGCCCGCGCCTATCCCCCGGCTGGCCCCGCTGACACCCGAGCAGGATTTCAGCGTACTACAAGAGGTTATTGGCCAGACAACTGCTTTCTCACCGTCGGAGACCAGACAGCGAAAAGTGTGTGCGTGTGGGGGTGCGGGTAGGGATGCTTAGGACGTAGTCCCAGTCGCCAGGCTTAACCGCCGCTGGGGAAAATTGCAACTGGCGCGAATTCTGTTTCACTTTGTTCCTAGCTGAACATTCCCGCCTTACAGCCGCGTTCGTGGGTATCATGAATACGTTCCTTCCGTTCTGCATGTGCGCCCAACCGCCGTGGCGTTCATCACGTTTGTCGTCTGCTTCGCGGCGATCAGCCTAATGTCGCGTTGGCTCTCAGTGTGGCCTACGTGCCATCTTTTAAATCCAGAGCTCCTAGATCATATCAGCTGCGAAACTCCGCTTCAAAAGTGCCAAGTCCCAGGGGACACTTTGCGGAAGCTTACGGATGGCGGTGCATTATAGAAACAGCGAATAAAAGCTGTCATTTTCTGCCATTATCTTCTAAAGAATGTTCTTTTTTTGCTTGTTTTACCTCTTGATTTAACACTCTGACTGTTATATCTATGCATTTTTGTTACTGCACCTGTTTCACTGATTCTGTTTACAGGCTATGGTGCGTTTACCAATGTCGGAGATTGTAACTTGGACACGGCTTAAGCTGCTGTCCGCGGGCGTGGCGACAATCCGTAAAAACCTGAATTTTGCCTAATCATACTTCCTTTTTTTTACACATGGGCCCTGTAGGAAGTTAAGCAGCGATCAAAGAGCTGTGGTTGAGTCATCTTCGCGGAGGCAAGCAGACCACACACCTGATGGCAAGGATGGTACGCAGACGGCGTTGCATAAAAAAGAAACGCTTGGTGCATTGTTCATTGGACATTCATTCTACGAATCCCGATGCAAGGTACATACGTGGATCGGCCCATTCATATAGTGTCTTCGATTTGTCGTCCTGGACTGCTCCAAACTGCCCGGAACCTTTCTTCGCTATATCCGATTGATCACGATACCTCCGCCTCCCAGCCTGAATTGCAAGCCTTTTCTTTTTGACCAACATACGAGGTCTGTTAGAAAAGTATCCGACCTTTGGCCGAAGAAAAAAAACTGGCATAACTGGAGCGTTGCAAACCTAGTCACCTTCAAAGTAGTCTCCTTGGGACTCCACACACTTCTCCCAGCGGTGCTGCCGTTGTTGGAAGTATTCTGAAAAGGCCTCTTTCGGAATAGAGTTTAGCTCAGCTGTCGTTGCAGCCATAATGTCCTCTCTTGTCTAAAATCTCGCTCCTTTCAATGTCCTCTTGACCTTGGGAAACAGCCAAAAGTCGCAGGGGGCCATATCAGGAGAGTAAGGAGTCTGTTGAACTACAGGAGTCTGGTTTTTCGCCAAAAAAAGTTCGAATCAAGTGCGAGGAATGTGCAGGAGCATTGTCGTGATGGATGCGGCAATTTCCTGTTGACCTCATCTCCGGTCTTTTGCGCCTACCAGCACCACGTAGGCGACGGAAGACGTCCCTATAGTACTCTTTGATCATTGTTTCACCCTGTAGGGTGCGTGCTCGTGGTGTGCCACACAAAGGGAGTCAAAGAAAGCTGTCAGCATCACTTTGACATTGCTGCGCACTTGGCGGGCCTTCTTTGGTCTCGGTGGCATGAAATGCTTCCACTGTGACGACTGGAATTTGGTTTCCGGGTCGTACCCGTACACCCAAGACTCGTCACCAGTGATTATGTTGTTTATGAAGTCGGGGTCACTGTTTGTGGAATCTAGCATGTCCTGCGAGACTTCAACACGAAGCTGCTTTTGCTCCGCCAAGCAGCTTCGGCACGAATTTCGCCGCAACTCTCTCCATGGCCAAATCTTCGGGGATAATGGAATGTGCAGAAACATTGCTGATGTCCACCTCTTCCGCAATTTCTCGGATAGTCGCACGACGGTCCCGCATCACCACAGCGTTCACTTCGGCAATGACCTGGTCATTTCGGCATGATGATGGCCGACCGGAGCGTGGCTCGGTCTCCGCCGATGTGCGGCCATCTTTAAACCAATTGTACCACTGTTTAATTTGTGTGCTGCTCATAGTATCTTCGCCGAAAGCCGCACTAAATATTCCGAACAGTTTTCACTTGGTTGTCATCCCGTTTCTGGCAAAATTTGATGCAGTAGCGCTGCTCCTGTCGCTCCGCCATTTTCCTTGTAATAAAAAACCGACGAGAGCACTGCGCACTGCCTCACTCAAACGCTGCGTCCCAGCGACTGACGCTATTGGCAGGCCGGAAAATATTCGTACATGCGCACGAAGGTTCAAGGTCAGCTGGTGCAAGCGCGCTTGTTTCATATCCATCATGTGTTCGCAAAAAAAATTAAAGTCGGATACTTTTCTAACAGATCTCGTATAGCTCCGGGGACACAGGACCGGTATAATTGGAGATTTATGGGAGAGGCCTTTCGCCTGCAGTGGTCATAGTCAAGCTGATGATGATGAGAGTCGTGGTGATAATGATAGTTCCAGGGGATTCCGGAGACTGTCTTCAACTGCCCTCGCATTTTCGGTTCTACTGGATCGAACATGAACAGACGACGTGGTACGCTTTTCTTGATTCCATATTGAGAGAGATTCCTAGTTTCAATACTCCTCGATTCTCCAATTGTTTTCCAGATAAGGGCCCACTCTCACGACGAGTAAAGAAAGAAACATTAATATTCTTCATTGGCACTTCTAGGGCACATTGCACCACTCTAAGCGCTTCAGGTTCGTCCTCGTTTCCTTTCTGGCTGTCGTTTGCTTCGATTCAACGTCGAGTGACGAACGGTCTGCGATGAATCGTCCAAGCAGACATGGGATCACATTTTCTGCCCGTCGGTCACCAAAGGGCACAGTTCTTGACGATAGAAAGCAATCTTATTTCACAGAACGTACTTGTGCATCACACTGAGTCACATAGCAGTCTAGGGAGTGACATTCACTGTGGCGACCGCAGTCAGCGTTAAGCAAGCGTCTCCTCGATGTACCAAATGAGTCGGACCCGGGCTGCCTGTATGAGTCATTCATGACTCTGCTTCCCGTATGGACACAGTCCCAAGCATCGTGAAGACAGTTCTGAGTTTGGAATATTGAAGAAACTACTCAAAGCACTATATTAAAAATAATATTTGCGTACGCTCAACGACAGAGAATTTTAGAAAGACATATGCATGCTTCCGTACACCAAATGAGAACATTACGCTTTATGTCAAATCCGCATTTGTTCAGCATATGCAAACGGGGACGCAACGATATCTTCAGCTATAGTGGCACCATCTGGTATTCAAAACGGGTATGACTGCGTCGAAAAACCGGCAATCCTCGTTAGACCAGGCAGTATGAAAATTGTAAAACTAAATAAAAATCAACGCATCTATTCCTCGTCGATTTCGCTTAAAGCGAGATGAGGCGAAGCGAAAACACGATAGCACATTTATGGCTGCTGAACGTACTGAAAAAATGCCGCAACAACAACCACGGTGCAACAACGAATATAGTTCGAAGTGAGGGCCCCCGTATAGAGGTTGAATGAGTAGGTGTGCGGACGGGAGAGCAAATCGCAAGGCTTTTTTCGTCTTTTTTTCATGACGCGGCGGTGGCGCTCCCCGTGAAAGCCCGGCTCGCGCACGCGTCTTCCAACCTTTGATTTACCGGTACAAAGCCGATACACACCAATGCTTTTCGAGTGTGCACGACTTCATTGCAAGTCACTTGCCTCAAGGAAAAAGAGAGTATTCCCTGGTGTTTCCGGGAAACCCGGCACTAATTTTTAAAAATCGATTTTTTGAGATAGAGGCGCTTTTGTGGCATAGTAATACCAGTGTTGGCGGCCACCAGAAAAGAGTTTAATCATAACTAGTGAAGCAATTCACTATACTGTATTAAATAACTGTGTAACTATTACGGATAGGCGCCTGGTTGAAATTAGAGAATCGTAGCTGACCATTAGTAATAGCCATGTAAGTTTTCGTAATTTCGAAAACGGGATTGCCCTAGCTCCTCGCTGTGGCTGAACAATTTTGGCCATTTCTCGCGCAATTCAAAATGCGCGCAAGCGACGCACGTCAAGTCGCATCATTCGTGACGTACATGCCACATGACCGTCTCTGCGCCGCCTGCGCTGCTGTGCTCACCGCTCCTCGCTGCTCCAGCTGAGGCGGGACATACAGAGAATTCTGTTTTTATCTGGGGGATTTTAAAAATTGCTGTGAGCAAACTACTAGCCTAATCGTAAGCAAACTTCGCTCACGGGTAGCATATTATGGTCTACGTTCTTTGAGACGTAATTAAACGTCGGTACTTGCCTGCATTTCCTGAAATTAAGAAAAAATCTGCTGTCAACTGCAAGTAAAGCTGCCGCAGACGCGAGCCAAGCAGTTGTTTTGACTGGGCGCGCCATCTGCCGGAAGGCGAGTATTAGCGACGGCTCTTTCTTGTCCCATTCACTTCGACTATAGTGTACTAGAATACTCTATTCTAGTTCACTATAATTTCGACGAGCAGACGAGCCACCCACAGAGCTGGGACGTCGTTTGCCTCGCCTTCCGGCAGATGGCGCGCACTGTCAAAGCAGCTGCTTGGCTCTCGTTTGCGGCAGCTTTACTGGCAGTTGACAGCAGTTTTTTTCTTAATTTCAGGAAATGCAGGCAAGTACCGAAGTTTAGTTACATCTCAAAGAACGTAGACCATAATATGCTACCCCGTGAGCGAAGTTTGCTCTCGACTAGGCCAGTAGTTTGCTCACAGGAATTTTTTTAAAAATCCCCCAGATAAAAAAGGAATTTTCTGTATAAGGTCACGTGTCGAAGGCGGGACCCCGCTGTACTTTGTTTTATTGGCTACATACCTTACGATTGTCTTTTTACATCGTATTTATCTCATAGCAGGCAAAAACTACCCATGAAAATATTATAACTATAATGCGTTCATTTCAGTAGTATCCCATTCCCTTAGTAGTATCTCTTAGTTCATCCAGGCTTTGTCATGGATATCGATATCTATTCGATGGAATATAAAAAATGGAACAGATGTCACAGGGCTGTTTGAAGCGATGTGTCAATAACATTTACATCGCTAAACATTATACTAAAAGCCTCAAACCTCCGAGACATTGCTTCTAGTTGTGAAAGAAATAAACGTCATTTGCCCGTTTTTTTTTTTAAGACGGACAATTTTTCTGCAGCTTCAGTGTTTTTCGTATTCCCTAGTGTATTGCGCAAAACATGAATACGAGAATGAAGCTGATGGTCATGTGCATCACATTTAGATGCAAAGCCCTGCTCCACAACCATAGCCAAAGGAGCTTATACCCATCAGCTATCCATAAATATATGCGCAGTTTTTGCAAAATATGCGCGTTCCGTTTATCTAACGGTTCCTTCTGTAAGCTTTGTTCTTTCAGTAGCCAGTGTGGCACGGTTTCCTGCACCCTGTACAAAAGCGTACAGACCACCAGATTTGCTTCCGGGTCACAGTGTGGGGTCCGTGTATTTAGCACCGTCAGCGTTCCAAATCTGTCGAACGGGGTAGGAACTCTCGTCCTCCCTCCTCCAAAGCTTAGTACCCCCAGGGTATCGATAGCGCTAAGGCACTTCTTAGAATGAAACCTGTTGGGCTGTACATTTTTTACAAGGACTGTGCAATGAATGCAGTGTTTCATTTTTCTAAAGAATGGTTTCAAATGTATATCGAAACTATTGTCGTGAGCAAACCGGATAAATAACCCCCACAAACCTTCCTAGAATTGATAATAGACACCGTTGAAGTTCCAGACCGGAACAGTTTAGCGAGCAGAAGCATCGAGCACCAATGAGCGGTTGGCGGTGGCATGTGCAGAAAAAATTTGAAGGAAAACAGATGGCAAGTGGGAAAGCTTATCACGCCATCCGGAGTGAACGAAGATAGAATCGGTAAAAAAAAAATAGTTTTCGCGACGTTTCCATACTTCCGCTGCGACCGCCTTTGTCTGGGCCGACGTCCAAAGCGGCTAAACGACCGTGGTATACGTGGCTGCAGGTCACGAAGCTTCCACTAACGAGGCCTTTGTTTCTCCTTCTGCCGCACTCGAATGTAAGGCGGGTGAACGGCGAAGTAGAGCAACAGGAAAATGCCACCACCTCGCAAGCTTGAGAGTTGGGTGCTGCTAAAAGCCTTGTGGCCTAGTCTGCTGCATTTTTACATCCTGAAAAGTTGTTTAGTTTTTAGACTAATTGGTTAAAGTTTCATATATTGGCCCAGGGAAAATCGTGTGATAGCAGTAGCTAGCGCCTAAAGACGCATGCTCTCTGAAAACAAAGTCCGCTCGTTTTCTAAGCGCTGCGCCGACTCGATCGGCTTTGCGTTTGCAGTGGCCGCAAAATATGCGCCACCAATCTGCTAACCCGTCCGTTGGCTAGTTCTTTTAGGAAGGTAATGAAAGCTACGTAAATGGTGCATTATTGAAAACATTTCAGTCCGCTTCAAAACTTACTTTTTCCCCCGGATCAGTATTTAAGACTTTATACTTATCCTTTAAAGTAATTTTTCAGAACGAACAAACTACAGACTATGCCACACGATTCCCAACAGTGCAAAGATTCCCTTTCCTAGGTCCCCGCGTTTTTTTAAAAAAAATTTCGTTAAGTTTAGCTGAGACACTTTAATATAATTTTCCCACGGCTTACAAAAATATCTGTGCTTTAGAAATTTCTGTTGGGAAAAGAGTAATGGAATACCTATCGCTCATCCACTTTTCTTAACCGTGCAGTAAATATCATGTCGAGAATACAAAGGCGCCTCGATCATGAAGCATGCCGGGGACGCGCGAGGATGGCTTGCGAACTACACGGATGAGCTTCTGCATGCGATCAATGAAAGAAGCGCACAACATGCGCCAGTGGTCATATACAAATAAATTTTGTCTGTATACCGCACGAAGGGGGAAAGCAAAATGACTTAGGTACCAGACAGTCGCACGGAAAGTTTGCATGGAATAAATACAAACTCGCAGGACAGTTTCGCGTGTGTAACGTGATTAAATGTTGAGGCGACCGCTGCAGTGTGAGCAAACAATTTTTCATACTTCTTCCATTTTCGCAGTTCTAATTTTTTAATGTAGAGATGGCAGCCTTGTGATAGCTATGTGAAAATTGTTGCATGCTGAATATCATATGTCAGGAAGTGCAAAACATTCAGGCCTTGGCAAGTCTTCAGATTAAAGCAATGGAGCCTTTTTGGTTAGACAGAGCCGAAGTTTGCATTTGTACCGCTTGGAATCTGTGCGGCCGAGTAAGCGTATTGGCTGTCTCCCTGGTTATTTGCAATGTCACGTTTTAGGGACAGCTTGATACCTTTTATTCCGCATGTTCTTTTTTATTACTGCGAAGAACAAACACTGGCTGTGGTTGGCTTTTACCGCTGTCTTCCCCGTCATCACTGCTGCTATGTTCAACGACTGACCTCTTCCTAAAACATACTGGGAGTCTTGGTCATCACCGTCGCGGTCATTTGTGCTCCAGCTCATGGTGGAAGAGGGCTATTGGTACTCCTGGAATCCCAAAGGTCAAAAGAGGGATCGAGGGGGGAAGGCATAGTCCCCTGAACAAAGTTTCGATAAAAGGACTTGTCTTCGTCTTGATTTTACATGCTTCATCATGCTAGGAATAATCGACGCAGTGAAATGAGGGGAAGGAAAGAAAGAGAGGGGAAGAGGGTGATAGGTTGTGTACGTAGCCTTCAAAAGGTCTTTTTAATATAAGACATCATGCTTTCTTCAGCGAACTAAGGCTGCCTACCTCCCTGCTCTACTTTACGCTTTTGCTTCGTACAACAGCTGCCACAGTAATTTCTCATAAAACACCCATCCGGTCGATTAATGGAATCGTAACGGCTTCTTGTACACGTTATGTGTCAAAAGAAACGTGGGAGTTCATTAGCGGGATGAATTTCAATATATTTTCTAGACAAGATATCAAGTGACTGAAATGCCTAAATGTATGAAGCCACGACAAATCGGAAATAAACAATTTCTTCGCCACAAAAAAGCCTTCAAGCGGTTTTTTTTTCGATTGAAGAAATCTTCAAGGGCCTATTAAAAGTAGACAGTGTATATCTACTAAATCTTGGTTTGGCTTATGAGGGTTTAACGCCCCAAAGTGACTCAGGCTATGAGGGACGCCATAGTGAATGGCTCCGGAAATTTCGACCACCTGGGGTCTTTACGTACACTGACATCGCACAGTATACACGGGCCTCTAGAATTTCGCCTCCATCGAAATTGAACCGCCGCGGCCGGGTTCGAACCCGCGTCTTTAGGGTCAGCAGCCGAGCGCCATAACCACTGAGCCACCGCGGCGGCCTACAAAATCTTCGCCTCTTCGTCCCGCAACAGTTCTCACGAAATTGCAGACGAGCAGTCGAAGAACGCTGGCTTAAAGTCGCATTTTCGCGTACCTCTTCTCGTCATAACATCTCCTTCACAGTGGCGCCACGCATTTTTCATAAGAAAGCGCTAGCTACTGACACCGTACTGACATCAAAATTCTTGTACAGGCACTAAGGAGTAGAGAGTAGATGGCGGGCGATAGGTTTTTCCCAAGTCCGCAACACTGCCATGAAAAGGGAGGCAGGCGTCCCTGGGGTTAAAAAGCAGGCAGGTGCTGAAATTAACGATTGAGGTAACGCTGGGTCTTCTATTCAGAGCACCAGCTTGACGTCCCTTCGCGTTGTTCTTCTGTTGTGGTAATTTCACTGCAATCCTTTCTTATGAAGACGAACGTCAGATAACCTGTAAAGAGCGCGCTTTTACTGTGGTAACTAACTGCTGCTACATGTTAAATTGATGTCGATGAAATATACGGCGAATTCGTCTACTGAGGTTACCTTTAGCAGTGAAAGAGTAAATTTTAGAGACTTCAAAATGTATGCCGTATTCGGTGAAAATTCACAATGTAGACGCTGAGTAATATTTTTCTCTCGCGCTCTTTTTTTATTCTCATTTGTTGGTGCAGGCCGGAGACTGATGTGTCCCGATTTTGAGCAGCGGTGCGAGGATTGATGCGTCAGGACTGGACACAAGGATGGATTCTGCAACAACACCATGTGTTTATGCGAGGATCATATTGTAGTAAGATTGGATAGAGCTGGCCGCACATGAGCATTCTAACACTAGCCTTCTGAGGGTTGTGGTGACGCCGTTAAGGAAACCGCACGACTTCGAGCTAAAACTGGATTTATACATGTGCTGTATGTTCTTGTATGCATGAGTGGTTAGAATGTTTCCATTCGAATAAACGTGCGATGAAATAGACCTGGTTTCTCGGTGAGCACTGTTTCCGCTCCTTTGTAAATGTCGTAGTTTTTGTTGCAGGGAAAGAAGACCTGCAACGCCAGTAATGCGGCTCTTAATCCCTTTGAGGTGGGTGAATCTTAGGAGGAAACGGTTAGGTAGCACCGCCGCAAACACGTTAGCCAAGTTGCACGATCCTATACTGGGTGCAGCGCTCACAAGGGCAGCACAAAGCAAAACCCTTCTTCCTTTCTACCAGCTACTCTGTGACGTCATCACGCCGTAATACTGCAGCCGGGGTTAGTTAAGATGGAGATGCGAGTGGGTTTATCAGGAGCACCAGTACAGGACGTGGCCTTCGCAACCGTAGCAAATCTAACGGAAGCGCAAGTCGCGAGAAAAGAGACGAAAGAATTCCTGTCAAATGTGACGCCTTGGGATAAATATTGTTCCCTTCAGTTCTCCGGGCCAACTGTATGTCTACGAACATATATTTTAGGGATGACATTGCTCGCAAGGCTCTTCATAGGCACTTCACAGTCTCCACGTACATGAGCCCACTGGGTGAGGGCACAAGATACTCGCAGATAACCCCGCTTTTCCATCCAACCTATCTTGTGGTACCGCACCGATGGCTTAGTGGTTTGTGCATCCGCCTCGCATGCGGGAGGTGAGCAGTTCTATCTGCAGTGCCGCCGAATACCACCGGTGATACAATATTGGGTGTAAGCTTTCCCCTGGCCTGGTGCTCGGCTTCTTTAGGGAGACATGCTTGGGAAATGGGCCTTTGACCTCACCCTGAGTACATGAAAACACCTTGTGCCATTGCGTTCTTTGGCCCCGGATGCCGTTGCACCATAAAATTCACAATCGTCATCGTCAACATACATTGTGGTATGCTGCACTGCGCTAGTACGTCTTAAAACTTCTTTTTCGGCGGGACATGGGACACCTTCTGTAAAGATGCGCAGACTGGACTGTTTCATAAGAGCAAGAAATGCCTTTCTGCACAATACTGCGCCGTTACACGTTTTCAGTTCTTCGATAAGCGGAGCATCTATTGCGCAACCACGTCCCTTTTTCTTCCGTACCGTATTTTCTCCAAGATCGCCCGCTATCGAATCATCTTATCAGACTGGGAAACAGGGCCCACTTCTGCTATCCTATCTCCTTAAATCGGGATACTTTCTATAAAATATTCGCTTGCTTGTTGAATACATGCCCCATGAAAAGCAGCATTGAGAGAAACCAAAGTGATGTTGTTTTAAAAGCCCTGAAATCTAACGAAGTAAGGACTTAGCTCTTTCCTGTGCCTACAGCTACCAAACATGGCCAGGTGTGAATGAGATGCCCGGAAGCTGCAGACAGTTGTCTCTGGGAACCTCCACACTGAACCTGATCTCCGGAGCTCTATCACTATCTGCGGGCATGAGTTCATTATTCCGATTACTGCGCAACAGGCAACACGGACAGAAAGTTGACAACACAGTGCTGAACTTGCAGCTACCTTTTATTCGTAAAAAATACACATGCAAAGACCCATATCTGCGGAAACGCACGCAGCCGAGATCATTTCACCGATGCACGTGTAAACGCTGATTGCCAGGTGCATCCGAGCTCTGAAAACGGTATCTCTACTCAAGCAAATATATTTCCTTCGACGATAAGGGCACAGTTAGAATGCGCAACGCACCCCGAACTTATCTGCGGGAAAGCTTCAATAATTGTCAGCTGCGCGCATGTGCGAATGTCGCCGTCTTTGCTACAAGTTGCCTATTTTATAGTTAGTTAGTTATATTGATTTTAATGGCGCAAAAGCAACTGAGGCTATGATGCGCCAAACACAAGGTTGGAGTTTTTGTTAAACGTGAAGCTTTTTATACTTAGAGTTTGTTTAAAACGCTGGCTTCCTTGAGAAACCTAAAAATACATGGGATGTCAACCAGTGCACGATCGCCTAAAAGTAACATGGGGTGTAATGGGATGCTTTCCCTATAAAATGTTGTAAAATATTTCTTTCTTAGTTCTTCTAGTTTGACACATGAAATAATATGTGGTTCACTGTGAGTTCGGAACCACACATTTCACAGAGAGGTTTGTTTTGTTTGGTTAGTAGAAAGCTGTGCGTGAGGTGGGTGTGTCCAATGCGGAGCCGACATAAAATAACTTCGGTAAAACGTTCTTGATGCCTACATGATTGCCATTCCCCTAGAATTGGCTTCACAGAATGTAGTTTGTTGTTTACGTGCTCTTGCCATGCAGCCTGCCATTTATTTTTGAGTTTACTGTATATAAACTTTAAACAATCCCTGTGCGGTATGTTCACTTGCTTTATTTGGCCATTCCGGGCTTGTGCAGCGCATACATCTGCTTTCTCATTACCTACAATTCCAACATGGCTAGGAACCCAGCAGAATTTAATGTTATGATTTTGTTTTGTGATTTTAACTATGTTATGTATGATGTTTCCTATTATAGGTTCAGCTGCATTTCTGGAGTGCAGTGCTTTAAGCATACTCAGGGAATCGGTGTAAATGATGCTATTTTTGATATTCTCTCTTACTATTTTATCTACAGCTACAAAGATGCCATAACACTCAGCAGTAAAAGCCGATGCGCAGTCTGGTAGTCGCATTATCTGTTTATTTTTTCCTTGGATTACTGCACTTCCAACGTGACTTTCTGTTTTTGAGCCATCGGTATAAAATTCAATGTAGGTGTCATATTTTTCTTGTAGTGCAAAGAATTCCTGTAATATGTACTCATTTGGCGTTTGCTTTTTATCTAAATGTGTCATTGTGAAGTCACATACTGAAGGCAGGCTGTACCATGGTGGCAAATATTCATTCCTTTGTGCAATATTCGGTAAGCAGTCTTGTTATGCTCCTCAGCGCGACGTGCATCATCGGAACCTGAGAAGACTGCGAGTTCCCCTTCGAATGCACCGGCGGCGGTCAAGGGTGGACGCAAGCAGCTGGGCCAGCCGCACATTCCGGCGAGCGTCGCTGCGATTCGGTTTACTCGAGAGCGGTTGTTGTGGTGCGCGTCTTGCAGTTCGTTTGGGCCGGCAGCGCTTCCCGCGAACCTTGGAGCGTCGGCGGCGTCGACACGCGTGGCTCAAGTGGTTCGAGTGCATCTTGCTGCGGCCGTTTACACTCTTCGACGCAACGTGTGCGGCCCGGGCGTAAGGCGACGACACGCTCTCCGCGTGGCGGCGAGTGCGATCAACAATAGCTTCCGGCGGCGGGACCTCCCACGTGAGATGAGCGGCGGGTAAGGACCTCGCTCCCCGGAGTGCGAATCTCGCGCGTCGCTGACATTGGCGCACGGGATGCAAGCCGCGGACTCCGAACGCTGAAGCGCATCTCTCTGCGGCCGTTTACGATCTTCGAAGCAACCTACGCCGCCCGGATGTAAGGAGACGCCGCGTTCTCCACGCGGCAGCAAGTGCGATCAACAACAGCTTCCGGCGGCGGGACTCCGCGCTGGAGATGAGCGGCGGGTAACAAGAACCCCGTTTCTTGGGATGCAAGAATCGCCTGTCTTCGGCCGTGGTGCGCGGGATGCGAGCCGCGGACTCCGAACACTGCGTAGTGCGTGACGACCGCGGGAGAGTGCGAAGAGAGTCGTGATTGGTGCAGTGCGTGCGATTGCGAGGAGAAATTGTGACGAAACGTTTGGTTCCGCCCAGATGTATCAACCTCGCGCCTGATTGGCGAGGTTGCGTGTTCTTTGTCTGGCCAGGCTATTTAATCGCTGGCCTTGGTGTTTTAGGGGGAGATCGAGATGCAATAAACGATTGAAACTGTTGGTCGGGCGTCCTAGCAGTCCTCCAAGGTGCCCGGCAGGCACACCCCAACAGACCGCCGGTCAGCGAGTTCGAGCACGGCGGGTGAGGGGAGGACCTCTTCGAAGGCCTGAAGCTCAACAGACCGTCGCCTCTTGAGACGAGCACGGCGGGTGAGAGCTGGGCAGAGGCTTCGAATCTTAACTAGTCTAGTACAGTTAGCTCTTCACATTTGTCTTCAAAGCGCAATAGTAATGGTCTGATAGAATGTGGTTTGTTGATGAATAATCTTTTAGATGGGCACTTGGTGACAACTGGATGGCAGAGATGTTTCGGAAGAGAACGGATTTTTAAGACGTATGTGCATGTTAGTTCGATTCTTCGGTCCTCAAGAGCGGGCTCATTAGTTTCAACGTATAGGCTGGCTACTGGTGATGTTCTGTATGCTCCAGATGATAGGCGCAGACCAAGATTATGAATGGGGTCTAATCTTTTCAAGTAGGATGCTCTTGCCGAACCATATATTATGCACCCGTAGTCCAGCTTGGAGCGCACCAGAGAGCGATATATTTGTAAAAGGCTTGCTCTATCGGACCCCCACCGCTTCCGTGAGAGCACCTTTAAGATATTGAGGGTTTGAGAAGCTTTCTTTTTAAGGTTGTTAATGTGTGGTAGAAATGTGAGTTTCTTGTCGAAAGTTAAGCCTAAAAATTTGTGTTCTTGTTTAATTGGTAGCGCAGTGTGATTCAGGTATAGATTGGGATCGACCTGTAGGCCTTGTCGCAATGAAAAAAGAACAGCTACTGTTTTTTGAGGAGAAAATTTAAACCCATTTCTGTCTGCCCAAGCACCTAGTTTATTTAGTGTGATTTATATTTGTCTCTCACAGGTTGATATGCTAGAGGACGTGCATGCTATTTGTAGGCCATCTACATAAACTGAATACATTATGGACTTGGGTATTACTTTAGCTAAGGAATTCATTTTTACTATGAAGAGTGTCGTGCTTAGAATGCACCCCTGGGGTACGCCGTTCTCTTGGGTGAAAGTCATGGAGAGAGTTGCTCCTAGGCGGACTCGGAATGTGCGGTTAGCCAGGAAGTCGTTCAAGCAGTTCAGCATCCTGCCGCGGATACCTAGCTCTGCTAGGTCACGGAGGATGCCGAACTTCCACGTAGTATCGTAGGCCTTCTCCAAGTCGAAGAAGACCCCAATACAGTGCTGCTTGTGGATGAACGCCTCCCGGATGGTGTTTTCTAGACGGACAAGGTGATCTGTGGTCGAGCATGCTTTTTTAAACCCACATTGGTGTGTATCTAATAGTTGCCGAGATTCAAGTATGAAGGTCAATCTAATGTTTATTACACTTTCGAAAGATTTAGCAATGCAGCTGGTGAGGGCTATTGGTCTGTAACTGCTAGGACTTGTTGGTGGTTTTCCGGGTTTGAGAAAAGGTATTATGACTGCTTTTTTCCACTCGTCAGGTATATTTCCAGTTATCCAGATTTTATTAAAGAATTTTAACAGTGCCTCTACAGCAGCCTCGGAGAGATGTGCAAGCATAGCGTAATGCACGTTGTCTGGTCCTGGTGCTCTCTTTTTTCCAGAAGATAATACTTTATTTAATTCTTGTAGTGTGAGAGGCTGGTTATAATCCTCATGTACACCTGCTCCAGATGGAAATTTTTGTTTTTCAGCTATTGCTTTGTGTTTCTGAAATGTGTTTGTGTAGTTGGATGAGCTTGAGATCTCAGCAAAATGCTCGCCCAGTATGTTGGCCTGTTCTTCTAAAGATGTTTGTGTCCCGGGTGCTGTCAAGAGAGGAAGTGTGAAAGGGGTATGGTCACCAGTAAATTTACGAACTTTTTCCCACATTTTCTTTGATGTTATTGAACTATTTATTGAGGAGACATATTTCTGCCAAGAGGTTTTCTCTGCATTTCTTCGCACATACCGCGCTCTGGCTTTTGCCTTCTTAAAGGTAAGTAAGTTCTCTGCAGTGGGATATCGACGCAGAGCGCTCCAGGCTTTGTTTTGTTGTTTTTTTGCTAATGTGCATTCTTGTGTCCACCACACTTTGTTTCTTTTGTGCAAGTCCTGTTGTTTGTGGTATAGCGAGTGTTGCGGCCGATATTATGCATTCAGTAAACTTCTCATTAATTTCATCTGTGCTGAGGTGGTCACAAAATTCCTTTTCCAGCGTGGCACTTTTTGTAAAAAGTGACCACGGCGAGCTGAATTTTCCAGCGCCGTGGCCTTGTGGAGATGATTGGACTGGACGATGAGAGCCTGATGACGGTAGATAAGTGATCGCTGCCCATGGGGTTATTTAAAACATCCCATTTAAAATCGTTAAAAAGTAATGGTGATGCGAAAGCTAAATCGAGAGAGCTCATTTTTGCTGAGCTTGGACAGCAATATGTGGCTTTTCCCGTATTTAAAAGACAGACATTATTCGAAAGTATAAAATCTTCGATTGTTTGGCCTCTAGAGTCACAGCGGTCGCTTCCCCAAAACGGAGAGTGAGCGTTAAAATCGCCAACTACCAGAAATGGCTCCGGCAGTTCATCGATCAGGCCTTCTAGATCTTGGCATGTTAATGTGATGTGTGGGGGAAGATATACAGAACATATTGTAATGGTTTTGTAGCTGATGACGCTAACCGCAACCGCCTCAAGTTTTGTTTTCAGTTTGATTTCTTGAGCCGGGACGCCGATTTGAATGATGATTGCGACGCCTCCCGAGAGTCTGTTTGCATGTTCGCGATCACGCCTAAAAGTTGTATAATGTTTTAAGATATTTAAATGTTGTGGACCAAGATTGGTCTCCTGGAGACATAGGGCTAGAGGCATCACTGACCCTAGAATATGAGTTATATCACTGTAGTTCCTCAACATTCCTCTACAGTTCCATTGTATTATGAAAGCCATCTTAGTTTTGTGTTTGTACTGATTGAAAAAACTAGATCAAGTTGTTTATGGCCCCGTGACTCGGGGCCGGTCTTTTTTTGACCGATCCAGGGAGCTCCGCCGACCATCCGACGTGGACGGCGAGGGGCTGCCCGGGGTCGTGTCCATCGCCTCTGCGGAGGCACTAGACGACCGTGCAGGAGGCACATTGATTTTCGAATTTGACCTCGACCTGTGGGAAGAGGTCTTTGGGCCCGCCGACCCGGGGGTCTGCGTCCCCTCCTTTGGGGTAGGCGGAGTAGCGTGAGCTAGTCCACCAGACGGCGCGGATGGCCCCGCCACAGGCTCACTACGTGTGGCCTGGACAGGTGCCGAAGCCTGGTGTGGTGCGCCGCGCCCACGCACCACATCGGCGAAGTTTGTTTTTGCAGTGCAAGGAGAATTTGTTTGTTTGAGAGTATTGCCTTCTTGCTTCTTTGAAAGAAATGTTTTGCGTAGTCTTGAGAGTAATGATTTCTTTCTCTTTCTTCCAGGATGGACAAGCCCTGGAATAGGCAGCATCGTCGCCTTCACAGTTTGTACACCGTGGGTTAGCAACACATTCTTCGGATTGGTGGTCCTTCGAAGAGCATTTTGCGCAAGTTTTGCGGCCGCGACAACTCTGTGAGCCGTGGCCAAATCTCTGGCAGTTGAAACATCTGCGTCGGTTGGGAATATACGGTCTTACATTTATTTTCAGGTAGCCTACTTCAATGGATTCAGGCAATGTGCTCATGTTGAATGTCAAGATCAGGTGTTTGGTGTCCATTTCTTTGCCATCCTTCCGGATCTTGATCCAGTGGACATCTATCACTTCTTGGTCAGTAAGTCCTTCGAGAATTTCCTTCTCAGAAAGGTGGACAAAATCTATTTCTGAGATGACGCCTCGTACAGTATTCAGAGACCGATGTGGGGTCACAGAGACAGGGATGTCCTCAATGGATACAATTGTTGCAACTTTTGAGTGTTGTATGCTGTCGCGCAGTTCAAGAAGTAAGTCGCCACTGGCCATTTTTGACACCTTGTAGCCTAGGCCTAAGGCATCCGTCAAGCGTTTTGAGACCGGGAATGGGGATATTATTCTTGCTTGCGTTTCTTCTGCTTTGCTATGAATGACGTGAAATTTTGGAAAGGATACTTTTCTTTTTTGATAAAAAGTCATCTGCTTCGGTCCGCCCTCTCTTGAGAGAGCGATCAGGTTTTGAAAGGGGAGGAGCCATAAAAAATTGATGTTTTTCGGTCATGGTGCCAGCCACCCACCATGGAGTCCAACAAGGGGACGCGACAGGAACTTGAAAGAAAGTCCTGCCCACGACAGCTGTACACCTTAACTATAACCTAATATGACTCAACTCAGGGTAGTTGGTCACATACGGTTAACCCTCGCCGCCAGGAAAAAGAGGAAAAAAAACGAAGAAGAGAGGAGGATACAGGAAAGTTGTAAGAAAGGAGATAGGACAGTGAAAGATGGAGAGGAGAACAGGAAAAGGCGACTGCCGATTTCCCCCGGTCGGGTCAGGCCGGAGGTGCCGTCTACAGGAAGCTGGGGCCAAAGTGGTGTGTTGCCTCCGCCGAGGGGCCTTAAGGGTCCAAACGCTCGGCATCGGCTCAACCACCAGGATCCCCTTTTCCCCGGACACGGCAATGCCACGCACGGCTAAGCGCGGATGCTCGGGTCCGTGGTGACGCATTGTTCAGTTCAGTTCAGTTTCAGTTTATTTCCAGAAAAAAAATTCTGGTGGGACACCTGGTGGGACACCATCATCCCCCTGCGGGGATGTCCCTGCGGATGCTCGGGTTAACCCCGTGGTGTCGCCACTCACCAACGTCTGCATGCTGCAGACGCCTCCCTGCGGGGAGCCTATTTTATAGTAATATCCACAAAGTCCGTTTGACTGCGGCGAAACACTCATTCATAATAAAACATAAAAATGAAGGCTAGCTGTAAGTTCTTTGCTAGGTTCTCCATCTGCTGTTAGTCTTTTTCTGTTTCGCGCAGGTTGAAACAATGAGATTGCCGAACCCGCTCTGCCTCTTGCTTAACTGCGAGCACGAAGCAGTCGTTCACGTAGCGCTACACACGTGCCGCAGCTAGTTAGACAATCCATTTGGGGCTCGTCTGCCTCACGAAATGGTGCAAATATGAACACAGCTCTGGAACCAATGCCCGGTCGGATACTTGAACAAAGAGGCTTGGTCAAAAGTCTTTAGGCAACACGTCTGGCATTAAATCCACCCTCTCAATCTCCGAAAGCTCAGACAGCTGAGGACGTGGATCTTCCTCTTCCGTACGGACCCACAGCGGTAGTGTAGTGGCTCTACATTTTACATGCAAGTTGTTTCGACTTCAGCGAGCCTGGTTGTGAAAGGCTATCGGCTACAACGGACATTTGTGGCCTATTACAACTCGTCGCCATGCATGCCTCCACAGCAGAGCGCGCTTCCCTCTCAAGCGTGGGGCCCGAACAGGAGGGTGAAGTCCGGCTCCTCTCCGCTTCGCCGGTGGATTGCATCATCCACTTGTAGCTAGCTAGGGCGCGTCGAAAAGTGCCTTGACCACGACCTTTCCGGTGCCCGCCAATTGCCATCCGAGGGTGCAAGAGCCTTTCCTCACCATCTTTCATGACTACTTCATTAGTCAGTTTTCTTGTTTTTTTTTTAAGATTTATAACTAAAGCTTTATAAGGTTGTGTCGGAAAACATTCGTTTCTGGAATGTGGGTTTGCAAGGCGCCATTCAGTGCGTCGGTATAATGAAGGGATTCCTAGAGCAGCAAGACAACTACTGAAGTTCTACTGAGTGTGCTGCAGTTCTTAAACTATGCACTAGAAATGCTGTCAATAATTAATGCAAGTTTCTTTAAACGACTGAGGCAGTGTTTTATTGTTGGGTTCTTTTTCAAATTATCGAAGAAACCTTCGTGAATTTGTGCTGCAAAAATCGATTTTAGTGTTTCCTTTGTCTTGCTTCGCATACAGCGTACTCGACATACAAGAGAAAACGCACGTTTTTTTTCTGGATCTTGCGAGTCGGTCGTAACGAGCTTCGACCGTTGTAATGTAAATTCCGTGGGCTGAAAACTTTGGGCCTGGATTCCTGAGGCCCAACAAACAAATGCGCCAATGAAAAGGTGGCAGAGGTAGAGGAAACTTTACTGTAATTGAATTTGACTTTCTAGGGTGGTCCTTCGGCGGTGGCTGCGAAATAACTGCTGGCTTCGGGACAAGGCTAAGTAACGAGGCTTTTGGCGGTACACAGATTGGCAGGTTGGAGGTGTGTCGATGGGATGGCTTGCATACAGATTTTGGGCTGACGTTCCGGAAGGTGTCTGTCGGTAGCTGCCGATAGAGGACTCCGCCTGCCTGACGGATGTGCGGCAAAAGGTATGGAAGGATGGGGGGGGGGGGAAGGGGGTGTCATGAAAATTGTCGCACATTTCGAAAGCCGGCGCGAAACGAAAGGAACCTCGCCTGCGCACGCTGTAAAATGATGGAGAAGTTTGGAGAAATGACTCCCGATTACCCACGGTCCGTGCCGAGTGATTTGCTCTCCGCTCGCGCGCGACGGTGCCGGGTCGAAAAGAAGTGACTCGAACTTTCTAGAAACTTCTCTCGACGCCTCACAAATGGCGATGCGAGCCCGGCGGGAGAGTGAGAGACGCGTTTCTGCTGCGAACGTTCCGCAAAAGTAAATGGACCACCGCTCAGGGCAGCGGAGCGGCTGCGGTGCCGCACCGCGGCGCTGCTATCTCTCGCCGCTTTCCAGTGATCTAAGTAGAGTCAGTTGAAAATTTTAGAGTACCGCATTCCTTTTCCCCGCGCCGCCTGGGCTTGGAAGGTATATGGCCACCGTAGCCCAATGTTGCCAGTAAAAGAGACGTGAACTAGCTCACAGGCCGTAAGCTACAGTGCAGTATAAATGTGCGTGTGCAATAAGAAAGTGAATGCGCAAGGCACATCTGGCAAAAACTGTACGGCTCACACACAAAACTGAAGAACGCCAAAAAATACAGACACGGTTCACAAACAGTTCCCCTCGGTCCAAAAACTAAAGACTGCCGACCACACTTACTGGTCGACAGTAATAACAAGGTAGGCACTGCCTCTCAAGACCATTTTCACATCTCTGGCACTAATCACAATGACATATTAGGGCTCCGTTCTCACTACGCGCCAAAACCAAAACAAAAAAGGCATGCAAAGAGAAGGGGGACCACCATTTCCAGTCTGCCCTCCCGCTCAACAATAAAATGGGTGGGCATTGTGTTGTGTTTCATGACGCATAGGCAACTAAGGCCATCATGCGACTAGCACAAGGTATATAGGACAAATTTTCACCCGTAGTACTTCAGTACTACCTAGTGATGACTAAGAAAAGAAAATTTAGAAGTGGCTACTAACCTCAGCAGCTGTCCTTGGTTTGTCAAGGATCTCGAGGCTCCCAAGCAACCAAATAAAGACCTCAGCCTTCTCAGGACTGAGAAAGTGGCTGAGGTCTACCAAAAATTAGCACAGAAGTTGGTCAGAATTTAGTTTCTCGAGAAATACCTCTTCTTTTAGAAAGTTAAAAATGAAAGAGATGTCAACAGTTGCACTATCTCCTAAAAGCAGTGTTGGATGAAAAAGATTGTATTCGTTATAATATTGAATAAATAATTTTTCTTACTTTTTCCAGTTTCGCCCAGAATAAAATGCTAACCGTAAGTTTTCTCCACATTCTTCGCAAACAGGTTTATCTTGTTTTGTTAACAGGAAGTTGTGTGTAAGGTGCGTGTGGCCTATTCGGAGGCACCAGCGAATAGCTTCCTTGAAACGTTACTGGTGCACACATGACTTCCTTCACCTAAAATCAGCTTTACAAAGTGTAGTTTGTTATTTACTTCGTTGTTCTAGGACGACTGCCATTTCTTATTAATTTATGTTGTACTAAGTTCATGCAATCCTTGAAGGGCATATTTATTATTTTATTTCCTTTCTGCAAGCTTGAGCAGCGGAAAAATCTGCTCTCTCATTACATTTTATTCCGACATGACTTGTGACCCAGCAAACATTTATGTTTTTTTCTTGAGCTGTGTCTGCTACTATACTGTGTATGATGTCACCAAGTAGCGGAGTAATCGCACTTCTAGAGTGAAGAGCTGTAAGTACGCTTAGAGAATGTGTAAATAATACTGTTCGTGAGGTTCTTCTCGTTTACTATTTTTTCTACAGTTGCACAAATTGCACCTACAGTTGCACAAGTCGGTAGTCAAAATGGATGCACTCTGTGGAAGTCGTACTGTTTCCTCCCAGTTCCTTAGTACCACTGCGCTGCTAACGTAACCATCCGTTTTAGAACCATCAGTATAAAAATCTGTGATGTCACCGTATTTTTCCTCTAATGGAAGAAATTGTATAAAATGTTGTTGTGGAGTCGGTTTTTTGCGGAACTGTGTAAGAGTGAAATTGCAGACTCCAGGAAAATTGCACCATGTAGGTAGAGGAACTCGTCTTTGGGCAATGTTAGGTAATGCGTTCTGTATATTCAGATTCTGGCATATCTCTTCAAATCGTAAGACCAGTGGCCAGCTGGCTTGAGGTTTCTGGATTAACATCATTCTAGAAGGACATTTCGTTAAAACTGCAGAGCAGATGTGTTTTGGTAGATATCTCCTTTTAACGAATTATGCACAATTTAGAGGATTCATTTGTTTTTGCATAGATGCTGACAGTGGGAGATGTCCTGTATGCGCCGCACGAGAGGCGTGGGCCTAAGTTGTGTACTGGATCCAATTTCTTTAGGTATGACGGTATCGCTGAACCGTACACAATGCACCCATAATTTATGGCGGAACGTAGCAAAGAGTAATAGCTGTTTAGCAGACATGTTATACCAGACCCCCAATGCTTCCTTGAGAATACTTTGATAATGTTTAGAGATTGGGAGGTTTTCTTTTCCAGTGTGGTTATGTAGGGAAAGAATGTTAGCTTTTATCGAATTTTATGCCTAAAAATTTGTTCTCGTTTTATTGGTAGCATGGTTTCATTTTGGTGTACAGTAGGGTCGCTTTGCAAGCCTCTTTTGAGAGAGAAAAGAACTGCTACGGTTTTTCGTGGGGAGAACTTAAACCCAATTCCGTCTGCGCAAGTCGCTAGTCTGTTTAATGTTAGTTTTCTCTGCCTTTCACATGTTGATAAGCTGGAAGATATGCATGCAATTTGAAGGTCATCAACATATACGGAATACATGATGGACTTTGTAATTATTAATTGTAATTAATAATTTGTAATTATCGATATTGAATTCATTTTTACACTAAAGAGCGTGGTGCTTAGAATGCAACCCTGCGGTACCCCTTTCTCTTGAACGAGTTTTTTGGAAAGTGTTGAACCCAGGCGTAGCTGAAATGAACGGTAAGACACGAAATCTTTCAGGAAGTTCAGCATCCTTCCGCGGATACCTAGGTCTGCGAGCTCGTGGAGAATCCCGAACCTCCAGGTAGTGTCGTACGCCTATTCCACGTCAAAAAATACTGGCAGACAGTGCTGGTTATACATGAATGCTTCTCGTACAGTGTTCTCAAGGCGGACGAGATGGTAAGTTGTTGAGCACCCTTTTTTAAATCTACATGGGTGGACGTCAAGAAGTTTGTGGTATTCGAGGAGAAATATTATCCTAATATTCAATACACTTTCGAAAGATTTGGCGAGACAACTTGTGAGTGCTACCAGCGGAGCTACCAGCGGGTCTGTAGCTACCAGCGGAGGTTGATGGCTTTGCAGGCTTCAGAAGTGGCATAATGACTCCTTTTTTTATAATGACTCTCCTAAACATTTGACCGACGCCTTTTTTTCCAAGCCTCTGGTATTTTTCCCAATCTCCATATTTTGTTGAAGATTTGTACAAGTGCTTCAACATAAGCTTCTGAAAGGTGTGTCAGCATATCGTAATGTATTTCATCAGGACGGGCGGCTGCCAGTTTACCGGCCGACAGTATTTTATACATTTCCTCGAGTGTAATTAGGTTATTATATGGCTCGTTCGAACTGCCACTGGTAGCAAGTCTTTGTTTTTCAGCTGGTTTTCTGTGCTTTAACCGAGACTCCGTGTAATGCTCAGAAACGTAAAATTTAGGAAAATGTTCCGCTAGAATGTCTGCCTGTTCTTCAATACTTGTTTGTACACCGGGGCCGTGAGAAAATGGATTGGGAAGGGAGAGAAGCTATTATTTAATTTATAGACTTGCTCCCACATTTTCTTCGATGTGATTGAACTATTTATAGATGTTATGTAGTTTTTCCACGATGTTTTTTCAGCTTTTCTACGGATATGCCTTGCTTTGGCTCCTGCCTTTTTGAAATTTACAAGGTTTTCGTGTGTTGGGTATACGAAAAATTCCCCATGTTTTATCTTGTTTCCTTTTTGATTATTTACATTCTTGTGAGTGCCACATCCTACGACCTTGTCTTACCACGCCCGATCATCCGAAAATAGTTTCTCCAGACAGGCATTTTCACGCAACAGTGCCCAGTCAGCCAAGTGCACATTCCAGCGGCGAGGTTTGCTCAGGATAATTGATGGAGAGGATGACAGGCTAATAATGATTGGCAAATGATCACTTCCACGTCGGTTATCCAGAACATCCAATTTAAAGTCAGTAAAAACAGATGGTGAACTCACTGATCTCCACTAGGGGAGCTGGATGCCGCATCGGGCGCCCGAAAGTAAAGCCACCGGAAGTAAGCGGCCTTGTCCCGGAAGTTAGCCTTTGGCAGTGCATGAAATCGGACCTCAGCATGGTTTTTCAGTTCCAGTTTTGTTTTCCCACTTAGCATTTCGTCTTTTCGTCGTTCTCGTCTTTTTACATGACAATGCCTACCTGTTGCGCCGTCAACTGAGCGAGGAGACCAGCGAAGTCTTCGGGAACCCAGGTAGCACATGACAGAGGGCCAATATTGGAATACTGTTGGCAAAGCATGGCCCTAAGTAGGCCCAGAGTTCCCAATGAGTTTCCAATATTGGCTGAACCACTCACTACCGCATCCAATGATGGCCCTGGTTGTCCATCGCTTTCCCAATACTGGCTGTGCCATTACAAAATCCTGGCTATCGTGGGCCAGGTTAGCCAGAATTTTCCCACTGTTCGCCATTGTCGGTTGTGCCATCTTAAAATCATGGCTATCATTGGCCATGTTAGCCAGAGTTCCCCCAATGTTTGCCAGAATTGGCTATGCTATTTAAGAAAACTGTCTATTTTATTTATTTATTTATTTATTTATTCAATGTACCTACAGCGCCCTCAGATGCATTATTGTAGGGGGCTAAGCACATTAACAGTAAACTTCAATACAGCAAAATAGAACACAACAGAAAAAGGAAACTACAGACAAATGTGAAGAACTTCCAGTGAAGACAACAGCGTTCTGATTACACCCGAGACGCCCAAATAAGTTTCATTTGATTAAATTTTTGGAATAAAAAAATCACTTTTTTTTATTCGCTCTAGGAATTCACTGCTGCAGTGCGCATCTGGTGTCTGCTTCATGGAGATCGCGATACAAACGTAATAGATTAGTGCAAGTGCATTCGCTAAACCGAAATTGTGCGCAGTTTTGGCAACGTCCAGAAACGAAGCAGTCGTCTCGTAATTTCTAATTATGCGTTGCGCTCGTGAAATATTAGGCGGGTGCTTCATGAACGCACGCGGACACGTGCGATTCCTACGCTTCCTTACGTCGTGCTTTGTGATCGCGCCTTTCCCGTGTTTTCTGATTTGCTATTTCCTTCCTTCCTTTCTGCAAATCGTAGTTTTGGAAATTGTTGTTTTTATCCATTTTATTCTTCTGTTGCGTAATTTCCATTGAGGGCTATATAGCTCTTGCTCACGTATTTGCATATTTACTCGCAAGTTTTTTTTTTCTTTTGAACATCACCTTTATTGATGAAAACCATCGAAAGTAGTTGCGAACCACAATTCAACATGCCTTTGTTTGTTTTTTCTTTTGTTGCGCGAAACTTCCACACCAACACACAATTTGAGGATTCTTCGACGACCACTGAATAAATGGACCGACAACTGGCGTTAGACGCATGTTAACCTAGCTTGTTTGGCGCATGTATGGTACAAAATATATGAAAGAGCGCGCATTCTGCTTGGATATTTTTTTTTTTTGCTTTATATTTTTGTTATTATGTGGTAACATTTTAAGCTATCTTGAACTAACAGAAGCCACATCATACGGCCCCACAAAATACGCGAGTGTCTGAAGTCGTTTTGGCGAAATTCATCTTGAAGCTGCAAGCTTTTCACCTCAAAATTTTCGGGCTTTTCCTGCAGCTTTGTAGCGATACTTTGACGCTTCCGTGTTTCCCATCCACTTGTTCCTTGTAGGTATTGCTTTCCGTACTGCCTGTGGCCATGTGACTCATTCTCCAAAAATTCCAAACCCTTTTCACGTGTTTTGGCCCCTTTCCCTCTCTCTTTCAAGTCTTCAAGTCCAATACCTCCCCACCTGTTCTCCCGACCGCGCCCTATTTTTAGGTAGCGGGCTAACCCAACACCCTCTAAAGAAGTTTGACAAGGCCTGAGTGCTCCTCCCGTGACGTCACGAAAAGAGGCCCAGAAGCCCAGAGTCGCCGCCACTTATGGCGGAGCTTAAGGAATCGCGACTGGAATCAACTAGCAGCAATAAGCTTGCATTTATCAGTCCACATTTTTTCGTTAGTTAAAATACTGGACTGAATAGCAGACACTTTGCGCGGAATTTATTTTGAGGAAATAGCCGCAAACCATCTGTGCAAAGATTGTTTAAGCACTGATGTCAGCACCTCTATCGCATTGCGCTTTCTGAGTAGATGTTTTGCTTTAAGCATTACTTGAAATGAATTTGCCATTGTTTTAAAACTTTACCTTTCTTCACCTAGTTTTATGAAGCACAGCGATAATGAAGAATTAAACACTCTCGATTAATATCAATACACTGTAGAGCAGCAAAAGACGAGGACGCTACTCTACTCTCGATTAGCTTCACAACTGCGTATGTGTATTTTTATTGGAGATACATGTATTTGTTCTAAGATCATATTTTAAATGAATACGATCCCTTGAGGTGCTTGGCTTAGAAATATAAGGCGGGCATTCCGGAAACTTTGATGGGATTGCGCCTGGGCGAAGGCGCAGATGCGAAAGTGGTGCAGTGGTGGTGCTCCCTTTAACCTCGTCGATGTCGGAGGCCTCTCGCACGGTGTCAGCCTCAATGAAGTGAAGCTCGCAAACCTAGAAGGAAGTGTAATTTTAATTTAGCAGCTGTAACTTCGAAAGAGAGTTTTCTTGCAAGGCTGCTTAGTTTAAATATACTTTTTTTACAATACATGCGCTTAAGCTTATCGTATTTTGCAAAAGTAACTATTCTTTGAAGAAATTTCGAACATCTTACCCTGGAGTGCGGTGATACAGCGAAGTTCTCTCGTAGTATTGCCCTAATACAGGTGTTCTGTTCTTCATCCCGGTGAAACTTGAAAACGTGGTTTTTGGGACACGATTTGTAATTACTCCAGCAATTGGGCACGCAGCACTTGTTAGGCATATCACGGCAGAAGCGTAATCCATATTCCACTCCAGCGATGGCTCTAGAACATCGTCTCGGACACAACCCCACGCGCAGCACGAGGTGTAGGCACAGTCAACGTCTAGAAAGAAATGTGCGTTCGGCAGCATGTCGCGACATGCCGTGACTTTTCCCGAGGCAATGAAAGGAGTGTCACGTATTTCCAGAACCGATCGCATTGTCGTCTCCTTCGTCCCCCACTCTAACTTCTCGGTACAGGTGGGGTTAACCATTGTGTACCTTCCAGGCCTCATCTTCAAAACGAGTGCGCCGCCCGTAGCTTCGAGACGTGCTGCACGGAACTTCTATGTGGGCCTCTTTCGCGTGACGTAGCTCAGGGGGGGAAGGAACAGCCCGCAGGCCTTAAAGTTTTCTCTAGAGGGTGTTGGCTAACCCCCCACCCCGCGAAGCGCTATTTTTTCTTTTTGGTTGTCACTTTCTCAAAGCTATTTTCCCTCGCGCGCAGCTACGCGCTTCGCTGTTCGTGCACCCTTCCACGATCTCCCTGTCTCCACCTTTCAGCTCGAGGACTTTTCTCGGAACCACAAAACCTGTGTATAGGAAAATGACTCTATCCCCTCCAGCCAACCCCCCCCCCCCCCCCCCCCAACCATCCTCTCCACTGCTCGTCTTGGAACCGCGCGACGCATCACAATTCGCAACTTGCATTGCCCAGGGGGCGCTGCGAAAATGGTGCTAAAGAGCGCCCTCTGCCCTCGGCTGGGTAGAACCGGGCTCTGGCGTCTGCTTCGGAAAGCACGTTGGCAGTATGGACCCGCGACTTTCGCTTGTGCTGTGCCATGGCCTACAGCGAATATCGGGCGCCGAAGATTTTTTCAGGGCTGGCACGCTGTGTAAAGGGAAGAAATTATGCAACGCCAAGCACGTGCACTCTGTTCAAGAAATAAGCGGCGAAGTTTCAACGCGGTGTCAAGGGAAGAAATTATGCAACGCCAAGCACGTGCACTCTGTTCAAGAAATAAGCGGCGAAGTTTCAACGCGGTGTCATTCGCAAGTGAAGAGAGTCGCGCACGAAGTTGAACTTCAGATAAGGTCTGCACGCTTCGAGATTCAAGCGGACCAACGCGATGAAATACTTGCAATATATGAATTCGCAGCAGTTCTAAACAGACATGTATACGGGACTGCTCGAGCGCACGACGGTACACGCCGCGCCAGCAGCGGTCTTTCAGCATGCCACGAAACGGTGGGCCTCCTGCAGTCTTTCTTGACTGCATCTCGCTAAACAAGTAGTCATGCCTGCCTTGTAGTAGCCGCCATCTGTTCCTTCAGCAAATGCTAACATGATGCAATGCATATATGAGCTCGCAGCCAAATAACGCTGCAGCGCGAGCTCGTGCGCTGCGCGCTTGATGTCGTTTTCTTGATATAGCTTTCCATCCTTAAAACGACATCGCTCGAACACGTTCGCTGTTATCAGTGATGCCGCGCTGCCACATACGTGCTGGTTTGAGGTCGACAATGTGCACATTTCACTCTCGACGCTGGGCTGCTCGTAGTGCGTAGCGAATTCGGACCTAATCAACCCGCCCATTTGTGGTCATTTGCACGCACCTGGCCACCTCACCACGTTGCACCAGTAGAATTGTCTCAATTGTCGCAGTGGCCGGGTCTTTAGTCGTGAATCACCAGCCATGCCTGCTGATTTGTCGATTTGCCTTAATAGTGATTATCTGAAGTGAGATGTTGACATGGCATATGAAATATACCATGTATTTTTTGCGCTCTTTGCTGTGTTGTGCATTCCCTTGATATGATCTCTGAATTATGCTGTTCGTTTCTCACTTTTTGCTGCTTGCTCTGTTGTGCATTCCCTACTGTTCGGTGATTGTCATCGTACACTTTTTGCTGCTTTGCTGCTTGCTTGGTCAAACTGCCTATGTAGGGATCTACTAGACAAGTTGTGTTGTAGAATGCATAAATTCTCATTCTACGCCTGCATATGCGGCTGCTCGCTACATATACATTTTTTGAGAGAGGTAAGCGCCAAAATAACACGAATACAAGGAGGATGAGGCCGGCTGTAGACTGCGGGCAAGGTTGTAGGTACATATGCGGGATGACTGGCCGAATTGTTTTTCTCGTTACCCACAAAGTGGCGACTGCATATCCTGATGATCGGCACTGCATCCCACGGTTTGCCGTCCGGACTGCATGTGCAAAAAGAACGAATTTCAGCAACGCGGATAACCAAACAAACATCAAGGCACGCGAAGCAGCCAGCACAACGCGAAGGTTCGCTTACTCAGTGCGTCGAACTGCAGCTATCCAGCGCGTCCGGCGCTCCGCTTCGTGAGACCTTGAAGAAAAACGGTGGAATTTGATACTGGGATTCAGACCTTCTTGCTCGTGGCAGCCCACGACGCAGCAGTAACGACGGTGACGCTTTTTCGAGACTGAACGAGGTCTCTCGGCGGATCGGCGCCGCCGATTCCTTCTGCTGCCTGCGTTTCGTGCTGAGGCACACGGAGCGTCGGTTTTCTAAATACTAAGCCACGGCCAGGCCGCGGGGTGGTTGGTCACAAGTGTCGGTCCTTATCGCACTCACAACAGTACAGAAAAACGTGCGAATCGACGCAAAACGCAGGCTAGAAAGGTGCGCCGCCACAGCCAGGGCTCACTACTGACCCAACCTGGTACTACCCAGCCAACTTCTCCTTGCCGCCACCAGGCGCCGCCACGTTACCTGAAACTCCAGCGCAAGAGGCCTCCCTGGGCGCTGCCATATTGTTCCCTGGACTGCAGTGGGCACCTCCCGCTAGCACGGTGGAAGCGGCGAAACACCTCCTCTCTGGACTGCTAGAAACCGGTTCCGCCGCCGGAAACAATATGGCAGCGCCCAGGTTGGAAAGGTGTATAGGGGGCGCTACTGGAGATTTAATATGGCTGTCGTTGAGGGGATCGCGTAGACGCCGCCAGCTAGTGTGCACGTCGCATCGGATCGCGCAGTGTTTCCGGCCGCTGTCTCCGTGTTGTCATGTCTTTATTTAGACGACCACTGACTCTGGGATGTATTATGTCCCACATCGGGGGTTCAGAAACGCTGGTTCGGTGCCTGATAGAAGGGGAAGAAGTTTTGAACGCAGGACACATCATTTGCCGCGGCTTGAAAGGATGCACAGCCTCGTCATACACGATCCAAGGATTGTGCCTGCAGACATCACAAGTGCGGCAAAACCCGCACGAGCTGTGGTTCGAGTTCAGGAGCGACGAAACCATACAGGTAGGCACATGAACTATTTAATAGCATAATTTGTTTTCTTTGCGGTGGGAGACCCCATTGCTCCGTGCGTGCGTCGCGGCTTCGGTGCACGGACCTTTCCCACGTGTTGCACGACAGGAAGTGTGCTGCTTGTGTGCGCGAGTAAACAAACGGCATTTGCTTGCATTTTATTGCCGAAGCGCGACCTATGCAATCGCAGAGCACATGACAAACGGTAAGGCATTCCAGAAAGCCGCTTTTATCGCTGTGGGAACATTGATTTTGTCATCCTCCGATGAACAAGTTCCGAACAACTCAGTTTGTGTGCCCGCGAAGCAGTAATGTTTCTTCCGCTACAACTTCGGATTGTTTATTTTAGAGCGAAAACTGCAATAGCTTTGTACAAGCCATTTAGGGGGTGCAAGGGCAGCCGTTGTTTTTTGTGTGGAGGCGCAGACGCGAAAGGCCGCTACGAAGAATGGCATGATTGTAGCGCGTAGTGTGCGATTTGCGATGCTCTCATCCAAATTTAATATAGCGAGATACATGTTATTCAAAACGAAGCAGGAGAAAGAGCAATATATCATTTATTCGTATGAGATCAAGAGTGCCTGTTTCGAACTGCGAGTACTTTTTTTTTTAGCGCGGTAGCACTACTAGGCGCACTTTCCGATTTCGCGCATACGTACTATCGGCGGCGAAAGTTTGCGAGACGCGATTTCAAGGGAAAACGTTTATTGTAGGTGCATATCGGTACCCGCTCGCCCGACATTGTTACCAGAGGAAGGAACATGCATTTTTTGTCCCGCACACCCACGAGCCGTAAACATTTGCTGGCGATAGTACATACGTCTTTGAAGCCTGCTTTCTGGCAGGCAGCCCACCTGCCTAAATAATGCCCCGTCCCTCTGTGAGGGGGCCATGGAGCAGATTTTCTTTTTGTTAGTTATTACCACTAACTCAAAGTTTTGCCAATTATCATTTTTAATCACCTGGCAGGCCTTCACCTGGGTGAAGGACCTCAAGGTAAATGCCTTCAATGTAAAGGCCTTTAAACCAAAGGCCTTCATAGTAAAGGTGCTTAGGTTAAATACCTTTAGCATGTACGGACCTTATGTGCTCCCTGTAACTAGTGCTACTGCACGATATTCCACGCTTGGCTATGCTAAACCATCCACTATTTTTTCCTCTCTTGCAGGGCCCCTGCTCGTGCAAAGCTGGGAACTCGGTACGGTGCAAACACATGATTGCAATGCTGCTTTTTGCACACAGGTAAGCATGCACAAAGATGATTCCTAATTTAGGAGTTCCACTAGCTGCATTCATCAAATTGTGTCTTTTCTATGCGTGTTGCAGTTCAGTTCCAACGTACAATTAAACACAGTTTGACGCCGCTTCTTATCTATGAATGAATATGTTACTCGTTTCTCACAGGATTTTCGGGTTGCTCTTGAGAATGTTTTATTTACTTAGAATACAATCTGTTCACTGCTGCAGAACTGGCATCCAGAACTTGGACCTCCTCACTTGCACCGACGTGAAGCAAGCGTGGGGCAGACTGAAAGCGAAAAACATTTACAAGGCCAGAAAAATCAAGAACTTGTGCCACGTACAGCCGAAACCAAGGATTCAGTTGGACACTGAGAAACTCAGTGCGATTCGACAGCAGCTCATTGCTGCTGCTCCACAAAGCGCCTTAGCAAGGCATGTGGAAGGCCGCTGCCTTCAACATGAAAACCATGGAGAAAGTGATGAGAGCCTGTGCAGTGACAACACGGGCTGTGAACCTGATATGATACTGCAACATATACTTGCCAGCCAACATGCAAAGCAGTTCAAAGAACTACAGTACCATGAAGTGGCGTTCAGGGACTGGAACAGATTCAAACTTTACAGAACTCGTAAGGAGCACTTGAGCCCCAATCTGTTCAAATTTTATGAGGACATGGTTGCTGTGAGTGCAGTACAAGCAGCTAAAATTTGTTCACAAACGATTGGACAAGATAGTGCACAATGGAAATGGGAGCGAATGCTCCGTATAACCGGAAGCAAGTGTCACACTTTGTATCGGTTTGCACCATCACCAGCACACAGCTGGGAAGAGAAGATCACAAAAATGCTAACAGAAAACTTTCCAGGAAACGACGCCACAAGATATGGCAAGGCTTGTGAGAAGCCCGCTCTTGAAGAGTATGTGATGAACACTGCTGATGCAGTCTCGACATTGGGCCTGGTTGTGAACCCTTTGGTTCCATGGCTTGGCTTCAGCCCCGACGGAATTGTTTTCAGACATGGAGAGCCAGCTGTCTTATTAGAGATAAAAAGCCCAACACGTGGCAAAACAGAAAAAATTTCTGAGCTTGTGAGGCAGAAGAAAGTGCCGTACATTCTGTGCCAAGGCGAAAATTATAGCTTGAGGCCTACCCACTGCTATCACACGCAAGTGCAACTGGGACTATTTCTTTTGGATTTGGAAGAAGCCCGCCTTATTGTATACAGTGAGGTGGAATCTCTGATAATCGTTGTGAGGAGGTGCGTGCCATTTATTGACAGCCTGATTCGACGTCTGCAGTATGTGTATTTTACACAATACCTGCCAGAACTTAATAAGTATATGAGATGATGGAAGTGTAATGGGTTTCGCGGGCACAGGACACAAAACACAGCACGGCACGGCACAAAGCAAGAAGCGCGGAACGGCGTTCACCGACAGTCAGCGGTTCCAACAGCACCAACAGGAGGCACGCGCTCGCCGAGAGCAGTCCTGCTGCCGCGCGGGCACTTCTTCGTCATTACAGAAGGAATAAACAAGCAAAAATGTATGCATTGTGGTCACCAGTGTTGTAATGAACACCCAAAACAAACAGCACAACCCTGTCATTTGTCAGGCAATGTTCTCCTAATACCCACATACTGATAACGCAGAAACAGTATGCTCGCCTGAAATGCCACAAAATCTGTGCATATTTAAAAAAAAGATACTATGAAGATGGAAGCAATTTGTTCTCACACAGGACCAGGATGAAATGGCCCTGGGTACTTTCACACGTAAACTGGTTCACCAAATTGTACGATTACATGCACATAAAAGAGGGAGAAAAAATTGGAGATCCACAATGAGATTTTTAATGAAGGCAAAAGACAGCATGGCACCATCCCTCTCGATGTCAATTAAATTCCCCTGCATGTCTCCAGTCTCTGCGATTCTGTTCGCACTCTGACAAGGTGAGGCTTACAGAATTGCTCCTGGTGTACAAAGGTAACAACCAGATCTGCTTGCTTCACCCATTTAGCTAGTTTACTACACAATATGTTTATTTAACATGAGGATGTTGGGTGTAAAAAGCCACTGAGAAGGCTCAACGAGGCGGGCACACCCTGCACATGTTTGGCAGCGGTACACTTGAATATTGCAACAGCATCAGCATGAGAGCACTTTCAGAGGAAAAAAACGGAAGAAATCAGAACGCAACAGAGTTCACACTTTTTAGCTATACATCGATTCGAATTTATCAGTTAAATAGCCAAGTCAGAATCCAGCAGCTAAAATATGACCCCTCTCTCCTGCTAGAAGGCCATGCAGCAGAACTATTTTGTTTTGTAAAGAGTTATGACCACTGACTGGAAATTTTGCTCATTTTTTGTTCACTTGACATGTTTTATTGTAGTTTTTATTAATGTTTGCATTTATATTGGCTCTGGCATTGTCGAAAACAAAGTCCCTTAAGGCCTTCCAGAGGAGGCTGGTGCTGCAGTCGCCACATGAACGACAAGGCTGGTGCTAGGAGTGGTCACACAAGATCTGCACCTTCAAATACATTTTTCTGATAGGCTGTGATATCTGAAAGACATTTCCCATATCTTTCTCTATGCATGTGCATACCAGACTGTGACAATGTAATACACAATGTACCTGTGGTTACTTACACAAAAATATAGCAAAATATTCCATGCGTTTATTGTTCAGCCGCGACGGTGGCTCAGTGGTTACGGTGCTCGGCTACTGACCCGAAAGACGCGCGTTTGATCCCAGCTGCGGCGGTCGAATTTTGATGGAGGAAAAATTCTAGAGGCCCGTATACTGTGCGATGTCAGTGCACGTTAAAGAACTCCAGGTTGTCGAAATTTCCGGAGCCCTTCACTGTGGCATCTCTCATAGCCTGAGTCGTTTTGGGACGTTAAAAAAAATGGCTGAAATTATTGAGCCACAACCTACCCGCACCACTGTCTGTATGCTCATATGAATCACAAAAACCTCTAAAATCTTTTGTCTGCGAGCACAGGTGCAGACAAATTAACAATTCCCGCTATAATAATCATTGCCTCATCAACAACGGCCAGCATTTCCCAGGGCAACGGGCCTTTCAGCATTTTAAACAGCTTCAGGCGTTGAATTGCCCTCTCAACATGTACACGTGCCCGAGCAATTTGCAGAGTTTTCGCTGCTTCATCTGGTGAAAACTGTGCCTTCCGCAGAAATGGAGGCTGCACAACACCAATCCCCAAGGCAGCACATGTACTGTCGATGTTGAAGCCCTTGTCCACCATCACATCATATTTGAAAGGGTCTAGTCTGCGCAAGATATCTGTGTCCTCCACACATGCTTTATCAGAGGCACGGCCTCCAAATGAGTCGCTCAAAAAAGTGATGAGTGCACCTGGTGATACACCAATCAAAACTTTCATTGTGTGAACACCTTTGTAGTGCGAATATTTCAGAATGCGGCAGGACACACAGTGGGACTTTTCCACCTCAACTTCTGTGCAGTCAAGCACAATCCTGACATCCTTGTATGCCACAAAGCATTGAGGCTGATTCTGTTGCACTTCTGCCTTCCTTGGCCAAGGGATAGCTGCTTCCAGGCCAGCTGCCAAGGGGCGTATGGTGCCATAAAAATAGCGGTGCACTGTCGCCTCAGACACTGCAAATAATGTGGCTAAGCACCTGAAGGACAGAAAGGTTTTCAGGCGAACAAGCACTATAGTGACTCTTTCTAGTACACTTCTTTCTGTTTTCAGTTTGTCAATATCAGCCACAGCATCAGCAATAAACATCAGAAGCTTCATATTCTCTACACCTGTGAAGGCTTTCACACAAGCATCGCTATGAAACATGTCAATGAGAGTGGTGCTGGTGCTAGGTGCTGTGCTTGGATCAACCTGCACAGCCTTGTGCACAGAAGCAGTCTGGCTCTTGTTGAACTGCCGGAGGGTCTCGACTGCAGCACTGTCCAGGCCTTCAATCTCTATCGGGTGGGCATCAAGTAGAAGAAGGGCCTCAGCAGCGTCATTTTTCCTTGTACGCTCTGTGTCCTTGTTGGCACTGCTTTCGCACTCCGGTGTTTCCTGATAATACAGACAGATAATGGACTGACAAACTGTAGAGAAAAAGGCCATAGAAAATGCCTTTTTTTCAATGAATATAATACAAAACTCAATACAGAATTAAACACTGCAAATGTTTCGAATAACTTCGTGCAATGTTTGTCAGTAATAAATACTTACACACCTCATAGAACAGTCATGCCAAAGTTACACATTTTGAGAATTTGATAGTTTTTTAGGCACACTTCAACTCGTTTGAGTGTTGAACTGATTTGCCTGATGTAACCAGTTATGAAGCAGGCCATACTGAGCTTTGTAAACTTTACCACATGAAGTTGAACTCAAACTCACACAGGTTAGGCTTGTACTTTCTGAATTATCCTGTAGTGATAAGGAAGAAGTGCTTGCAAGTGGATTGACAGCATGGAGTCCTGAAAGAAACATAATGAGATATGTAACTCAAGTTTACTTGTTTTGCTAGCAAAAAATGAGAATGGATTCACAGTTTGCCGGATTCAGATCTGGTCGAAATAATTAGTGGCTCAGGGAAAAAAAATGCTGCCCACTTTCCAGAAAACGATAATTTACAAAATGCCAAGGAACATCTGGCAACAAAATTTAGAACGCTGTTTTCATGCACTTAGCTAATAAAAAGCATCATATCGCATCGGTGTAAAAGTAGTTATCATTTGATACTACTGTGGTACCAAAAAGACAAGGACGGAGACGGAGTGACCACAACACAAGTGCTAGAGCACTTGCCAACACAAGTGCTAGAGCACTTGTGTTGTCGTCACTCCGTCTCCGTCCCTGTCCTCGTGGTGCCACAGCAGTATGAATTCGTACCAACTTGCCTAATTCTCAACCCTTTTGAAGTTATAATTTCACTTCATAACCGTTTTATGGCAGTTTGTCAATTGCATATTTTGCATAAAGTGGCTTACTTGCTGCTCTTCTTGCCGATGCTCGCATAGCTCTTTCAGCCGATGCCTGTTTTCTTGCTGGATCTTTGTTCTCAAGGCTCCTCACAGGCAGACGCTGTGATGGCACTGCAGTCTTCTTCAGTTGCCTCCGGGCTGGTCTCCAAACTTCTGGTGCTTGACAATATGAGATCACGTTGTTAGTAACATATTTCTCATGCCGTCATTTGGAGGAACACATTCTTTATGCAGTCAACAGGGACACATAACAATGAATAATATATGCCAGAATCAAGGACAAAAACAATTAAATCTAATGAGGGGAAAGTAAGAAAAGGAATACCATAAATCTGTGCTTAGTTGTAATGAGCAAGTCTGACAGATTTTTGTAGTGCCAAGAATTACTACTACAGGGTTGTGATTGTACCTTAGACAGTCTTGATAAGTAAACAAGTATATACACAGCGGCTCTTTTTAATCTCACAGCTTCACAAAAAAATGATGGCAATAGTCACATGAATTCTGCCATCAGTGAGTGCGTTTTGCGCTCAACAAGAGCTAGATAATGGTCATGGCTATATATCTAAGTAGCTGAGATTTAACAATTATGTTCTTAATCATTTTCGTGCGGCATGATGTAATCACACTCTTGAAAACTGTATTCATTGAATCCTAATCCAATTTACAGAAGCTGTTCAAGTGGAATAGGTTTTCAGATATTCATGTGCAGCCAGTTCTGATGCATGCTGAATGACACTGTAGAGCAAGGGGCAGAAAAAATAGGGAATTGCTTCATGAATACTCAAGAGCTACTGCGCTTCATCAGTAGTTTTCAAGATTGTGACTGCAATGTGCAGCGCAAAGTGAATAATTCAAACGGTAATTAACAAAATGTGCCTAGTCAGTCGCATAGACGTAGCCGCTATTTCGCTATCTTGTCTCTGCCAAGCCCACTCACACTCAGTGAAGACAGCACGAAGCTGCAAAGATTAAACGGAAATCATACTGGGAAACATGCACACTTGCATAGCTAGTCAATTCCTGCAAAGCAAGTAAGCAACCACACAATTTGATTTTTTTCCAAGGCATTGTTGGACATCACTACACGCGTTTGTCCTCCCCCTCACTTTTTGTATTCCGCCTTCTGAAGCATCGCGGCAAAAGGCCTGCGAAAATTCAATGATCTTCGTAATAACTCAACAATCTAGTGGTACAATAAAAATTTTTGTCCCAGCTCAGTAGCTTTGACGCTCGAATGCCGTACAAAAGTTGATGGATTTGACGCCGGTCACTGCGGCTGCATTTTGATACAGGCCAAATGCAGAAAAACACTAGCGAAGAGATATTTTAGTGGGTGTTAAAAATGTGAAGTGGTCAAAATTTATCCTGGCACTCCACTAAGGCCTGCTTGTAAGCAGCGTGCTTTTTCTGGCAGGAAGCCCAAAACAATTCCAACGCATGAATGCTAACCGCGACTTTGTGGTGGTCTGCCGTTTTATCAGACCTGGCAGCGCGAACATTGATGTTGATCAGACGGTAAAAGAGAGCTATACAAGGCTCCCCACAAGAAAAATGTTCCCCAGTCAATCTATCGCCGAACAAAGAATAATAAGTTGTGCTGGCGTGTGTCCCTCGTGAAGAGACGCAAGTACAACGGAAAGACAAAATATTCACTTGCCAGTTGTACCCCAGAAAAAATCTTCGGGCACGAAGTGCGCGCTGCACACCATCATCGTTTTCGTGACAGGCTTCCCGATGCGAAGTTTCACTGTCCACTCCTTTTTCGCTCGATCGTCACAGGGAAACGAGTGCAGGCTTAACTCGCCTTTGACTGCACGCTTCGTGCACTGCGGCACACAGCACATTTTATTACTTTTGAACTTCTTGCTCATAGTGAGCAAATAATGTGCCAAAAGAATGCCACTGCGTGAGGTGAGAAAAGCCGCCGTAAAAATGATCTGAAGCCAAACACAACACAAACGCACCACACCACCGATGTCAACTGGCCGCGGACGCCGCGGGCATCCCCTGATGGAGGGTTACGACGGTTGCCGCATGGCGTCGCTACCGTCTGTGAAAGTTGCGAATAAGACATTCTTGACTCCACGGCGGAGCCCAACCACGTGCACAACCAACACGACGAAAATGCATGCACACTCGAGCTAGCACCGTTCATAGTCTGTGCACGCGAAAAGCCACACTCATATAGTAGGAGAGCTCCGATGCTGTTCGTACCGCCTGCAAGATCTTATTTGTAAGTACTAAAACTCTTTTATCTTGATATACGTCTGGAAGTTAAAGCGGTTTTTGTAGTAAACATTGCTTTGACTACATGCGCCTTTATTTTTTCGGCAGGAAAAGAGAGTGAGCCAAAAAGCACAAGGACGATTTCTGTGTACCCACTCTCATTGCGAAATGGCTTGCTTGACGTCGTGCGCAGTGGAATTGTGGCCGAATGGTGAGAATTTAATTTTTCGTCTTTGGTGAGATGAACCCACTGAAGATTCACTACTTTGGCTAACAGCGGGTTTGAACTCATATGACCTGAGATAGGATGCATTCGGGAATATGTCCTTTAGCGCTTATGCACAGCGGAAATCAGAACCGCTTAATTAATTTTCCACTGCAGACCAGTTGGTAAGAATATGTGTAATACTTCCGTACTGTTTCTTTTTGCCTTCTACACTTGCAGACTGAATAGAAAATCCGCAATTTCTGGTTAAAGCTTTTGCCCAAGTTCTCTCGCAATGAAAAAGGGCATTGCTCTGGACTATCAGACTAGTATTTTTGTGTGGTTTTCAAGTCGCAGTTTCGAATCCAATTATAGCATGCATGCGAAGCGACTAAGGTAAAACAAAGGTGCCCTGAGTTCCTTGCGTTCAGCGTATTTCGCAAAAAATCGCAAGCCGTATTTTTAACCCTATTAAAAAAAACTAATCAAAAATGTTGTTTTGACGTCCATGTGGAAGAGACGCTACAACCTGTGCATATTTACTTGAATAAAAAATTGGCTCGCAATTTAGAGATGCGAGTTATGATTTTAAAACAAAATAATACATTAATCTGTTTTCAATATCACATTAATTTGCTTATCTCGCATTGAATATATTTACTGGGAGTGCGACACGACGCATTAGACTAAATTAAACCATTTGGTATAAGGGAAGTTTAGTAAATTACATTCCACTTTGTGCAACTAATGTGGTGTTGGTTCTAAAGAATAAATTAAAAATTATCCTGTAAAATATGTTGCTAGTGTCTTCACGATGACTGTGTTTCACAAAATTCGATATTATTTAATCATTTTTGTTTTTTTTCTGTGATGACCATAATTCAACTTACCATGACATCATGCATCTCGTTGCAGGCTTGGCGCTTCGTGAGAGCTGGACGAGGAATTTGTTCGAATGCAGTCCAGCAGCCCTCTTGCAAGTGGAGTGCAACGATTACTTCGGATATGACTGATCAGTTCACTGGAGGACAGCTCCGTTGAGCACTTTATGGATGCCTTAGCCGTGCCGCAGCAGCAATTGCCGACATGCTTTGTCCAACCTGATCGGCACGCACCAAACTTGAAAATAAATTGTTTTCTCACAGCCTATGCCACCATGCTCTTGGGCCCCTTTCTTTACTCCCCAGGGTGGCTGGTGGTAGCGCAAACCATCCTGTGCGCGCTAGAAGCGTGATTCTTGTAACTCAAAGCAATAAACGGGTCTTTTTTCTGGAATTCTTTCGCACCCTCATTTATGAATATTTGCTAGGTAGAATGGTACGTACATCCATCCACAGTGCCGGTCATTGGCGAGTGGGTTAATTGCATGTGCCAGCGTTCGAAAGCTGGTTGCCACTATTCGAAAGCTGGAAACCATTAATCGAAAGCTGGATGCCATTATTCGAAAGCTGGCTACCAATGTTTGAAAGTTGGCTACCAATGTTTGAAAGTTGGATGCCAGTATGAGACCTTTGCTGGACCATGCTGCAGAACGAACATTGGGTCTGCGTTGGCCGCTTGATCGGCCTAACGTTGGCCCAAAACTGGCATGAAAGTAGGGCCAATGTGTAAAGTGGTAGCGCTCGGGCCAAATGCCAGTGTAGGACCGATGTTCGTGCCAATTTCTGCCAACAGTTGCCCGACGTTCGACCAATGTTGTTGTGCTGCCTGGGAAAGACGTTTCGAAAATAAGGGTCCATTGTATTGCAATGGGACTACACTAGCAGACGACAGGACGTCGCTACACGCTGCAAGTATGAAGCCTCGTCTACTCGGCTCGGTGTCGTCTCGTTTGCCTAGCTTCGATAACTCTGCTCTTTACTGTGATGCTTCTTCCCACGCTCAAACCCAAGTTATGCTATCAATGGGGGATAAATATAAGAAAGAATAGGTGGAAACATTCACCAGGCATGTGACTTTGCGGCGACCATTTTACCGAATTATGTGTAGACCGAACAGGAGCGAGGGCTATAGGTTACTATGTAGTGAGGTGCCGAAGGTGTTCGGTTGGTTCACGTTAGCGCCTTCAAAAGGTATGGTACTGCTTTTTCGACGGAGCGTGTCATGTACTGTTTCGTATATTGTAGCAAGTTAAGCCTGAATTGGCTTTAATTCGTGGTGATTGGTGCAGCTGACTTCTAACAGCGCTTCTCACGCGCACTGCAGCATTCGTCTTTCTTGTCAGTCGTTCCTCTCGCGCTGTGCCTTTTCTTTGCTGCTCGAAAATTCGGTTTTAAGATGGCCTAGCCTCATCGTCATTCCACTACTTCTCCTTCATGATCGGAAGACACGAACCAAACAAGAATATAGTGTTTAATGCACGTACCCCTTTGCCGCGGCAGGGTGAGACCCGCATGTCTGTTTTCTTCGGTTTCTCTGAAACTACAGGGTTCTACACATAATGCTCACATTTCTCGCGTTCAGCTTGCTTGTTCCTTTCATATAACAGCAGACATTACACGAGAACAGCGCAAAAAACTGAGAACGAGAGGGCGAAAGACGCGACTTTTTACATTGAAATACATAGCAGACACCCGACTTCCGGGTCAAGCCGTCTAACTTCCGGTGGCTTCACTCGCGCTCGTCTCGGAAAGCGGGAATGCGGCATCCAGCCACCTAGTGGAGATCAGTGGGTGAACTCAACAATAAATGTAAACAGCTCATTTTTTCAGTGCTCGGGGAGCAGTACGTGTGCTTTCCTGAATTCAGAAGGCAGACATTATTGCACACAATAAAATCTTCTAAAATGCGAGTGTCAGTTTCTTCACTTCCCCAGAAAGAGGAGTGGCCATTAAAATCCCCGACTAACAGATATGGCTCTGGTAGCTACTGTAAGTCACGAAGTGTAACTGTTAGGTGTGGCTCGAGATATATAGAACATATTGTGATAGTTTTAAAATGAACCACGGTGACTGCAACAGCTTCATATTTGGTCTCCAACTTGATTTCAGAGGTTGAAAAACCAGACTGGATGGTAATCACAACACCTCCAAAGAACCTATTCTCTTGTTCTCGGTCACAGCCAAAGACTTTATACTTTTTTAAAATGTTTGTACGTTTTGAACCTAGGTTACTTTCCTGAAGGCATAAACCCACAGGAGAAAGCGAATTCAGAAGAACTGTCACATCACTGTAGTTTTTTAAAAGTCCTCGACAGTTCCAACTAATTAGGAACGCCATACTGAAATGTTTCGGGGTTGCAGTTAAACCCATGTTCCCGGTTTTGAGGGTCGTGTTACTGCGGGCCTCTCTTTTCTTTCTCTCAAGAGAGCAATGCCGACGTTGAAGCCGGGGCTAGATCTGTGTTGTGTCCATCGCCTCACTAGAGGCTCTGGAGGCCAGCGGAGAACACGCGGATGCAGGTAAGCCTGAAGACGGCCCAGTTCGGAGAAATAGTGGTGAGTTGGCCTGTAGACTTACACCTAGTACTCATGCTTGGTACAGCCTGGCACAGGGCTGGGGTACGGCAGCGCTACTCGGAGCAGCATTTCAAAGCGCAGACGGGTGGCGGCCTGCTTGCGACCGGCATCGTGAGCTCACCACACAGTTTTAGCTCTCTCTTAGTGCACTGAGGACCTTGGAGGAATGGGTGGCAGCTAGTGCTGTGCTGTAGGATATCCGAATGACCCAGCGAAAAGCAAGGCAGTGATTTAGCACCATATTCTGAAGGACAAAGAGGTACGTGACAAATATATTCATGCTACTCGGCGCCTCAATTGGTAACCGAACTTGCGAACACGTGCTTGCTGAGTACATTTCGCGTGAAACTGCTGCCAGGACAAGATGCTTCTGATGGAGAAGTTTTGGTTTCGCGAATAGCAGGCGGTGGTTTGAAGTCCGGTGCTGTGGCTGCGTTGTCCCCGTACGCGATGCCTGCTGAACCGCCGATATGCCGAGGGGAAGCAATGAAGAGGAAGCGAACAGAGATAAGTAGATTGGAATGTGTCTCCTTTTAGACAATTATACCCGAGCTCCTAAAATTACTAAAAGAAGTGAACCTAAACAAAAATAACACATGCTAATTCCAGCAGCTGATCGACAACGAAATAAGAGAATGTCCAGCAGTAACGTTTGGTCGGCACCATATTTGCAGCGTCGTTTGACGAGATATACCACACGCATCAAGGGGTCAGAGCACATAAATGGCTTCAAAATTCTACCGAATATGCATCCTGCGGTATTAGTTGTCGTGGCGCGGCGCATTCCTATTCTCATTAGGATGTTCCAGGTAACTGGGGTTGTAAAACTGTAACTGGCGTAGGTTTATGCCCACCATAGCGGGATCAAAGTACAATATTCGCAACAGCCGGTTGTTACAGATACAACCAATCCTGGGCAGCAGAGAGCTCCCGACAGCACAGCATTTCGTCTCTTAGCTACGGCTGGCATTCGTCGCATGTGCACCTGTAAGGACTGTGCATGAGTTATTAAACCTAAACGCTGGACCGTTTTGTAATTCGAAATTAAAATGAGGGTCGCCCGTAGCAGTCATGTCGATGAGCGACGAGCTACGTTCGCTCAGCATCGCCATGGCCAGGCGTCTGCCGTCGGGGAGGGTTGTCTTCAAATGGGGAATCACTTTGGCTAAAGCTTATCGAATCGTCGCAGTCGCTCCCTCATGACGCTGAGGAAGAATAGGTGGTTTTCGATGCTTCATTCTACATGGTGCTCTCAGAGTGATTTGGTTTTCGCGCAGCTCGGTACTGCGGCAGCAAGCGCATGGGGTTCGCTAGCCAACCTGTGCTGTCATCACTGACGCCAAACAAAGCATCTCTCCGGGCACCGCTCGGGAGTTTTGATTTCGATTCAAGATTCTTGCTTATTTAAAATTATTGCTTGCGTAACATAAAAAAAAGAAGTTGCGTACTGGGATGGAAAGCCTTCAGCAATATAAATCAACCATTAACTACCTGCGGGCAGAAAATCGCGTCATTTGCCTTTTAATGACTGAAGATGTATTATTTTTCACCAGTAACGTATTTGCGGTTAAAACTACGCCTTCTGCCTATCCCTGGGAGCACGGTTCCTCCCGCACGAGTCAGGAAGAATACGCGGCAAAAGACAAAGAGAAACGGCTCGAGCTTTTCGAGGACATCATCATCATCGTTCAATTCACGTTTGCACGACCAGCCATCGGAAGCTTCGCAGAGGCACCAGGAAGAGGTACATGGCTATACCCATCTTTGAACCCCAGAGGTCTGTTTGTTGGTCCCAAGCCCATCTTCTTGCCGTCACAGACATGACCTCGCTTCCTTGCGTCGGCGTTAAACTGCCGCCATCGGATCAGCAGTGGCCGCCTCAGGGGAAAGGAACGCCCACACCTGGGCCCATGCTACCTCTTCCTTTTGGGGGCAGCGGATCGTCGACTTCTCCGAGCCCCTCGTCGTCTCGGTTCGACACTCTGGGCAGGCTCTCTCGGAGCTCTGCGCCAGGGACTGCCGTCGCCACCGTTCTCCAGCCAGAGGGCAGCGGATGTCGAGGCGTGTTCCAGACTGGAAGACATCCCTGCCTGGGAGGTCTGTCAGCCGTGTTACTGGCGCCTACCACGGTAATTTATTTTCTTATACCCCCGTTAAACGGGCACTTGCAACGGCCGTTAACGCAAACGGCAGTTGAACGCCGTAACGGAACGGTGGTGGCTGCGCTCACACGGCATTTTCCATGTTCTGTCGGTTCACCTCCGTTTCGGCGATTTATCGGTGACTCTGGAACTTTTTATCTCGCCAACTCGAAAAAAATTTTGGTTCTCTGATTATTTTCTGCGCTATTTGCAAGAGTTGTTTGTAAAACAAGCAGAGAAGCTCATTTAGCCGATCCAATCCGATCCATGGCGTTGCAAAAATGGCTGCGTTTGTTGTCGTACAGTGGCTAGTTGTGCTTATTGTGGTTTCAATGTGGTGAAGCGTACCATTTCACGTTCCATCGCTTGTACTGACCGCAGCACCACTGTGCATTTCCTTTTTTCTTTCGTACCGCGAGTGACCGTCCGCGCCCACATTCCTCGCTGGCGAGCTGATTGAACAGCGCCGTCATACTTGCGTACACGGGCGCATTGTGTTTCTGCGCTCGCAGTTCGGCAAGGTGACCCTAACACAAGTTAATAAGTAAATGCGTCAGTGACGCTGTCCAGGCAAAGCGTTTTTGCGCTGGCACGCTCGCCTGCAGCGAGGACACGTTGCTGCTGCGGGCTGCCATCTTGCCTATTTTACGACGAAATGGACGGAAACGGCGACGGAACGGAGACCGGCGAGCTCCGTTGATGTCAATCGCCGTTGGATTTCCAACGGCGCTGGCGGTGCCGTGTAACTCCGCCTAACCGCCGTTAAAGCTAACTACCGCTTTCCTTAACGGCCGTTAAAGTGCCCGTGTAACAGGGGTATTACCCTTTCCATTCCAGATGGGGAGCGCGGATGATACGTAATTCTCGGGCACTTCGTATTCTCCACCTCGATTGTGGTTAATTTAGAAGAACTGTTTGCAAGGCGAGTTGGTGCATTCCTATTGTTAAGCTATTTGGCAATTGATCGTGGTTAATGTTCGCGACCGCGCTGTCTACTACCCTACATCCGCGTTTTGGAACGTGCCCTGCAAAGCGGCTTACTGGTGCCGAGCGGAGATTTATGGGCAACCCTTTGATGGGCGGTCATAGTTGCACTCTGCAACTGCTGACGATTCTTTCTTGGTCTTCAAATAAGGCTTGTCACGATTTTTCCGAGGAAAATTTCACGCTCGCCCCCTTCTTTTTCTTGAAAGAGAAAGTAAATTTTGATGAGTAGGAAGGTGGAGAGTTCGGCCGGCGGAAACATGATCTTCGCATGGTACCCCACTCGGGGGAAAAGGGAATTGAGGAAAAGGGAGAAGTAGAGTGCAAGCAGAAAGTGGTGAGATGTCCACGCATACACTGGCTAGCCCTTGTATTTCGCTGAGTTTATAAGTTCTCTAAATGCATGGTATTTCCTTCCCTAAACAGGCCGCAGCATATAGCGCATGCTAGAAATAATTTGCACCCACTGATTTCAGGCAGTTACATCCTCTTCGCTCTTTCTTAGCGTAAATACGTTTGATGGTGCTTTTCGTCTTTGTGATGCATACCCGCGCGGCATACCTCGACTTCTATAACTTGTTTTTTTTTAATCCTTTCATTTTTTAATTTCGTAGAAAATGGTAAAAAAAATCTAGATAGCTCGTAACATTGAGTCCTGAGCCAGCACATTTCTATGTATCAAAATTACTCCTGCCAGTACATGCATTTTGCCTTTTTTCGATGAAGGCATTGGTTAGGTTAGGTCTGCTAGCATTGGTCAGGCGGTTCGCTTTTGTGCCATAACCAATAAAAACGCTAATATAATAAACAGCAACAAAAAAAAACAGCGCGTACATTGTTGGAGCCGTGGGGACGAACGGCTGTACCGTAAACAATGATGACCGTTGTCAAGGCATTAGCAGGAATCCACAGAAGTGGCACTATGAACACGTAGGCCTCAGAGGCGCACCTGTCCAGCAGATGTCTACAGATTTTTTCGTGAGAGTAGTTTGACAGTTTTGTGGATACATTTTCTTTCTGTGTTCCCGAGCTCTCATGTCTGAGAAGTTAGCAAGCCCGAGCAGTGTTTTGTTTTCGATATTGACATCACCAAAAAATACCAGTCTCCATTGTTTTACCACGATACGAATATCATATGCAGGCAAATTTATAGACTCGGACAGTGAGCACTTCAACTCAGTAAAGAGGCGATCAACTACCCCTAATTTGTGTTCAGCGAATAACGCGTGGACATGCAAACTTGCGGATTAATTACTAAAGTGATTCACGTTTGTGGTGGGGCTTTGTCAGTAGCGTATTTTTTTTTTGTTTGAGTCTCGACGAACGACTTGTCGCATTGCATTCCTGGTGCAGAGCGCGACCGTGGCTTGGGATGTTGCGCTCCACGCATCTCAACCCTGTGGAGTGGTCGCGGTCACCATGGAAACCTGGGGAGCGGTGGCTGCCGTGAGCGTGACGACGCTCGGACCACTGCATCGCCGACGGCGTCGGCCCGCAGCGTGCTGAGCGTCGGAGAGGGCCCTGCTCATAAGAGCTGCTGCGACTTCTGGTGTGAGGCAGCGTGAGTGACGTCTTACATACGCTTGTACACAACTCCCCAACGAGTTGAAAAAAGTATAGGATATTGCAGTGGGCAGGGTGCTGTGGACAGGGTGTATAGGGTGCTTTAAATTGCTCGTAAGATTTTTCTTTGAAGAACCATGAAAGATACATCAGTGCGCTTTACGTTTGCGTGGAAAGTATTGATGTGACAGAGAGCGTTAACCCTTTAGGCCCAGATGTTTTTAAGCGTAAGCCTTACTTGCCCCATTGAGCGATAACCCGTCTGTGTGTGCGGGTACGTGTACGTGTTGACACTCGATGGTATCCACAAAAGATGGTGTTCTCGTGCAACGTGGCAGGTGGTGTTAATTTCATGGCTGGTCGCGTTAGGTTGCTCAGGAAGAGGAACCTGATTCGCACAAGTTCCACCGGTGACAGCACCTGCCATCCCAGGGCACTGGCAGGGGCGGCTAAGGTAATGACTGCTCGCGCGAGGGTACTCGGGAAGGGCAACCTGGATCGAACAAAGTCCAGCGGCGGCAGCACCTGCCATCCAAGGGCACTAGCGCACCACTTGACCGCTGCACAACCACGCCAGCAGTGGTATGAGCACTTTCTGGGATCTATGTATGTTAGGTAGAGAAAGGCCAATTCTGCATATGTGGGCATTATTAACCCATTAGCTATCGCGTCAAACCCTTAAGGCGGATGGGGGGACCGCGGTACGGCGGCCACTGCCTTCACGAATATAGCGCGCAGATGAGAAGGGGTGCGGCAGCGACAACTTAGAGGCATGCAGATGTAGAACTGCCGGCTGCGTGGCGTCAGGCATCATACCGCGCGGCGACTGCGTTCCCAAGTCAGTTGGAGGGATTACGCCTTCGGACATGAGGGCTCAGTGAGGGTAAAATGCGAAAGCGGCCTCTTTGGTTAGCTTAACTCTGAACAAAAAAGCGAAAAAAAGAGTGTCCTATTTTTGTGTGGCGATCTCTAAAGCACCTTTTTTTATTTGCAAGGCACAGATAGATATTGAGCCTGCCAGAAAACCGGCTGCTCTCTCCTGTTCACCTCGTTTTATATAAAATTTGTATCGCTCTTATCTCAGACAGACGATTGTTTTATCTGATAGTACGTCTCGGCCTCAACACACATGCTAAAAACATGAAAAGCCTTCCTGGAAACCAACTGCTAACACAATGAAAGCTTTCTCTATATATTAACGTCCTCGGCTTTCGAGCGTGATGAAGCGCTGCGGTAACGCTTAGCGCGGAGCCCATCATATCGATGTGAGCGGCAGGCGCGAGGCGCATTGCATCTGGCTCGCGCCTGTTTTCAGACCAGGTGACCACAAAAGACGAGTTCATGAAATGAAAGACAATCGGTAGTGTCTGCATATTGACCAATTAATCAGACGAGCAGAAATTGTCTCGTCCATTGCCTTATGGGGCATGTATATCTCTCGGCCAAGGCTATATGAGAACCTGTTTATGAGCGCACCGTAGATGCGTTCTCAAGAAAAGGCAGACAAACACACTGCATTGTTACCAGCAGTGCCTGGAACACGTGTTGCATGAGTGGCAGTGCGCGAGTTGCAGTTTGCATGCCCCGAAAGCTTCCCGCACCAAGCTGTCAATGCTCGCGGGAGAGAGAGAGAGAGCGGTGAAAATAAATCAATAAATATAGAAGTAATGCAGAAATAAAGGTCGAAGTCCGCATTGTCACTGTCTGGCTCGATCACAACATTCACCTTTTACGTTAGGTACGACAGTAAAATTTCTATTTTCTAGTTCATGCTTAATTGAGGTTTACCTAGTGGCTGCGAGGCACATTCAAGTCAGCAGTCGAAAAGGTGATCTGTATAGGTACATTAGAAAAAAAACGACTACGCGGTCTTCTACACGATTTACCTATCATCACCCAAAGGGCACCGGCGGTAACCATTGTGCGCTTATGGTGTAAAAATCGCACATGTCCAAAGCGCGTTGCAGCTGGGCCTCTACGCACTAAATAATATTTACGACACGCATATAAGCTTGGAAAGACGTTTAAGGAAACAGTTCAAAATTTGAGCGGGAATGAAGGAATGGGTAGCGATATCAATCTTGCAGATTTGCTGTATCTCGGCTTCTTCAACCATGCCTACCGTGATGCTGCCTTTTCTAACTTAGTCCGCGCACCTGAGTGCAAATGCGAGAACAGTGATGTCGACAGACACAGGGACCTCGGAGCAACTATCCGATAGAAAAAATGAGTACTGTTTTCGACAGTTAATGAGGCTCGAGCCGAGCATTTGAGTTGTGGTGTCGTCACAGGAACATCAACATCAATATTCAGCGAGGGAAACCCTTGATGATCGGTTTCAAAAGTGTGTTTTTCTCCTCGGATATCTCGAACCACAATGCCGATTCCAACATTTAAAAACTGAGCGCCCTTTCAAAGTTGAGGGCCTTGAATTTCGCAGTGTAATCTTGCGCCATAGAAGCTAGAATTATGAAAAGTGATGAGTTATTTTTGTTATAGTAAATAAAGGTCTTCTAATGTTACTGCCTCACACAGATGCACTCGTCTTGCCGCATATACCCATGCACAGACCATATAGAAGTATATTTCACGCCTTCTAAAAGGAAAATCTGTATCGAATAAAATGCCTTTGCTAATCTCCGGCATTGGACGCGGAAACGGACCCACTGATCAAGTTATTCTTTCATGCCTCCAGGCCTGTGACCAGTCCACCTTGTCGACACGGCATACATTTTCTTTCCGAGCGTGAGTCGAAAACAAAACGGAGTTTTAGTTGCGTGAAATTTAGCCTAAGTAAAAAGAAACAGAAAAGTTATGATTAGACGTGGTCCTTTCTTGGCTGTCGCCTGCTTGCGCCATCATAAATGAAAGTGATTAGCGGCTGCGCAAAGGCGTGGAGCATTCGGAGCTTTAGCATCGAAAGTAATGGTCGCCAATTCGAAACGTATGCGGACAGCTGATGTCATATTCGCTCGTGATATTAATAGATAGGGACAGTGAGATAATGTGATGGACCTGACAAATATGCAAGGTCTGTGCTGCAGAAAGCAGCGTGGCGCCCTCTGTTCCCGTTCGCTTTGTGTCAGTTACATTCACAAGTGCAGTTATATTCACATGCTAATTTCTACGCACACTCTGTTCTGCCGCAGTATCTTCAGGGTCCACCACAGAGGCTGGCGAACTTCGATAGAGGCGATATTCTAGACGCACTACTCGTGTGTCGGGTGGCGCACTATTAACTATTAGGGTGCGTCACTACTAAGGTGTGGCCTGTACTAGCAAACCTGGATCATTCAGTCAGTCCGCAAGTCAGCTGGATGATCCAGGTTTACTAGTCCAGTCCACACCTTAATAGTGCCACACCCTAATAGTAAATAGTGCGACACCCGACACACGAGTAGAGCGAGGAGGCGCTGTCGGGTCTCTAGTCAGTGATGTCGGTGCAAGTTAAAGAACCCCAGGTGGTCTAAATTTCCGGAGCCCTTCATTACGGCGTCTCTGATAGCCGGACTCGCTTTGGGACATTAAGCTTCCCTAAACCATACCAAACCAAACAGCAGCTTCTCGCTTCCATGTAAATAACTTTCTGCGTTTTCAGGTGGCAGATATCTCCCGTGAGGTGTGGAACAAAGACTGGAAAATAATGTCGTGGCCGGAAGCCCGTAGGGTTGTGTGTATGATGATTCCACAGCCTTCAGACCCCACAGGAACCATTTCTTCTCGGCGTAATGATATGGGCATTGGATTCACACTTTCTGCGAGAGTGTATACCCTTGCTAAGCAGGTTTTTATATCAAAATGTACTCAATACACTTTTTTGCGAGCGTAGATGCCTTTTTTTTTGTTGGTGGAAAAGGAGCATAGTACAGGAAACAGAGCCTTTTTTGCCACCATTCTTCTGACCGTCCTGTCTTGCGGAGAAATTTGTGGGTACCTTGTGGGTAGCTTGCGCGAGCTTTGAGCCATGCGCCACTGGAGTCCCTGTGTTCAAGCATGTCAGATTCATCTCTGCTAGGAGATCACCTGCAGAGCGAAAAACTGCCGACAACTCACATCTGCCAATATCCAGCCTCATCTATTTGCTTCCGTAATGACTATTTTTGAAACAAATCCGTAAAACAATTTATAGTGCTTTCGTAACGTGAAACAAATTTACTGTGCTTTCAGTATTAGACAAATTACTGATGGTTCTACCGTCAAGCTCACGTGATACTTGGATTGATAAGGAAGCAAGGATGGAGAGATTTTTTTTATGTACTGAAAACGTAAGCTATAGGGAGAGGCATTCCAAGAATAGCTAAACGAGAAAATGAAAGCTGTGCTAGGATAGCGCCAAATATACAGGAAGAATAGCGCTTTGGCGTATTCGGGTTTGAATCATGCCACTTGCTGCCAATGTGGTACAATGGACAGCGAATTATTGTTTTCTTGGAAGTCATGTATATAGAGAGTAAGCTGCGCAGCCTCAATAATTTCTCGTTCTTCTACGCAGGGTGACGACGGGAGTTGGACTCGCCAATGTGGACACTAGGGACGGGTCCTGCCTTGGTGGAGTGGGCGTTTGCAGGGATTTTCCTATTGTTCCTTTGAGAAATTTTCAGTCATAAGCTATTCTATCATAAAATAATAAATGTAAAGTTAACATAAAATATTAAATATAAAGATAATATTTAAATATTAAATAAATATTTATAAACATCAAATGTCATAAATTATTAAATATAAAGTGAGCGTCGTCTTGTGTGGCATTTCCGTTACATCTGCAGGAACCTTACGCCAAGAAGTACCAGTGTCTTCGATTTCATTATCCTATAATTCCTACTTAACGTCATCCTACATCGCTTCCTCAATGTTTCTTGCGAAACGGACTGAAAATCGTTTTTATATCTGAGATAAAGCGGGCGCGAAATTTTCCCTGAAAGTAAAAATTCGATTTCTACGCTCTCCTGTGGTTGTGATAATTTTTTTTAAATTGCTGTTTGCCAAATATATGCAAGCTTTCGGAGGGAAAAATATGCTGGCTACTTTTTTTTCTGAGGATATTGCTTCTCTTGCGCAGAGGCCTCCATACTAACCCAAGTTGAAAGGTTTTTTTTTTTTTTTCTAATGACGTCTTTTCTGCCTTCAAAAACGTTCCACATTCCTTTCCTACTCTATTCCTAACCACTGGATTCGAGCAAAGGTCCAACTTTCAGACAGAATTTTTGTACGCATCGGAAAACTGGACCATTCTCTTCAATATTTTCATATCGGTACCTTACATTATTCCACAGTTACCTCACAATTAAAATTAGTGCACAAGAACCCTGGACTGCGGATGGCATCGGAACTATTCCTGGTGTGTAAGCATGACATACATTCACTGAACGGAACCCGTTGCAGATGCTAGGGTGCCACATTAATGGTAGCCGTACTCGCGTATTGGCTATAGGTCTGCGTCGCTGCTGGACGGGCCGCAGCGTTCATCTGCTACCACTGATCGAACCTAGCGGCGCGCATAGCCTCTCTGCTAGCTGCCGAGCTAAGAGAAGCCCCGCCATCAGCCGCTTCTCTTCCACCTGAACTGTGTGTCGTTGGCGTTGGGCTCGGTGGCTCAGTGGTTAGCGAGTTCGTGTGCAGAACGTGCAAGCTTACATTGAAGAGTACGGTTCACTACAATTAGCCTCCTTTTAAGCACAACGTTGCGAGCTGCAATGCCTAGCAGCTATAGCGGGCTAAAGAAGCAATGCTGATGTTTCTACTGAAGTAAAGGAATACTTACCGGCAACTGGTTTGAAAGAGTCGCAAAATAAAGGGCGCACGGTTGTGCCTCCGGAAATTGTTAGCGCCAACAGTTATAAACACAATTTATTCTTAAGCGATGCCCTAAAAAAACCCCGCCCCGCAAGCTATATATTTTCGCCTAGAGTGCATCGTGTGCGCTAAGTGTCCGCGCCTTTTCGGTCTGGCAGCGGCGTTCAAATCCAGCGCATCGCCTTCTAGGCGTCGTGGCAGAATAAAGCTCCGCTTCTCGCACAATTTCCACGTTATTACAGGCCACCCGCTCTTTCATGGCTGGCTTGGGCTGCTTCCACCGCCAGGCGGCGAATTTTCAGTAGCGTTGCTTTCCTCCGCTCGTACGCTTTAAAGAAGCTTCTTTACGTGCACATTTTGCTTCAGCGCCGGTGTTGTTTTCTTCCTTGTATCTGCGCTGTCGCAATGGATGTGATTGCAGGGTAGCTAATTGATGACCCTAAAATGCCTGGAAATCATAATCCTCTTAAACGAACCTATTACTCAACTCAGGGACTATCTCCGCACTCATTAAATCATGCCAATCGAGGGCTTTCCTGCAGTGACTGTCAAATCTGTATCTTTTTATGTACTGTGAAGAGGATTCAGGAATAACTAGTGTAGATGACGATATGCTCAGTTAGCCGTACACGAAACTGCTTGGTTAAAATGATAAAAAAATTAAAGGTGATGAACGCATTTGTATTGCCACGTATCATTGTAGCGTCCGTTCTTTCGCGCAAGGCCGCAGAAAAGGGGTGTTATCATTTTTGTTCGTGACGCGAGAAGCGACCGGACTAATCTCGATTGTTCACAGCCATGAACAGCTGCATCTACGTGTTTCTATATTACTCTAGATGATCTCGACCTGTTATCTCGAAGTTTCCTTGCCGGCTTTAAATTGAACGATGCCGCGAGCAGCGGGTATTCGGAGATCGGCGATTGACGAGCACGCTTGTTGCTTACGCCGCCACCGAGTGATTCAGTTCTTTTGCGGGCGCAAGTCAGCCCTAATAAAGAGCTTCGTTTGCAAGTGTTTCTGGTGTCTTCCTGACCGCTGGACTGCCGTCACTAAAACGTGACAATATAAGATGTGATGGATACGTGTTCACGAAATGCCGCAAAGACGCGGTCTAGAAGTATAAGGATAAATAACAGCCTTAAAACTCAATTTTACTCAAGCACGTTGCAATCTGAAAAACAATTTTTCAATAACATTAAAAATTTCCGCAACAAAGCGTTCCAAAGTACCGCCTTCACCCACGGCGGCCTGCCAGGGATCGTCGAGAACGGTGACGTGACTGACCTTGTACAACCTGCGTTGTAAAGAAAAAGAGTGAAATACGACAGACACACGATATTGCTCACGTCTGATGGTCACAGCTTCTCATGCAACAAGACTCTGACAGTCAGTGGCAGCACATCTTGATTGTTTACCTCGAACAGTGAGATAATCAAAAGGAATATCCACAGGGAATGTTGCATAACCAATTCCATGTACAACATTGAGATCCACACCAATGTTCGATACAAGGTTCTGGGTAAAAACGAGGGAGGCGGAACCTTGGCCTGTGATGAGTGAGAAAGAGGACCGGGTGGGAGACAAAAATAGGTCCATCCACACCAGGAGCACACTCAAAAACCCGCAAGGAAGTCCTTAAAGTTGAAAGGAGGAAATGGGAGGTAAGGTCGGGAATACGAGCCTCGAAGTATAAGAATTGCGGTGGAAATTGATTGAGGGAGACCTAGGCCGAGGCGCAGTGCGCGCCTTTCTAACAGCAGAAACGGATGAAGCTTATATTTAGGGGAGCCAGAAAAAAGTATGCATCCAAATTCCAAATATGGGTCTGAAATAGGCTTTGTAAAGAAGAAGAAGCTTGTCCCGGTGCATGACAGATTTCCTATTACTCATTTCTAGTAGCCTACAGAGTGCACGCTCACCTTTCTCAACGTTAGTCTCTATGTGGGGCAGCCAATCCATTCTAGCATCGTGAGTATCGCCCAGATGCCTCAGAGATTCCTCCTCCGGTATGCTGTCCGCGCGATAGTGTAACGACATATATAAAGACACGTTGGATTGAAAAACTAGCCCATTATACGTTTGCGCACATTTAAAACGAAATTAACGTTATCCAGCCAAACGTCGAGTGCATTGAGATAAGCCAGGAGAGAACGATATAGCGCATGAATATCTATCTATTTCTGAGGCAAAGAAGGCTATGTCGTCTGCGTAAACAAACTGTAACGCTATTGTGCACAGCAATGTAGCGCATCAGCATATTGAAAAGAAGTGTCAAAAGCACAGAACCACGTGACTCACCTCCATTCTGGGCACGTTTCGAGTGTTAGTTCTCGTCGTGTCGTTTTTCCTTTACGCTCGCTTCGTGCGTAGCGTTGAATTGCACGGTGTTTGTGTAACAGCAGGACTATAATTTGTATTAAAGCTCGAGAGGAACGGTTTTAGGTATATTCATAGCTTTTTATGCGACTCGTTTTTATGCAGCCGAGTTCACGTGCAATGCATTCTAGCGAAAAGAGACAGCAGTACAAAGTTTTATAAAACTCCTTTCATTTGTTCAAAACAAGGACACAATCTCAGGCTCTGAATAGTGACGCACTAAGAAGGGCCTGAACTAACCAGCAAGGCAAGTTGCGTGTTCAGAGGATTACCTAGTTGCCTGTTGTCCGTATATGGCATAACAGTGCTTTAAATAGCGCTGCATTTTCCTAGTGAAATCACGGCTGCCTTTTAGATAATACGGGTCACGGTCATTTTCGTCAATATGATCACAACCTAAGCAGACCAGATGAAACATACATTACAGCGCTCACGTATAAGGAAAGCAAGGAGAAATACGGGAAAATGAGTAAATACGAAAAGTGACCTTGCAGGCAAACAAACGTTCAAGCAACCACATGTTCGAGGAGACTACTAAGCAAGGCGAATAAAACAAGTGGCCTTATTAGAGACAGCTCTGTGCCTATCACACAATTAGAAATTTTTACGGAGCCGCCGAGATATTGTACAGAACAGTGAGAAGTGACATTCAACACTCGCTTCTCAAATATACGGTAACAAGGACATGTAAAAGGGCAGTGTCCTACCAACATAACATGTACAAAACTCAAAGGGTACAAAATATGTCAGTGCTCAGTAGTATGTGTGTAGCGTGAAGTTCGTGCCTGCGACGGATAACGCGATAGGCTTCCCTATTATCAATGAGTTCCCAAATATTTAGAACAGTATAAACCATATGTATTCTTTAAATCACTGCAAAGTGCACGTTGAGTGTAGTGTTTCTCCTCCATAACCACAAATAATTCGCATGCAGTATTTCACTCAGTCCAGTCAACATTAAGCACAGTCATTCATTCTGTCTGCAGGTGCTAGAAAAAAACGAAATTCGCTATGGAACATGCGTTCTCGTACAACTATCAAGCGATCATCTGAGACCCACATCTGAAACTTCCCACGGAGGCCTTATAGACACCTATCTGGCTGGCATCGACACTCAGTGGCAACGGCATACCACAGTACCAAAGCGACTCCAAAACCGTACCGTTGCACTTGGATACTAGCGGAGCAGCTCTCACATTTAGAATTACGTACGGAGCAACGGTTCGTCGCGTGCTGTGCGCTCTTCGTGTCCAACCACACCGTCTTTCTCAAGGAAGCAGCGTAGAGAAAGGGATTCCCAAGGAGCGTACGCTCCCATAGAATCAAGCAGCCCAATTGACTGTAGCGCACCAAGCGGCTGGGCGCGAAAGTTCCGGTTTCGCTTTCAGGCGCGGGTAGATTCAATGCTAGCATGCGCTGCGGCCTGCCTTGCCCTCATAGCGCAATATTTCTGTTCAGTATAGCGTCCTAATGTTATATATTTATTTCTTATGCAGAAAAATAAGAAAATATAGATTCCGGGCGCTCGTGACTGGTGATCCACGCAGCTATTTACCACGGCCTTCGTCAAACAACGCCAATCCAGAAAAGACACCAGGTAATTTGCGAAATGAACATTTATTTTGCTCCATATTTAAACATGAAAACCGATACACTAGCCGTCGCCCTTTGGCACATCGCTAATCTCGTTCCGCGCTTCTTGTGCGTCCATTGTTATGGCTGACAGCAGTGATGGTCTCTCCTACCTGGTACTGTCAGCTGAAAATTTTGAACTACGAGCAGCTGTAATTCTGATAAGCCTCACAAAGGCTGCACGAAAACAGGACCACGAACCTCACATGTGAAACTGTGATGCACCACGTACACATTTACATCTCCCAATAATTTACAAGCATTCCCACGTTCCCCGACGTTATTCCTTGCCCCCATAAAAGCTGTAAGGCCCATTCCATGGCCAGCTCTGCGTATTGTTCGACAAATGTCTGGCACCGTGACCGTTACCACATGGACTCCCAACCAGTCACTCACATTGTGCTGGAGCACAGAGATCAAATGCGCGGGTGCAATTTCCATGACATCAGAAGCGTAGAAGAGAATTTTCCACGCACCAGCTTCTGGTTTTCAATCTTTTAGAAAGTCCTACGTGTTTACTTTTTCCAGATCGATTTGAAAAGCGCACTCCCTTGTGATCACTGGACGTCTGCAATGCGTGTTTTCACTAGAGCAGGCGACAGAGTCTTCGACGCACAAGCCTCTTGTTCTTCAGCTTTTCTTGCGTTATCTTTTTTCCCGGCAGTTTCGAAAATTACGCGCCCCTACTAACAACGCGAGGACGCTCGTTTACCAACCGTTTCCCTATTTTTTTTCAAGTTGACCGAATTTTACCCGACCGTCGACAAATATCATGGAAAGAAGTTGTTTATTTTGGGGGGGGGGGGGGGCATAAAAACTTATCCTCCGCTTAAAATTAAACGCTATACAAAGCGCACAAGGCACAAGGCGCGCCCTTTGCTAACTGCGCTCCGACCGGCGTGCTCGCGCCATGGCGTGCGCAGGTAGGCGTGCCTTTCACACCTGCGCCGTATTGAGCCGGCCGGCGTGCTCAGTGAAACTGCTTGAAGTGGAGCGTATATTGGAAAGTAAACGTTTTCACCTATCCACTGACAGAAATTGCGCGGGTGCCACGAACCGCGCCATGACCATGAAGTGTGTGCGGCTCTTTTCGAGCTGCGTGATTCGAGGCACCGGACGGCGTGGTCAGCGTAAATTGCGTGAAATGCAGAGTAGTTCGGCAAAGAAACGTTTCTCACCCTGCTGTCGCCAGGAACCACTCGAGTTGCGCGTCGAAGACCAAGACAGGGGCAAAAATTCTGAGGGCACTTAAGCCAGCTTCCGTGGAGGAATGCGGAAGCATGTTACTTGATTTTTGCATTCCATCCTGACGTCACATGTTAACTCCAGTCAGGTGACTCTATTTTGTTTTTTTCTTTCCTGACATCACGTGGCCCCACCCGATGCCACGTGATTCTAATATGCCGTCGCACATTTTGGACAAACTTTTGGTCTAAATCGGCCCAGGTCAAATTTCGGGTTGGACGCGGGCCATTTTTCGGAAATGACCAGGGCCAATTTAGGAGGTCTCTATGATGTCGGACACGCTCAATTATCGTTGGACATCGATTTTGGTCGATTCAGGGTAAGGCTGAACACTTATTAGTCGATCGACTTCACAAAGCGTGGTATGCATCTCAGTCGAACGGTGTCCCGAGCAGCCAAAGAATGGTTTCTCTGGAAGAGAGAAATCGCTTATCCTCTTCCGCTCTCATACTGACCTCATGTGCCGAACGCTACCATGCTGCCGGCCTTGGCGACGTTTTTTCCCTTAAATCTCTTCTGCATAATCTATTAAAGATCTAAACAGAGCAAAAGCGGCGAATGTCTGATCGTCTACAGGTATTTCACGCAACTATAAGTAACACCTTTCAGTATGCCGATATTCTAGAAACACATTGCGCAAACAACTGTGACTGGCGCGGACTTCTGTCAGACGTATGACGCACAGTAGGAGGAATTTCTGTAATAAGGGAGTAATTACTCATTGGCATCCACCCGAGCGCAGCCATACGGCTACAAAGGAAAGCTATACAGCTTTCTCAGAAACTTCGTAGTTAAAGAAAAATTCGTCCTGGTCCGGGGTTCGAACCCAGGACCACCGCTTCACCGGAGCAGTCGCTCTACCAATTGAGCTAACCAGGATTTTTTTTCTTTATTACCGACTTGGCCGGGCAAACAAAACAAAAATACAATGACATGACAATAAAAGCACAGGTCTGTTTCTAGCTAGTGCACGATGATAAAATGGGTTAAATGATTTTAGTTGAGCTAACCAGGACGGCAAGCTTATGGTAGGGCGAGAGCGAATTGATCAATAACTCGAAGTGGGAACTGTGTTGGTCAAATGTTTAGGGGAACCCCCAAGGTGGAGTAGATTTGTAATAAGGGAGTAATTACTCATTGGCATCCACCCGAGCGCAGCCATACGGCTACAAAGGAAAGCTATACAGCTTTTTCAGAAACTTCGTAGTTAAAGAAAAATTCGTCCAGGTCCGGGGTTCGAACCCAGGACCACCGCTTCACCGGAGCAGTCGCTCTACCAACTGAGCTAACCAGGAAGGCAAGCTTATGGTAGGGCGAGAGCGAATTGATCAATAACTCGAAGTGGGAACTGTGTTGGTCAAATGTTTAGGGGAATCCCCCAAGAAGTACTTGAAGCTGGGCTTGTTGGTGCATATTCGTGAAAGACATGAGAGCGCAAAACGGGGACACGGACGAGGAACAGGACGAGCGCTGCACTTTCAACAGGATTTATTCAGGGAAGAACGTTTAAATAGCCTTTGCCCTTATCCATGCTCTTGATCGCAGACAATCGCCTACGTATGTTTTTTTTGTCGCCCGCGTCGCAAACCCACCGCGCACGTTTGCTCGCAGGCTAACCTCGGCCTGTGGCTCTTTCGTTTGGGCGGGCAAAACCGAACTTGTGTCACGAACGTTCATGCGCCTTCCATCGTACATGGGTGGGTTTGGTATACCTTGTATCCGCACCATGTGCAATGTGCTCGCCTTGCGAGGAGTACGAGATCTTGTACGCAACCCAGACTATCCCGGGAGAACACTCCTCACATACTTTCTGGGTACAGCGCGTAACGTGTTTTTTACACAACGCGTGGTTGGCCCTACAGCCGAGCGGCCGCCGGCATTTATCGTTAACGTGCGTCGCACACTGGCGTCGTTGTCTGCCAGCGTGCCCGATCTGGATGTTGATGAAACCCCGCCCTCCAGGATGTGTGAAGCACTAACGGTAGCTGAGCTGACACGCGAACAACTCCAGAAAACGAGACGGGCACGCTGGCGCCAACTGACCTCAGCTGCGCTTCCTGCAGATGTCAGGGACTTCGGCTGGCTGCGAGGCTGGCGGGTCCTGCCCACAAGAGACCGCCTCGCGGCGTGGGGCGTGGCGCCCTCCGCCCGATGTCCGCAGTGCGGTCTCTTAGAAACATTGCGGCACGCAATGTTCGACTGTGTAGTGGAGCGCACCTTTTGGGTACTAGTGTCACGAATGTTCGTAACCCGCCTCGAAGCGCGCACTAGTTCACGCGAACTGTTTACAAATATGCTCTTGTGTGTCGGCATGTTCGTTTTGTGGCGGCAGAGTGGAGCGGCTTCCTTAAATGGGCGTCCGCAAAAAGCAATGTTTCCAATGTTGCAGCGCCTCCGCACGCGCCTCTTTGAGCAAGCATGCGTGGACGCACTGACAATGAGCGAGGCTGAGTTCTTGCGCAAATGGTCGACATACTTTATCGTCCTGCGCGGCGGTCGAGTGTCGGCTTTCATACTGCCATACTGACGTGCTCAGTGCTGCGTCACTGCGCATGTGCTTGAAAGATCAGACTTCAGTTCAACTGTTTTGTTTCGTATTTTTGTTTCTTTCGGAAAAAAATTACCGACGATTACGTTACTTCCTAATGCGAAATTTGAGCGCAGCAAATAAGCTGTTTCACCTTTTCGATAGATTGAGGAAAAGAAATCGAGCAACACATGTATGCGTTATCACAGAATTTTTTTTTATTTTTCGCAGGAAGAGGGGGGAGGGGGGCGGCGTGTACACCCAGCGGCAAACGATGGGGGCAGAAGCGCGCGCAGCAAGCGGACAACACGATAAAGGGAGGAGGGAAGAGATAGCAGCGACAGACTGATGCCGCTGACACCGATAGTGAGTCAACCCCAGCTGCGGAGTTGGTTTCAGGGACAACGCCGCCGATGCCGACACAAACAATATGATAACCTCGCTTCCGCAGCGCTAAGAACCAGGTCTAGCCGCGGGAAGGTGGTCACGTATTCGTCGACGTGCCGGGGCCTACGTGAAATAACCGGCGCGTCGGCAACTGAAGAGCACCCTATCCGCCACACAAGAACAGGGGGGGGGGGGGGGGGGGGGGGGGACCCATTCCTCCTCTTTCTGCATGGCGGCGACGGTGTTCTATGCAGTCACGTTATCTTGACTCTCTAGCGGCGTCAGCGGCATCCAGCGGTATCAGTCGGTCGCTGCTAGCGCTGGGGGGATGAAAGGGGGGCGGAGCTGGTTACGAGGCCGACGACAACGCCGACGACGACGCGAAACCCAGGAACGGACGCCAAAGAGCTGCGCTCTAAAATAAACTTCTCTTTCTACGTCGGATTGACGAAGCCAGGAAACGACAAAGGGCTTCGAAGACAGATGAAGAACGCAAACAGCGCCTTGCTCAGCGGCGCGCTCAAAACGCTGCTAGAGGGGCGCACCGCGCCTCTATCGAAACCGAATCGTCTACAACCGGTGATGATCCCGAATGGAACGCTATGGATGCTTACGCAACCTACCAGGATTAACCAAAGCTAAACCCCAGCAATTTTTTTTTTCTTTTAGAAGGCGTGAAATATACCTCGACATGCTCTGTGCATGGCAAGACGACTGCATTTGCGTGAGGCAGTGACATTAAAAGACCATTAATTTATTGTAACTAAAATAACTCATCACCATTTATAATTCTAGCTTTTATGGCTCAAGGTTACACTGCGAAATTAAACACCCTAGAATTTGAAAGGGCGCTTAGTTTCTAAAATGTTGGAAACGGAATTGTGGTTCGAGATATCGGACGAGAAAAACACTTTTAAAACGGACTATCAAGGGTTTCCCTCGCTGAACATTGCCCGAATGGCGCTGATTGAATGTTGAAGGATAGAAATGCTTGCGCATTTCTTTTGTACTATGGAGTAATCCATGTTGATGTTCCCATGACGACACCATAACTCAAATGTTCGGCTCGAGCCTCATTACTGTCGAAAAAATGCAGTACTCATTTTTTCTATCGGATAGTTGCTCCGAGGTCCCTGTGTCTGTCGACATCACTGGCTCGCATTTGCACTCAGGTGCGCGGTCTAAGTTATAAAAGGCAGCAACACGGCAGGCATGGTTGAAGAAGCCGAGATATAGCAAATCTGGAAATTTTGATGTCACTACCCATTCCTTCTCTCCCGCTTAATTTTTTAACTGTTTCCTGAAACGCCTTTCCATGCTTGTATGCGTGTCGTAAATATTATTCAATGCGCACAGACTCAGCTGCAACGCGCTTTGGACATGTGCGATTTTTACACCATGAGCGCACAATGGTTACCGCCGGTGCCCTTTGGGTGATGATAGGTAAATCTTGTAGAAGACCGCGTGGTCGTTTTCTTTCTAATGCACCTATACAGATCAGCTTTTGCACTCCTGACTTGAATGTGCCTCGCAGCTATTAGGTAATCCTTAATTTAGCATAAACTAGAAAATAGAAATTTTACTGCCGTACCTAACGTAGAAGGTGAATGTTGTGATCAAGTCAGACAGTGACAATGCTGACTTCGACATTTATTTCTGCATTACTTCTGCATTTATTTATTTTTACTGCTCTCCCCCCCCCCCCCCCCCCCCCATCATCACTGGCAGCTAGGTGCGAGAACCTTTCGGGGCATGCAAACTGCAATTCGCACACTACCGCTCTTCCAACACGTGCTCCAGGCACTGCTGGTAACAATGCAGTGTGTTTGTCTGCCTTTTCTTGAGAACGCACATACGGTGCGCTCATGCACTGGTTCTGATATTTCCTTGGCCAAGAGATATACATGCCCCATAAGCCAATGGACGAGATAGAATTTCTTGTCGCCTGAACAACTGCTCAAGATGCAGACACTACCGACTGTCTTTCATTTCAAGAGCTCGTCTTCTGTGATCACCTGGACTGAAAATAGGCGCGAGCCAGATGCAATGCGCCTCGCGCCTGCCGCTCACTTCGATATGATGGGCTCCGCGCTAAGCGTTTCCGCAGCGCTTCATGACGCTCGACAGACGAGCCCGTTCATATGTAGGGGAAAGCTTTTATTTATTTATTTATTTATTTATTTATTCACGTTGCCTCACAGGCTCCAAGCATGGAGTATTGTGTGAGGGGGGGATTACATAAATAGGGGTAATAACAGGAGCATGCATGACATGATTATATAATGCTGATTGACTGTTAGTACTCATTAAACAGTAAGAACATCATTACACAATGCCAACTGACTGTTAGTACTCACCATAAAACAATAAGAACATCATTACACAATGCCAACTGACTGTTAGTACTCACCATCAAACAATAAGAACATCATTATACAATAGTTATTGACGCGTCAGTAATTAGAAAAAATGGCTGTTATTTCGGTCCTAAAAGAAGCTGGATCACGAATATTGACGATGTGTTGCGGAAGACCATTCCAGTGAACAATAGCCTGCGGCAAAGCGGATGAATTGAATGCAACGGTTTTACCTGAAAGGCGTTGAAAGCTGAGATGGTTGTTTAAACGGCGCGAGGTGCGGTGAGGTTGGGCAAGAGGGAGAGTCGAATGATTAGTGCTATAGACTATTTTGTGAAATAAGCAGACTAGGGCAATTAATCTTCGTGATTGCAAGGTACAAAGAGAGAGCGATAATTTAATGTTTGTGACGCTTGAGTGACGGTCATAGTTTCTGGAGATGAAACGCGCAGCACGATTTTGGACTGATTCAAGGGAGTTAATTAAATAAGCCTGGTGAGGTGACCAAATGGATGACGCATATTCGAGTTGCGGACGAACAAATGTTTGATAGGCGAGCTTACGGGTAGTAGCAGGAGTTCCATGAAGATTCCGTTTTAGGTAGCCTAAGGTCCGGGATGCTTTAGCTGTTATTTTCTGGATATGAGTGGACCAGGACAAGTTACATGAAAAATGGACACCGAGGTATTTGTAAGAAGACACCTGAGAGACTAAGCTTTTATCGAGCATGTAATTGAACGAAGAGTTAGATTTTTTGCGGCTGAATGTCATTAACTTGCATTTTTCAGTGTTAAGTGACATTTGCCATGATGAACACCAAGCGGTTACATGATCGAGGTCCCTTTGAAGTGCAAGATGATCTGCAGGTGATCGGATTTTGCGGTAAATTATGCAGTCATCTGCGAACAAGCGAATGGTTGATGTAATGTTGGATGGCAGATCATTAATGTAAATCAGGAACAGCAACGGGCCCAGGACGCTTCCTTGAGGAACACCAGATAGAACATCGCTAAACGGAGATGAGTGGCCGTTAACAACTGTGAACTGTTTACGAAAAGACAAGAAATTCCTTAGCCATGAGGTAGTTAGTGAGTCTAGGTTGAGGGAAGTAATTTTACCTATTAAGCGTGAATGCGCAACGCGGTCGAATGCTTTTGAAAAATCTAAGAATATGCAGTCTGTTTGGAAGTTCTCGTCCATGTTGTGTAGTAGCTCGTTAGTAAATTCCAGTAGTTGAGTCTCACAAGAGAAGCCTTTCCTGAACCCGTGCTGGTTAGAAAAAAAGAAATTATTACTATCTAGATGCTGCGCCACTGCTGATACGATGATGTGTTCGAGGATCTTACATGGGACAGATGTCAAAGATATAGGGCGATAATTTTGCGCGTTCGTTTTATCACCTGATTTGAAGATGGGGATAATTTTACCAATTTTCCAATCCCTTGGAATCTCACCAGTTGATAGCGACTGACGAAAGATATGGAAGAGAATATTGCTTGAATGGATCACTGTGTTTTTGAGAATTTTTGTATTAATATCATCAATACCAGCAGAAGTCGAAATCTTGAGATTGTTTATTAATGCTGCAATACCGGAGACACTTATTTCTATGGGACTCATGTACTGGTAATCGGCATCTACTAATGGTGGAGTAGTGGAATGGTCTTCCTGTGTGAACACTGAAGAAAAATAATTATTAAATATAAGTGGGCATTCTTCTTCTATAACTGGAGCACCAGTGTTATCCAACAACGAAACAAGAACCGGAGTGTCAGTAGGTGATATCGTTTTCCAAAATTTTTTAGGGTTGTGTGTCATAAGGGATTGAAGGTCATGGGAATAATATTTAAGCTTTGCTTTGCGGATGGCACTACAATATGTTTTTTCGGCGATTTTGTGTTTCTGCCATGAAGCCGGTGTGCCAAGGCGTTTGGCAGCTTTGAAAAGTCGCTTTTTCTTGTTTTTTAGTGCATGTAGCATCCTGTTGAACCATGGTTTAGACGCGTTCGTGCGGAGGGTGAGCAGTGGTATATGACGGTGCACTAATTCCAGTAAACTATTTTTGAACAAAACCCAGTTATCGTTGGCCGAACGCTGAGAAAAACTCGGAAGATATGTGTCACAAAAGGATTGTAACCCGATATTAATGGCATTGTAGTCAGCGCGGTTATAATCAAAAATGCGTTTATGTGTTTGTGCACGTGCGCATGGAGGCATGGAAATCGTGAAATTAAGCAGTTCGTGATCACTGAAGCCATCAGAATAAGAGATAGGGCTTATATTGTCTGGGACTGACGAGAATACGAGGTCAAGCTTATTGTTTCCTCGGGTAGGTTTTTCGACTAATTGGACCAAAGAGAAATCGAGAGTTAGTTGAACAAAATTAGTGCTATCACGTGTTCTCGAACTTAAGGTCGGCCAGTCAATTTCGGGAAAGTTGAAGTCACCTAGAAGACAAATACTTGCTTTTGGAAATTTAGCTTTTGCTTCAGTTAGGTTATCATGTAGATCGGAGACGAATGATTGCGGACTATCTGGTGGTCTGTAACAAACTCCAAGAAGATGCTTGGAAGATGGCGATGTGATGCAAACCCACAAAATTTCTAATTTACTAGGAATATCAACGAGAAAAGAAGTTATATGCTTTTTAGCTGCAATCAACACCCCTCCTCCCCTTCTGTCGCTCCTATCGTTTCTGTAGATAGTGAAACTGTCCATATCAGGCAAGACTTCATCGTTCCTAATATCTTTATGAAGCCACGTTTCGGTTAGTATTAAAATGTCGCATTCACAATTGTCAAGGTATGAACAAAGTTCGATGCGCTTAGGAAGGATGCTGCGTATGTTAGTGAAAAGTAAGGAGAGCTGCGATTGCGCGGTGTTATTGCGGTAAGATGTTCGTTCTTTCCTGATGACACGTGTAGCCGAGCAACACCTTACCTATGCGGAAGATAGTTTTACGGTGTCAGTAGCGGCGTCGTATACGTAAACACTATCGTTTATTCTCAGCTTATCGACATTTAGCTTGTACGGAACTTTTTGTGGTTTGGCAAATTCGATCAACTTCTTTCTAGCCAGTCGTGTCTGGAAGGAAAAATCTTCGCGCACAGCGTAGTTAGTTCCTTTCAGCTTGATGCCGTTCCCAATGATCTGTTGTTTGTCCTTAAATAATGTGAATTTTACCATCACTGGCCTGCACTTTTCCGGGTCGTATTTACCAATGCGGTGTGCCCGTTCTATTTGCGATGAATCTACTGTAATGTCCAATTCATTCTTGCACAGGTCAATCACTTTCGTTTCAGCACTTGGCCATGTCTCAGATATGTCATCGGAAAGGCCGAAAAAAAGTAAGTTGCAGCGTCTCAGCCTGTTTTCCGCGTCATTACAACGCGATTCAATAATTCTGAGCTGGTCAGAGATGACGCTGGAAACTGCACCAGGAGAATCAGCCGAAGACGTAGCGGGATTGTTTTTTAGATCTGAAACGTCCACTTCAACACTGCGAAGTCTAGAAGACAACTGCTTCAGTTCAATGTCTACTGACGCTTGCCACTGCTTCAACTCTCTCAAATCACTTCGAATTCCATCTTGGCCGGATTCGATCCTTTGTACAGTCTCCAGCACAGTAGCCAGGATGTCATTAGAATCAGGTCCGGGGTTTGTTTCCACATCCCCGGAAAGAATTAAGAGTAAACTACTTAAGCAATGTTGCACAGTTTCCTCGCATGCTTCTAGGGCATATAACCACTCTCTGGGGCACGACACCTAAAACAAGCAGCGATTCTTGCTTCTTAGGCAAGTGCAATGATCAAGGTAACTCACCTGGAACAGTGTGAAAGGTAAGCGCTCCATTGCCAATACGGCGTCGTGCCCCAGAGGGGCGTTCACGGGCAGCAGCTTATATTCCGTGTGGCCGGCGCTGATAGTGGTATCGCTGGTGATGAACGACCGCGGTTGCCAGCCGAAGAACAGGTTTCCTTCCAGATGGATCTGTAGGCAAGGCTGTTGCGTCCAATCCGCGGGTTGATTCGCGTTCTCAACTGGGCAGGTGAAGACCACGTCCGATGCCAAACAAGGTAGCGATGAGCCAAGGAGTAGGGCAGCCTGGAACAGTGTGAAAGGTAAGCGCTCCATTGCCAATACGGCGTCGTGCCCCAGAGGGGCGTTCACGGGCAGCAGCTTATATTCCGTGTGGCCGGCGCTGATAGTGGTATCGCTGGTGATGAACGACCGCGGTTGCCAGCCGAAGAACAGGTTTCCTTCCAGATGGATCTGTAGGCAAGGCTGTTGCGTCCAATCCGCGGGTTGATTCGCGTTCTCAACTGGGCAGGTGAAGACCACGTCCGATGCCAAACAAGGTAGCGATGAGCCAAGGAGTAGGGCAGCCTGGAACAGTGTGAAAGGTAAGCGCTCCATTGCCAATACGGCGTCGTGCCCCAGAGGGGCGTTCACGGGCAGCAGCTTATATTCCGTGTGGCCGGCGCTGATAGTGGTATCGCTGGTGATGAACGACCGCGGTTGCCAGCCGAAGAACAGGTTTCCTTCCAGATGGATCTGTAGGCAAGGCTGTTGCGTCCAATCCGCGGGTTGATTCGCGTTCTCAACTGGGCAGGTGAAGACCACGTCCGATGCCAAACAAGGTAGCGATGAGCCAAGGAGTAGGGCAGCCTGGAACAGTGTGAAAGGTAAGCGCTCCATTGCCAATACGGCGTCGTGCCCCCTGTTGCTCAGCAGGGGGCATCGTGTCAGCAGTTGCTTTCCAGGAAGGCTTTTCATGTTTTTAGCATGTGTGTTGAGGCCGAGACGTATTATCAGATAAAACAATCGTCTGTCTGAGATAAGAACGATAAAAATTTTATACAAAACAAGATGAATCGGAGAGAGCAGCCGGTTTTCTCGCAAGTGAAATATCTATCTATGACCTGAAAATAAAAAAAAGCTGCTTTAGAGATTGCCACGCTAAAAATTGGCCACTTCTTTTTTTCCTTTTTTTTCAGAGTTAAGCGGACCAAAGCGGCCCCTTTGGCATTTTGCCCCCACTGAGCCCTCATGTCCAATTCTGTCGACGCACCACGCAATACTTATGATTATTATTTGCTCCAAAAAGCTTTACTTTTTTGCAGCGTACTCATGGCACCATAGACAACAAAAACACAGAGCCAAAATCCGGTACCAAAATATAAAAGTTGGCAGAGACTTTTAATACTGCGTACGTTTTAGAAGACGCAAGCCCTCCCGCTCACTTTGAGAGCGCAGTCGCCGCGCGGCGTGATGTAGCCTGACGCCACGCAGCCGGCAGTTCTACATCTGCATGCCTCTAAGTTGTCGCTGCCGCACCCCTTCCCATCTGCGCGCTATATTCGTGAAGGCAGTGGCCGCCGTACCGCGGCCCCCGCTCCGCCTTAAGGGTTTGACGCGATAGCTAATGGGTTAATAATGCCCACATATGCAGAATTGGCCTTCCTCTACTAAACATACATAAATTCCTGAGAGCCCTCATACCACTGCTGGCGTGGTTGTGCAGCGGTCAAGTGGTGCGCTAGTGCCCTTGGATGGCAGTTGCTGCCGCCGGTGGACTCTGTTCGATCCAGGTTGCCCTTCCCGAGTACCCTCGCGCGAGCGGTCATTGCCTTAGCCGCCCCTGCCAGTGCCCTGGGATGGCAGGTGCTGTCACCGGTGGAACTTGTGCGAATCAGGTTCCTCTTCCTGAGCAACCTAACGCGACCAGCCATGAAATTAACACCACCTGCCACGTTGCACGAGAACACCATCTTTTGTGGATACCATCGAGTGTCAACACGTACACGTACCCGCACACACAGACGGGTTATCGCTCAATGGGGCAAGTAAGGCTTACGCTTAAAAACATCTGGGCCTAAAGGGTTAACGCTCTCTGTCACATCAATACTTTCCACGCAAACGTAAAGCGCACTGATGTATCTTTCACGGTTCTTCAAAGAAAAATCTTACGAGTAATTTAAAGCACCCTGTACACCCTGTCCACAGCACCCTGCCCACTGCAATATCCTATACTTTTTTCAGCTCGTTGGGGAGTTGTGTACAAGCGTATGTAAGACGTCACTCACGCTGCCGCACACCAGAAGTCGCAGCAGCTCTTATGAGCAGTGCCCTCTCCGACGCTCAGCACGCTGCGGGCCGACGCCCTCGGCGATGCAGTGGTCTCAGCCTCGTCACGCTCACGGCAGCCACCGCTCCCCAGGTTTCCATGGTGACCGTGACCACTCCACAGGGTAGAGATGCGTGGAGCGCAACATCCCAAGCCCTGGTCGCTCTCTGCACCAGAAATGCAATGCGACAAGTCGCTCGTCGAGACTTAAACAAAATAAAATACGCTACTACCAAAGCAAAGCCCACTCCCATCACAAACGTGAATCACTTGAGTAATAAATCCGCAAGTTTGCATACCGAGGCATTATTCTCTGAACAGAAATTAGGGGGCTTTTTTTTTTCACCTCTTTAGTGCGTTGAAGTTTTGACTGTGCATGTCTGTAAATCTGCCTGCATATGTTATTCATACCGTGGTAAAACAAGAGACTGGTATATTGAGGTCATGCCGATATCAAAAACAAAACACTGCTCGGGCTTACTAACTTACGAAACATGAGAGCTCGAGAACACAGAAAGAAAATATCTGCACAAAACTGTCAAACTATGTTACCATAAAATCTGTAGCCATCTACTGGACAGGTGCCTCTGAGACCTACGTGCTCATAGTGCCGCTTCAGTGGATTCTTGCTCATGCCTTGACAACGGTCATCATTGTTCATCGTACAGCCGTTCGTCCCCACGGCTCCAACACTGCACGCGCTGTTTTATCGCTATTTATTAGATTAGCGTTTTTATTGGTTATGGCGCAAAAGCGAACCGCCTAACCAATGCTAGCAGAACTAACTTAACCAATGCTAGTCGCTAACAGGTTCATTGATCCGCTTCAAGAGAGACGGTCAGCGGCGGCCGCCGCCTAAAGAGTATCGGACAAGGTAATTATTCATTACCACATGGGTTACTACCCTTGGAGTAGCTTCATCGAAAAAAGGCAAAATACAAGTGCTGGCAGGAGTTATTTTGGATAGATAGAAATGTGCTGGCTCAGGACTCAATGTTATGCGCTATCTAGATTTTTTTATTTTCTAAAAAATTGAAAAAAATGAAAGGATTCAAAAATAAAACTTACAGAAGTCGAGGTATGCCGCGCTACTATGTATCACAAAGACGAAAAGCACCATCAAACGCATTTACGCTGAGCAAGAGCAAAGAGAATGTAATTGCCCGAAATCAATGGGTGCAAATTATTAGCATACGCCATATGCTGCGGCGTGTTTAGGGAAGGAAATATTATGCATTATAAACTCCGCGAGAGGCAAGTGCTAGCCAGTGTGTGCGTGGACATCTCACCACCTTCTGTTTGCGCTCTACTTTTTTCTTTCCCTCAATTCCCCTTTTCCCCCAGTGGAGTACCATGGGAAGATCATGTTTCCGCCGGCCGAACACTCCGCCTTCCTACTCATCAAAATTTATTTTCTCTCAAGGTAAGGAAGGGGGGGGGGGGGGGGGGGCCGCGGTGGCTCACTGGTTATGGTGCTCGGCTGCTGACCCGAAAGACGCGGGTTCGATCCCGGCCGCGGCGGTTGAATTTCTTTGGAAGAGAAATTCTAGAGGCCCGTGTGCTGTGCGATGTCAGTGCACGTTAAAGAACCCCAGGTGGTCGAAATTTCCGGAACCCTTCACTACGCCGTCTCTCATAGCCTGAGTCGCTTTGGGACGTTAAACCCTAATAAACCAAACCAAACCGAAAAAGGGGGGCGAGCGTGAAATTTTCCTCGGAAAAATCATGACAAGCCTTATTTGAAGACCAAGAATCTTCAGCAGTTGCAGAGTGCAACTACGAACGCCCCTCAAAGGGTTGCCCATTAATCTCCGCTCGGCACCAGTAAGCCGCTTTGCAGGGTATGTTCCAAAACGTGGATGTAGGGTAGTAGACAGCGCGGTCGCGAACATTAACCACGATCAGTTGCCAAATAGCTTAACAATAGGCATGCACAAACTCGCCTTGCAAACAGTTCTTCTAAATTAACCACAATCAAGGTGGAGAATACGGAGTGCCTGTATCGCGTTACGATAAGACGTGCGCCAGCCTAAGCTGCGTCACTCGTGCCACTCGGCACAAGACGCGCCCTTTATCTTTTCCCTCGCCAGTCGGGCTGGCCGGGGCCTATATAACCGAGCACGGAATAAAGGCTGCGGCATTCGCCTTCCTGATGTCGGCTCGTCATTGCACCACTCACGGAACTTTACACGGTGTAAGAAGTGGTCCCCCTTCCTCGACAACGCCCTGAGAGACGTAAGACTTCGAAGCCAGGCTGCAAGAATGAATCTTCTGAAGCCCCTAGACCCACTTCGCATCACAGGTGACGTTTCCAAAAATTGGCAGCTCTTTAGACAGAAGCTGCAGTTCTACTTTACCGTAGTGAAGCCACATGACAAGCCGTTGAGCGATTCTGCAAAGACTGCGATGCTGTTACTTTAGCCGGTGACGACGCTATCGAGGTCTTTAATAACTTTACTTTCAACGATGGCTAAAAGTAAAGAAGACTATAAAACCGTCGTACTAAGTTTGACAGCTACTGGGGCGCACAGACGAACGAGGTGTACGAACGACACTTGCTCCGGACAAGAATCCAGGAGGCAGGGGAAACCTTCGAGCAGTTTTCACGTGACGTGAGAAAACAGGCACGACACTGCAATTTTGAAGGGTTAACAGACTCTATGATCAGCGGCGAGATAGTAATTTGAATCAATGAGAGCCTCAGGGCAAAGCTTCTACAGGATAATTAGCTGACGTTATCCAAAGCGGAATAAATCTTCAAAGCATTCGAAGCAGTAGCTCTTCAGAACGAATCATGGAGACAGAAAGAAAAACAGATCGATCCTGTGAAGGAGACTCAAAGAGGAACAAGGCTGCAAAGCAAATCAAGGTGCTCTAAGTGTGGCAGACAACACAAGCCACGCAACTGTCCTGTTTATGGGAAGACCTGTAGCACATGCCAGGGAAAGAATCACTTCTCCGTATGCTGCAGAAAACCAGCGCAAGTAAGTGAATTGAGAGATGACAATGATGAAGACTTCGACATCTTGGACGTCTGCGTAGACTGCGTGGCAAGTCGACGGGACTGGATGGTTAAGGCAAACGTTGCCAATGTAGCTGTTTTGTTGAAAGTTGTCACGGGATCGCAAGCGAACCTATTACCTTACTCCGTCTACAAGAACATCAAGCCTACGCCACCGTACAAGCACAGCAGTTCCACCCTCCAATCTTACATTGGATGCACAATCAAGCACTTGGGCGTTATCAACCAACGCGTGGCTATCGGCGAACAAAAGTGCAGCTTGAAATTTTTCGTGGTCAAGAAAGGATGTCAGGCGCTTCTAGGTATTCAGGCAGCTGAACGGCTCGGGTTGGTTTCCCGAAAAGTGGATTCGGTGATAAAGAACAGCTCCGAGAAACTTCTTGAAGAATACAGCGACATTTTTCAAGGCACCGGGTCGGTCCATCCCCAATACAAGATGGTGCTCCGTGAACGTTTTGTCCCAACCGTTCAAGCCGCTCGGCGTGTACCCTTGGCACTGCGGGAGCCCCTGCGCCACGAGCTGCAACGAATGGAAGAGGCTGGCATCACAACAAAGGTCAACGAACCTACGGACTGGGTGAGCCCTCTAGTCATTGTTAAAGAGAGAAAATGAAAGGTAAGGCTATGCATGGATCCTAGAAAGGTTAATGCGTGCATAAAGAGAGGACATTACGAGATGCCGCGGAGGGAAGACATACAAGCAGAATTGGCAGGCGCGGAAGTTTTCAGCCGTCTAGACGCAAAAACTGGCTTCCATCAAATCCCTCTTGACGATAAGAGAGCTCATTTGTACCTTCGCAACACCATTTGGAAGCTACCGTTTCTTGAGGCTACCATTTGGCATCTCTTGCGCGTTCGAAGTCATTCAGAAGATATTGAGCGAAATCTTCGAGTCTCTGCCCGGTGTGCACGTTTACGTGGACGATATTTTGGTATGGGGAACATCAAGTGAGGAACATGATCAACGCTTAATATCTGTATTTGAAGCATCGAGGCGGGCCGGACTCGCACTAAATTCAGAGAAGTGTAAGGTTGGAGTCGAAGAAATCGAATTTTTAGGCGACATAATTTCGGCAAAAGCTATAACGCCTAACCAAGCGCTCGTCAAATCCATAACTCAAATACCTGTACCATCAGACAAGAGGGGAGTGCAACGTCTACTCGGCGTAGCAAATTATTTTTCGAAATATATTCAGTCTCTGGGACTAAAGACGCCGCAGTTGCGCAGTTTGATTAGGCATGACGCAGTTTTTGAATGGACCCCCAACCATGCGCAAGAATGGCAAGATATCTGCAAATGCCTGAGCGAAGAGCCACTGCTTGCAATCTTCGACCCTCGCAAGGAAACAAAAGTGGCGTCAGACGCGTCACGGAATGATTTGGGCTCTGACCTACTGCAGCTTCATGTCGATAACTGGCGGTCCGTGGCGGAAGCGTCACGAACGCTCACTTCAGTTAAGCAGCGGTATTCACAAATCGAAAAAGAAGCCTTGGCAGTGGCATTCGGCTGTCGGAAATTTCACTACATCTATGGCCGACAGATTATATTAGAGACCGACCATCGACCACTGCTTGCAGTCCCTGAAAAATCAATAGGGGACATGCCACCCATACTTCAGAGTTTCTTTCTGCGATTGCTGAAGTACGATTTCACTATGCAATATGTTCCAGGAAAACGGCTCCTTCTGGCCGACATGCTGTCACGAGCCGCAGCCACCACTACGGAAGATTACGCAGCAGGTGAAGGTGACATAGAAATCCATGCTGTGAGTACGGTGGATGCTTTCGTAAGCGACGTGACGCTAAAGCGGCTTGCGGACGCCACTAATAATGACCTGTACCTTTGTGCAGTACAAGAAAGTATTTATGCTGGAACAAGCATACAAGGAGAGCTGAAACCTTTCGCCAGCGAACTTTCTGTAGTGAAAGGCATCGTGCTAAAAGGCAGCAAAGTGATAGTGCCTACTAGTGCACTGCACGGGCTCGAGCCGGCCCGAAAGCCCGGGCCGGTGCATGATTTGTTTTGCCGCGCCTGGGCCGGGCCCGGGCCTGAAGTTCCGGGCCCGGGCCGGGCTCGGGCTTAAAGCTGTGGATTCGAGTCGCGCTTTGATCCGTACAAAAACGGCTGGTGTCCGACTATTCATTCATTATTGCAGAGTGAAGTACACAACTGCGGCATAGGAGCAGCGACATGGATGAGCTATGGGTTATAGTACGCGCTGAGGAAAAAAAAAGTAAGCTTTAATCATTGACTTAATTATTTCCTTATTTCCACGCTACGGTGGCTTAGTGGTCAAGGCGCTTGATTATTGAGCCGGGGAACCAGGGTTTGCTCCTAGCCCCGGCGGCTGCATTTCTATTTAAGCGGCAAGGATGACAGCCATGTACTATCGCGCTCAATATGAGTTGCAACGCGCGGTCATCGACCGGGGCTCGTTCCGTGGTGTGCCTCCTCCAAACAGTCGCTCGGAATTCTGGGAGAAACTTTTTCCTGAGCGGGGGTGCTGTTGTTTCCTGCAACAGCAGTTTCTCCCAGAATTCCGAGCGACTGTTTGGAGGAGGCACACCACGGAACGAGCCCCGGTCGATGACCGCGCGTTGCAACTCATATTGAGCGCGATAGTACTTTGTATAGTATCATTAGACACCTTTAGCATACGGTGTACAGTGTTACCGTTACCGGTATCGGAGTACCGGGAGACCGCACGCAGCCAATGGGAATGAGAAAATATACTCGACGTCGCCAGATGGCGCTACGTACCCGGCAGCTACGCGCTCGCCTGCAGCATCGGGACCAATCAGCGCGTGCTCACCGACGGTGGGCGGGCTCCCGCTACTCCGGTAACTGTAACAAGGTACACGGTATGCTAAAGGTGTCTATTGCTCGTTGAAGAAACCCAGGTGGTCGAAGTGATCCGGAGCCCTCCGCTCACTCACAGCCTGACTCCCCTCGGGCCCTTAAGCCCCGAAAACATAGCTTTTATTTTATAGGAATATTTTTCTCATGTGAGAAAATTCACAAACTAAAGCGCGTTTGGTTTTCTTTTTCGTCAGCTGACCGGAACGTCTCGTAAATGAAATAGCCACAAAAGCTCGCGAGAGTTTGTAAATCTCATCTCATAACCACATCTATCTCTCCTCGCTTCTTCAGCCTGGTTGTCATGGCAAGTGTTTTGCCCTGTAAGTTATCACGTGGTTCGCGCGTTATCTTCTGCTCCACCAGTAAGAGTAAAATTCAACCGGTCTTAATTGGCCATTGATCGTTTGTTATCCCAAAACATACCTATACACTATTAGAAATTCATTCTTAAGAACATATTAGTTTAGGACGCTTATAGTCTTCGAAACACACACCGTGAAATACTCAAGCTTTTAGCTTTTCGTTTCTGCTGAAAGGCGACCAGTTCGGCTATGAGTTCAACCTGTGAGATCGCGTTCACTAAAAAAAACGTCATCCCACTGCTTAATGTTCATACTTCCGAGCGGCAAAATATAACTGATTAAAATCAAGGGGGAATGCAAAGTAGTCTATTACGCGCGTATGCAGCTTTTTTTATTTGGCTCTCGGAACTTCCGAGTTCTTTGCGCACCTACGCAAGATCACTGACCAAAAGACTGGCCTGGCGAGCACTCCTCTTAATCACTTCCTTCTGGGTTAAAAAGAACCAACTTTCTGCAAGCCAAACTGTGGTTTCAGAACCTTTGTCGGCCAGTTTCTTATCGGTCTAGTAGCGGACTACTTGCTCAGAGTGAGCAGTATACCTCAAGCGTTACTGTGAAACGGGCCGGGCCCGGGCTGGGCTTCACTCCGGGATTCACGGGCCGGGCCGGGCTCACTAGAGCGATAATTTAGCGGGCCTGGGCCGGGCTTCAGGTCTCGGGCCCGGGCCTCAGATTGAGACCCGTGCAGTGCTCTAGTGCCTACGCCCATGCGAAGAGAGACGCTGGAACGCACTCATAAAGGCCACATGGGCATCAGTAAATGTAAAGCGAGGGCACGAAGATTTGTGTACTGGCCGGGTTTGAGTGCGCAAATTACTGCTATGACACAAAAATGCTCGGTGTGCAGACGTCACCCGTACAGTCAACCTGCGGAACCACTACTTATCAGGCCGGTACCACACCATCCGTGGTATAGGGTTGGCGTCGACATATTCCAGTACGGGGGAAAAAAATCTTATCTGTCTGTGTATGACGCTCTCTCAAATTTTCCAGAAGTCGTGGAGCTTAACGACACGTCGTCAGCGACAGTCATCACAAAACTTGGGGCCATATTTGCAAGACATGGAATCCCAGTCGAGGTGTGCACCGACAATGGGGCCCCAGTTCGCCAGTCAAGACTTCCGCCTTTTCGCAAGCAAGTACAACTTCCGCCATGTGACATCTAGTCCGCACTTCCCCCGTTCCAACGGTTTAGCGGAGAAAGGGTACAGATAATCAAACGGATTTTGAAGAAAACGAAGGAAGCGGGTGAAGATTTTTTTTCTTGGTCTCCTGAGTTACAGGTCGACTCCTCTAGAAGACGGCCGTCTCCGGGAGAGCTGTTACAAGGACGACGGCTGCGGTCAACTTTGCCAGACTTCAAAGACCAAACCAAGACGGCAGTAAAGAAGCATGTTCAGACTGATCATTCACGAGGCCCACTTTCACCCCTTGAAAAAGGCCGAATTGTCAGGTTCAAGAAAAAAAACATGGTCGCATAAAGCGAAAGTTATCGCCACAACGCTCCCAAGATCGTCCAAGATCTTAACCGAAAGATTCTTAGGCGGAACCGGTAGCATATTCTTCCCACAAGCGAGCCTTTCAATCCGGAGGTGCTTGACTACGAAGTCGCCGACAAAGCTAGTCACCGGACCCCACCACCCGTATCAGTTCCTGAAACTTCAAGTCCCACTGTTCCGGCTACAACACAAGTGTCCACTCCTCCCCCGAGACGATCCAGTAGGCAGAGCCGACCACCCCCCCCTCCCCCTCCAGCGCCTGCACTACGACAGTAACTTTAACCAAGTCACCTGCAATAGTAAGCTTTTTTTTTTGGAGAGAAATAAAGATGTATCGCGTTACGATAAGACGTGCGCCAGCCTGTGCTGCGTCACTCGTGCTACTCAGAACAAGGCGCGCCCTTTATCATTTCCCTCGCCCGTCGAGCTGGCCGGCGCCTATACATGATTTTAGTTTCGATACCTGGGCGCCGCCATGTTTGTTTTACTCGAGCGCCGCCTACCGCCGACGCCATCTTGGACTGATAATTTGCAGCCGGTGGGCTGCAGACGAAGCAGCGTGCGATCTCTGAAATTGTCATCCGCCCGTTTTATTCCTGCCAAGCCTAGAAATTTTGGGTGGGCGTTCGCCTCGTGTCCATCCTCGTTTGTGCTATGCCATTAGCTCCTGCAATAACCAACTGGGAGCAAGCGACCATTCCTCGACGCAGCGAACGGTCAGCACCGGTGAGTGCCATGCTCGCAGTTCACGCGTGCTTTTTTGTCGCCGGTTGCCTGTAGGGCGAATGCGGCACGGTGTTGCATGTTAGAAAAAAACGAAAGCAAAATGTGTTGACACACAAGATCGCACGAGAGCAATGAATATCTAGTTTTTCGTGGAGCGCAGTTTTTCATGAACGCTCTCGCTGCCTGCTTGGACATGGCGAGTGTGACAGTTTAGATGCTGAGCTTGCGACAGAGTACCCCGTTTTGCAAACTGTACATTTTGGAAACAGCGAGTACATGACCGAAACGAATCCACTTCTGGTGATTAGAATGTTTGCGGAGATACGCGCGATGAAATTGAAATTCGGCCCCTCCTGCCGCTTGCGTAGGGCTGTTCGTACTACGAGCGATACAAGCCAGTTGACTGAAAGCAATTCGCATTCTCGCCTTCTCCGCTCCCGCCAGTACTCACTGGTGCACAAATACCAGAAAACGTGCAGTTACACGTTCTAATAGGTTGGTACGCTAATGGAACGCTATTACCACTTACACTGACAGGCAGAATCGCCGCACCTGTTTTGAGAATTCCAATCTCAATCTGGTCGGGGCATTGCTCAAGTCGCTGCGTTTGTTGTATCTCTGGCACGGTTATGCATAGTGTGGATTTTTTTTTACAGTGCATTCGATGAGATTTCAGTCGAATAATTTATTACAATGCGTGGCAGAGTTTACCGTCCTGTGCATGCCGTGTATTTTTTCATCTTACGTTGCCATGGCTGCATTTTTCCTCACTTTGCAGTTGGGTAAAAGTTCATGTCGCCGCTTCTATTCATGCCATGCTGTGCAAATTAAATTAGTATTTTTGCACTAACGACATGTTTATTTTTTTCAGGTGGTGATCCCCACACCCTCCCGATATTGACGATCATGTGGGGCGGCGAAACGAAGTGGCCAAATTTGTGAAGTCCTCACATAGTGTACTGCTGAATTAAAAGAACTTTGCCAAGGCCGTCCAAATACTTGATCTCTTAAAATTATGCACATATTACAGTTTGGTAACCCAGGCGCTGCGCTTCGTTCCGCGCCCGATATTAGGCACAGGCAGTGGGTTTGTTTCTGTCTGCATTTCGCTCACAAAGTGCATAAACGTTTAAGCTTTTGTTGGCGCAAGTATTTTTTGTTCAACTACGCCCACTGCCAATGCAACTCGGGACCGGCGGAAAAGCGGTGAAGAAATGGACACCGCAGACGTGCTGAGACCTTCACATAACATGGTGCACGTAAATACTGGGGGCGTTTCTTTTTTCTACTTTCGTCGACTATTTTCGCAACCGACAATAAAACAATGATGTCTAGAAGACGTTGGTGTTTCGTACAACATTGCTGCTTTTGTTGTACAGACGCAAACACGCGCTTGACCGGTAGCTAAGCAGCCGCGGACGTTGCTCCGCGCGCCGGATTATCAGCCCAGAGGAGGACGGCAACAGTGGGGTGTCGCGCAGCGCACGTGTTTGAGAGTATTTCTCCCTCTCCTGCCCGCTCCTCGTAAAATGGTGTATATAACCGAGCACGGAATAAAGGCTGCGGCATTCGCCTTCCTGATGTCTGCTCGTCATTGCACCACTCACGGAACTTTACAGTGCCCGAGAATGACGTATCATCCGCGCAGCCCAGCTGGAATGGAAAGGGTAAGAAAATAAATTACCGTGGTGGGCGCCAGGAACACGGCTGACAGGTCTTCCAGGCAGGAATGTCTCCCAGTTGGGAACTCGCCACGACATCCGCTGCCCTCGGCCTGGAGAGCGGTGGTGATGGCAGTCCCTGGCGCAGAGCTCCGAGAGAGCCTACCCGGAGTGTCGAACCGATACGACGAGGGGCTTGGAGAAGTCGAAGGTCCGCTGCCGCCAGAAGGAAGACGTAGCATGGGCCAAGGTGTTGCCGTTCCATTCGCTTCAGATGGCCACTGCTGCTCCGATGGCGGCAGTTTAACGCCGACGCAAGGGTGCAAGGTCATGTCTGTGGCGGCAAGAAGATGGGCTTGGGACCTGCAAACAGACCCCTGGGGTTCAAAGATGGGGGTAGCCACGTACCTCTTAGTGGTGCCTCTGCGAAGCTTCCGATGGCTGGTTGTGCAAACGTGAATGGAACGAAAAGCTCGAGCCGCTTCTCTTTGTCTTTTGCCTCGTATTCTTCGTGACTCGTGCGGGTGGAACTATGCTCCCAGTGATAGGCAGGAGGCGTGATTTTAATGACAAACACGTTACTGGTGGAAAATAATACTACTTCAGACATTAAAAGGCAAATGCGGCGACTTTCTGCCCGCAGTTAGTTAATGGTTGATATATATTGCTGAAGGCTTTCCATCACAGTACTCAACTTCATTTTTTACATTACTAAAGCAATAATTTTAAATAAGCGAGAATCTTAAATCGAAATCAAAACTCCCGAGCGGTGCCCGGAGTGATGCTTTGCTTGGCGTCAGTGATGACAACACAGGTCGGCCAGCGACCCGTATGCGCGTGCTGCCGTGTCAGGCTGCGCGAAAAGCGAATCGCTGTGAGAGCACCATTGAAGGAAGCATCCAAAACTCCTATTCTTCCTCAGTGTCATCAGCGAGCGACTGCGACGATTCGATATTAAGCTTTAGCCAAAGCGATTCCCCATTTGAAGACTACCCGCCGCGACGGCAGGGGCCTGGCCATGGCGATGCTGAGCGAACGTGGCTCGTCGCTCATCGACATGACTGCGAAGGACGACCCTCACTTCAATTTCGAATTACAAAACGGTCCAACGTATAGATTTAATACCTCATAGGCCGTCCTTAGAGGTGCACATGCTGCGAATGCCAGCCGTCGCTAAGAGACGAAATGCTGTGCTGTCGGGAGATCTCTGCTGCCCAGGATCCGTTGTATCTGTAACAACCGGCTGTTGCGAATATTGTACTTCGATCCCGGTATGGTGGACATAAACCGACGCCAGTTACAGTTTTACAACCCTAGTTACCTGGAACATACTAATGAGAGTAGGAATGCGCCGCGACACAACTAAAATACTACCGTAGGATGCATATTCGGTAGAATTTTTAAGCCATTTATGCGCTCTGACACCATGATGCATGTGGCATATCTCGTCAAACAACGACGCTGCAATTATGATGCCGACCAAACGTTACTGCTGACATTGTCCTATTTCGTTGTTGATCAGCTGCTGGAATTAGTATGTTATTTTAGAGCGCAGCTCTTTGGCGTCCGTTCCTGGGTTTCGCGTCGTCGTCGGCGTTGTCGTCGGCCTCGTAACCAGCTCCGCCCCCCTTTCATCCCCCCAGCGCTAGCAGCGACCGACTGATACCGCCGGATGCCTCTGACGCCGCTAGAGAGTCAAGATAACGTGACTGCATAGAACACCGTCGCCGCCATGCAGAAAGAGGAGGAAAGGGTCCCCCCCCCCTGTTCTTGTGTGGCGGATAGGGTGCTCTTCAGTTGCCGACGCGCCGGTTATTTCACGTAGACCCCGGCACGTCGACGAATACGTGACCACCTTCCCACGGCTAGACCTGGTTCTTAGCGCTGCCGAAGCGAGGGTATCATATTGTTTGTGTCGGCATCGGCGGCGTTGTCCCTGAAACCAACTCTGCAGCTGGGGTTGACTCACTATCGAAAAGGTGAAACAGCTTATTTGCTGTGCTCAAATTTCGCATTAGGAAGTAACGTAATCGTCGGTAATTTTTTGTTTTGGTACGCTTCTTTCAGTTATTTTTAGGAGGGCGGGCATAATTAACTAAAAGAAGACACATTCCAATCTACTTATCTCTGCTCGCTTCCTCGTCATTGCTTCCCCTCCGCGTATGGGCGGTTTAGCAGGCATCGCGTACGGGAACACCGCAGCTACAGCTCCCAACTTCAACTACCGCCTGCTATTCGCGAAACCAAAACTTCTCTATCAGAAGCATCTTGTCTTGTCAGCAATTCCGCGCGAATAGTTCTGAACATACACGTGTTAGCAAATTCGGTTACTAATTGAGCCGCCGAGTCGCATGTATCTATTTGTCACGCGTATGTCTTTGTCCTTAGGGATTTGGTGTTAAATCACTGCCTTGTTTATCGCTCGGTCATTCGGATATCCTACGGCACAGCACCAGCTGCCACCCATTCCTCCAAAGACCTCAGTGCACTAAGCGAGAGCTAAAACTGTCTGGTGAGCTCACGATGCCGGTCGCAAGCAGGCCGCCACCCGTCTGCGCGTTGACATGCTGCTCCAAGTAGCGTTGCCGTCCCCCAGCCCTGTGCCAGGCTGTGCCAAACATGAGCACTAGGTGTAAGAGCTCATTGCTAAGTGCTAGGTTAAGTGCTAACCCAGCACTATTTCTCCGAACTGTGCTGTCTTCAGTCTTACCGGTAAAGGCAGATTCACATGACGGTCCTTTCACACGAGGCCCGCGCATCACGTATTCATACGCCACTAAAAACTGGTCTGCGATCCCATGACGTCAAGCGGACGAGACGGAACAAAGGAGCTGACGACGCGCTGAGTGTACCACAGTTGCCAGATTATTTTAAAGTGTTTGTGAGGCTGGTCGAACCGGTTTTTCCTCTCGAATCATGACTGTGCGATTGAATCAAAGGAAAACTTTACTGAACTGCGGGAGATGTCCTGCAGAGTGGGTGCGGCCCTTTGTTCAATTCCTCAATGTCTTGGGCCGTCTTGCTAGCCCAGTTGCCAGAGCTAGTGCACTCATCTTCGCGGGCCGCCGCCAATTCCCGCGAGGGGAGAGGCACCTGTGTTTCTGTGCTTGTCCATTCCGCGGGTCCACAGCTCGCCGCTCAATGTGGTGACGCATGAACACGTAATGCGCGGGCCCTGGACGAACGGACGGTCGTCTGACTCGGTCTTTAGAGGCCTCCCCCTACTGGGAGAAGCCTTGCCGGCGGCCGACTGTGGGGCCGGCGACCCTTTTTCAGGGGTGGCAGGACAGCCTTAACAGCATCTATCGGGGGCGAGGTTTGCCCTGCCAGAGGCGTTGCCTGGGCAGTGGCCGGAGCCGGGTGAGGGGCTTCACTCCTGCGCACCACATCCGCGAAGTTTATCTTTTCTGTAAATGCAAATGAATCTGTCAATTCCAACTTTTTTCTGGCTTGGTGAAATGTTATATTTTCTTTCGTTTTCAGTATTATTTCTTTTTCATTTTTCCTTTTTGAAAAAGACCTGGTGTCCTCCCCCGCAAAAACACGACATCTCATCGAAGCATTAGCTTTTAAAGGCTACGCTTACACGGAGCCACATGAACCTGCAAGCAAGGTTGGCGCAAGCAATTTGTCCGCAAACCAAGCACTGCTTTCTAATTTCACTTTTGACTGCGTGGTGCAGATTTCTCGTGCGCTGTATAGAAGGGTGACGCAGACTGTACTCATAGAACCTCCTGAGCTGCATCTTGCAAACAGGTTTTCTCTATCTGCCCGATGTGGCTATGACAAAAGTGGTGGATGATTGACATCCTGCATCATCGCACAAAAAACATGGCACAGATGCACTTGTCTAACATCCCTGCAATGAAATGACAGAGGTGGGTGAAATCTGGGACCTTACCTTGAGAACACGGGGGGCACCTCTAGAACATAGGAAAAATAGAGTTGCATTTGTATAAGGCTCTTGACACTCCATCACCAAACAGGTACTTCCTGATCTCTTGCGATGGAGCTCAATTGCGGAAACTGTAGGCACGAAATTACTTACACCACTGCACAAGAGGCATTAGTCCAGGTGCACAACTCAGAACTGGAAAAATCTACAGACCAAGCCATAAAGATAGCCTTCTCACTGCTATCTAAGAACCCAGCACATATAAAATTAAACGCACTGCTCAGTAATCAAGATGTGGATGCAATCCATCGCTTGCGAGCAAGGCGTGATAAGATTCCTGGCGTTATCTGCCGGTTCGCAAAGCAAAGATTCAGGGACATGTGGTGGGCGAATCGGAAGGAACTGGTCGCTACGGGAAACGAAGCACATTTGCTCGAAAATGTGAACAAAAGAAAACGAGAACTGTTGAAAGACGTCAAGGAATGGGCAAAGGAGCATAATCACAAGTATGTGTGGCACGTGAACGGAAAAATATCACTGAAGAAGTCTGATGGTATGTCAGCAATTCACATTACCAGGGCATCTGACTTCGATCAGCTCCCTCAAAGCTATATTTTCTTCGCGTGACTAGCCCTGAACCTTTTTTTTTACCCCACACATCCTTGCGGATGAATTTGTTTTTTTTTTTCAAAATGCTTAACGTATGTTTTCACTTCAATGTTCAGTCAATTAGAAATAAGGAATCACAATTATCTGCATTACTTAAATGTTGCAATGTGTCCTTCAATGTCATTGTGATCTCTGAAACATGGTGCAACAGCGAAATACAAGTTCCTCGGTTAGACAGCTACCAAACACTCTTTTAAAACCGTGTTTCTGGTCGCGGTGGCGGTGTGTGGTTTGTTTGAAAGGCATGGCAGCCTGAGTTACGATCGCTGTTCACTGCATCTACACATGATTATGAAATTTTATCCACTCGTGTCGACAATGTGATTTTTGTTGTGTGTTATCGTCCCTCTCAGGGCTGTGTTACCAATTTCTTTCGTTTTCTTGAATGATTGTTTTTCTGTGCTAATGAAAACTGCTTAAAACTGGTGTTTGGTGGTGACATAAACATTAAATTGTTAGTCTCAGCAGATATTCACACTAAAAATATAGACCTCTTGTTAAAAGTGAGCGGAGCTTCCAATATAATTCCTTCACCAACGCGCATTACCTCTTCCTGCTTATCATTAATTACTAGACGTGCTCATGGCAAATTTTGAAACTCACAGCCTTAAAGCTGGCATCATTCTTTCTGATGCTAGTGAGCATTTGCCTCTATTCCTCTGTATTAAACACATAAAAAATAAGCTCGAACATTTCAAACGGAGCTTTCAGGTTATTAATAGCTAAAATCTCGTTAAACTTAGAAACTCTTTAGGAAAACTCGATTGGACTAGTACACTTCACGAAACAGATCCGAACAAAGCGTATGAGATTTTCGTTAAAAGCATCTATGGAGGGGGCTTTCCCATAACGACAGCAAAGCGAAATAACCGAATCCGTACATCATGGATTACACGTCACCTCAAGATTAAAATTGCTCAGAAGCATAAACTGTATCAGAAATCTATCAAAAGAAAAGAGATCAGTAATTTGAAGACTTTCAAAACATACCGCAATCACCTGTACAAAGAACATGAGCAAGCAAAAAAGGAGTACTACGCTAACCAGTTTGGTTTTCCTGGAGGCCGGACAGAGATGATCTGGAAAAAATTTAAACAATCTTTTTCTCGCACCAATACTCATAATTAAATCAGCGTTATCAAGCAGAATGTTGTTGAGATATGAGGACAATTAGCAAACAAATTCAACGAGCACTTCATTAATCTCTCAAGCCCGCCTTGCGCGCATAACGACCTTGGTAATATCCCTGTGAGCAGTAAAACCATATTTCTCGACCTCGTTGAAGAACATGAATTACTATGTGTAACCACAGGTGTAGATATTGACGGAATGCAAGTGAAACCTGTTAAGTTTGTCCTTTATGTCCTCCTTCCATATATCATGCATATTTTATTTTCTGTATTGCTGATGCCATTTTCCCTTCCAAAAATGCAGACTGCGCGTGTCTTTGGGATATACCGGATGTTTTTTTTTTTGAGAAGGTCCAAAATTTTTAAAGAAAGGTAAATTCCTTTAGATTGATTTTAACCCTGGGTATACTACACTGGGATTTTAACCCTGGCTATACTGAGGGCTACGGCGGACGCCGGGTAAGAGGAAAACTACTTTAATTAGTTCACTGATTAACTAAATATGTTAATTAACTCTTATAATTTTTATTTTAGGGGATATGTTGTATTAGCAGGATTGGAGATCGTCTTCCAAACAGTCCAGCCAAGAAAAAAAATTTTCATGAAAAAATTTTTGGCACGCGTTACGAGGCGAGAAAAAGTCACCCTGCTAGGCAGCTTCACACTGTCACACAGCGCCTGTGAGCGCCTGTGACGTAGTTCGCTCCGCACTGCCCTTTGTGCCAGTGCGTTTTTGTTCCAACGCGGCATTCCGTGAGGCCGCGGAGCGAAGCGAGATAAGCAGCAATAGCGCAGGCCGCCAGTCCGGGACGCGTGACGCAAAGCGCAGGGCGGAGTGAACTACGTCAGAGGCGCTCCCGCCGTTGAGTTACGGTGTGAAGATGCCTACCAGGGTGACTTTCTCGCGCCACGTAACGTGCGTGAAAAATGCTTAATTACAATTGTTTTTTCTCGGTTGGACTGTTTAGAGGACGATCTCCAATTCTGCGAATACAACCTACCCCCTAAAACAAAAATTAGAAGAGTTAATTAGCATATTTAGTTAATCAGCGAACTAATTAAAGCAGTTTTTCTCTTGCCTGGCGCCCGCCGTAGCCTCCAGTATAGCCCCAGTGCTAAAATAAATCTAAAGCAATTTACCTTTTTTTTTTAATTTTGGAACTTCTAAAAAAAAACACCCGGTATAGAAAAGCCGACAAAAATGGCCTAGGCAACTACAGACCCATCTCTGTTCTAACGGTATTTTCTAAACCACTTGAAAAACTAATCTACAGACGCTTTGCAAAGTTTCAGAAGCAACGCATATAATAACCGACTCACAGCATGGTTTTCGCTAGCATCGTTCTACAGAACATGCGCTGCTACATCAGGAAAACATGAAATAGTTATCGGCATTTTCATAGATTTTACAAAAGCCTTTGATTTGTTGAATCATGAATTACTAATACGAAAGCTTGATTGTTACGGTTTCCGATGTCACGCAGGTTCTCTCAAACAGTCTTACTGTCAATAATAAAGGGTATTTATCAGAAATAAAACCGTTTTGCCGGGGTGCTCCTCAGGGGAGCATACTTGGCCCTTGTCTTTTTAATATTTCATTACTGATATTGCGTACATGTTTACCCTTGCGAAGTACATAATATATGTTGACGCTACGAATATCTTTTTCTCAAAAGCCGACGCAAATAAGCTAGCAGACACAGCCAATTCCGCACTTAAAAATTTATACGCCTCGTCACAAAAAAATGCCTTACAGGTTAATGTCGCGAAATCAAAAGTCCTTATTTTTAGACCAAAAAAATAAAAAGTTACAATAAAAAAAGACATTTGCTTCAATAGCGTCCATTTAAGTATAGTACCCACCCACTTTTAAGACACTGGGTGTTGTATTCAACGAAAAATGACGTGGGACGATAATGCCTACTTTATTGCCAGCAAACTGCCGCAAATTATTGGTTTAATTCATTGACATCTATTACCACCAAAAGCCATGTTAGTAGTGCATCATTCGTTATTTAGCTCTCGCCTTAATTAGAGTAATTTACTATGGGGGAAAACATCAGAACAAAAAAATTGCGCACCTTGCAGAAAACCTTTTAAAAAATAATTGAAATATTTCCTAGAACATTCCACACGCAAGCACTTTCTCCTAAATATAAAATGCTTCCCATCACCAAGCTATATCATTTTTGTTTATGCCACGCTTTAAAACGCGAAATTAAGAATAATACGTCTTCCTTCACGAACTGGCTAAAACTGCGCCAAGCTGCAAAGTACACTACACAAGAAACGTTGATCAGTGGAATATTTAAAACATACAGAACAACACATGACCTTCAAACACTAGAAAACATACTACCACGTCTGCTAAATGCCCTTTCTTTTAATACTCTTACCCAAAGAACCACCTGATACAAGAACCTATTAGAATAAGCAAAGGCTGCTGCCATGCACTGACGTCCTCATAAGCAAACTAAAAACAGCACAAAATCAAGTTAAACGTTTCAAATATTGAGTTACAGCTTAAATACTTGCCGAGAAAGATGCGAGTGTCTTTTTTTCTCTATGTAGCGGAATTTTTTCTATGACGCTAAATGGTTGAGGTGAGGCGGCCATGACTGGAGGCGGCGTTCCCACAGCGGTACAAAATGAATTTCGTCCGGACAGTCGGTTTGAAGGCAGTTAATTCGCCGGTACAAAGATTGCTGTTAATGCGCTGAGGTAGCGAGACGTGAGGGACTCACACTGTGCTGCTGTTCTCTCGATGTCGAGCAAGAGCACGACACAGAACCCCGTGCTCGGCCCATGCTTTCGTTCCCTGTCGGACCTGAGGCTTATGGAGCTATAGATGCTGGCCAGTATTCGACGCCTGTGTGAGGAAAACACGAACGTCGTGCACTTCGGGTAACGCAGTGAAGAACGGTCTGCGCCAAGGGTGCCCGTCGTCGCCACTCGTAGCATCCAGCGAGGGCTGCTTAGGCCGCACTTTAGACAGCTGGTACGGGTGACAAGCGCTGGCTGCCGGGTTTAGCCTTCGCGGACGATCTAGACTTGTGAAATCCTCCTGGGATTTGCAATGTTTGCAAAACATCTGCCAGATTGAGATTACGCGTCTGAACCTCAGGCTCAATTCCAAGAAGACGGTGGTTGTCCAAGTTTATAATTTTGGTGCCTGGGAGCGGAGGTATGCGCTAAATGTGTCCATGTAGAGCCTTCACGAGGCTAGATTCTACAAACTGCGCTGCGGGTTCAGTCTTTCCTGCGTCGCCGATGCCTCTAGCTATTGTCATTTTTTCCTACTTTTCACTTAATGTTTTGCTAGAAATAAAGCAAACTACTGTATTTGCTGCCTATTTTGGCTGCTGCCTACATTAGCTGTCGAATGAAAAGTTTTTTTTCCCCCTCATGTAATGAATTCATCTCTTTCTTTCGGTGTGCAATCCACCAACAAAAGCATCCTTCTTTTTAAACACCGAAACAACTGTGTAATCTGTATTGATGTTTCAGGGGGAACATGAATACTAATAGCATGCCTGGCCACAAGGAATTTCTCTTCGATCTGCCATATTATGGTCACAGCAACTTGTTACGCTTGGGCTTCAATCTGAATGCTGCGAGCTAAGCTAGAGTGAGCTGTAGTTCTGCTTTCTCTGGACAGCATTATGAACTGCGACATTAGTTATATGTGCAAATTGAAACTTGGGGGAAAAAAACCCACCTAGACGCAAATGATTTCACGACACAAAAAGAGACGAGGAGACAACGGACAGGCGCCTGTCCGTTGTCTCCTCGTCTCTTTTTGTGTCGTGAAATCATTTGCGCCTAGGTGCGTTTGTTTCCCAAGTTTCAAGATGAAAAACCAACTAGCCCGTCAACATGCCTTACTGAGTTATATGTGCAAGTTTAAGATAAAAGCTGTTGACTATGCCCTGAAATGAGGAAACAGTGATGAAGAGTGTGTTTCGAATTGCTGAAAAGGAATGTCGTACCAGATGAAGTATTTATTCCAAAAGCCTAGCTTTTGTCCCGTTTTTAGCATTTCGAGTTTCTTCTGAATATTTTCCCTGCTTAATGAATGCACCCTAAAAATTTTCGGAACTTTAAGGAACACATGCATTCATTACACAAGCAGGGTACTGTATTTTTCTGCCAGGGAAAAACAAAGTGTGCGCCTTGTATTACGTGCAACAAGCCTGACTATGCACTGTTGTAACTGTGCAAACAGTGCCTCATTTGTTGCCAGAACAAGATTATTTTGAGGCGTTCACAGCAGTATTGTGCATAAAATTGCATTTACTCGTCATTGCCATAACTGTTTTCCTAAGACTCATCTTCTATGTATAAGGTTTAGTCTCAGGAGGGATCCTCCTTTTCCCTCGCACGCTAATGTTTCGACACCAATTCTAGGCGCCAATAATATAGAAAATATGGTAATGCTCTTAATCTGCATAAATTCTTTTTTGGCCCCACGGCAATGGGCCCGGTAGTGGTCTTGGCTGCTGAACCGGAAAATCTGGGTTCAATCCCAGCCGCAGTGGCTGCGTTCCGACGGAGGCGACATGCAAAAGCCACCCATGTGCTATGCAATGTCAGCTCACGTTAAAGAACCCCAGGTGGCTTAAATCAATCAGGAGCCCTCCACTACGACTTTCTCCAGAATTTCTTGCTCCTTTTCAGGGTCCTGTGCTGAAGAAACAGCCTGACTGTTGAACCGTAGCTGCTTCAAGAGCCCTGGCAAGAAACTTGGGCTGGAAATTTTGGAGGTTTACATATTTGAGTCCATTTAAATTTTATTGACAGATTTCTATTCATTAAGCACAGTGCAACATATTTTCAACCCAGCTGCCTGCAGTGCCCTGGCAAGGAACTTGACATTTGGATAGGGAAGCTTTTACTGTCATTTTATATAAATGTTTAAGCCTAGTCAGTATGTTTTACGCAGTTCTAGTCTGTAAGCAGAGTGCGCAGCAGTTTTCATTATTTGCATACAAAAATAATTTATACCTAAGTGCCTTTGAGTCCTTAATCTGCGCGTGAACAACGCTGCATGATGTCACTGTTTTCTATCAAATGTTTAATTAGATCATCACATTAGTAAAGAAATCTATGCAGCTAGTGATACTGCACACTTGAGGCACAACCCTACATGATCACAAAATTCAGTAGAGTGGAGAGCTCGGCGAGTCAGTACATAATCGTAGAATAAAAAACAGCGCAAAGGACAGAAACAAAGAACAAGGAACACGGGAAGACGACCAGCGTTATCCTGTGTTCCTTGTTCTGTGTCTCCATTCTTTGCGCTGGTTTCATTCCTACGATCAGAGAAGACTGAAAGTGAATAATGACTTCCAGGCATGCATCTTTTGCCATAGCGCTTAGTTGAGCCATTGAAATTCGAGTGGCATGCAGAAAGAAACGTACAGAGGGCAAAACGCTTGCCTAGAACAAGTTATGGGCGTGTTTCGGGCTTAATGCGCGATATCTAGCGGCAGCATTTGGTTTATAATCGTCTGGATGCAAGGATATGCAGTTAAACTTATAGTGGTTCATCGTCATTTTTTGCCTTCCTGGTCGCAGTTGTTTTGGGAGCTGCGGAACACACAGTTCGGTCGTTCTAGACATGTGTTTTGTCCCGGGGCGGTACGGGAAACATCCAGACACTTTTTCCCCAGGTAATAGACGATATGCGAAATGCGCAGCGCCATCTCTCGGCGCTCCGAGAACTAAGTCCTCCATGTTGCTACGTTACAGAAAACGAAACCGCTGCCCAGCGTTGGGTTAAAACGGCTGCGCTTCGTTTGAAAAGTAAAATGCCGATGCAGTGTTGCGCTACCCTCTCCACTGTGAAAAGACACTACGATGCGTGCCAGAACTAGTTGCGTTCCAGCTTTTCGCTTTTCTATTTTTTTACTCCGTCCCAACGTTTTAGTAACACAAAACGCCATGCGAGGTATCATGTGTCAGCACGCGGATCAGTGCTCAGCTTTCGCTTTCTGCGCTGATTTTTTACAAAGCTTTCGAGGTGATTTGCGTTTAAATTAAGATAGGGACCACAGCCTTTGTTGTCTCTGATCAAAATTAGAAGCCGATTTCATGAATTTATCAACTCTCCGGTCGGGCGTGAATATATATGGACGCATACTTGAACAACGTAATAGAGAAGGTAATTTTTTTGAGCGGGCCAATCGCTCGTGCCGTGGCGAAATGAGTTCACTCGAAGAACCATATGCCGATTATTGCTTAGTTTGCTACGTGTTCAGTTAAGTTTTTCCCGTGTTCAATTAGTTTTAGAAGGCCGAGCAAACTCTCTGGACCATACGCATATGTTATACGCGTTAAGGAGTCTTTGTTAAGTAATACACCCTACAAATACCTTGGAATTCAGTTCACACCAAATCTTTCATGGTCTTCTCATATTTCTGCAGTCTGCAACAAAGCATCGAGGACATTAGGTTTCATACGCCGGAACCTTCGGAACTCACCTAGCTCCGTTCGAAAACTTGCATATCTTACATTTGTTCGCCCACAGCTGGAACTTATCTCACCTATATGGTCTCCCCATCAAAAATATCTCATAGATATGCTCGAGTCTATTCAAAGCAGAGCTGCCCGGTACATTTTTAGCAATTATAGTCCCCTCGCAAGTGTATCCGAGCTTAAAAACCTTAATGACATACAGATACTTGAAATTCGTCGCTCCATTTCACTTCTGTGTTTGTTCCATAAATATGTTCACACCCGTCCTTCGTTGTTACCTCTGGCATCACCTTTCCGCTCTTCACAACCCTTACACAATCAACTCAACTTCAACCGGATATATGGGAAGACCCTGTCGTTTAATTCCTCTGCATTACCTAGAGCAATAAAACTCTGGAATGATCTTCCTGACAACATAATCTCTTTCATTGATCCTGGTGAGTTTAAAAAACATCTATGTATACATTTATTGCCATAGTGATGTTGGAAATGTACAACAGTTTCATTTGTTCTTAACGTTGTTTTCCCATTTACCACTTCTGTTACCCATGGTTGCTTTTTTTTTCTCATGTTCGTGTTTCGCTTTTTTTCCCCCCCTCTATTTTCGTGTGTGATGTTATTTTCTCCGTTTTGTATAAATTTCATGTTCATTTCTTGTATTTGACTTGTACCGCGTTCTTGTACCGATATTACGGTTTTTTCCATCTGTATATACCTTTTTTTCGATTTGCCCCCCTCACCCAATGCTCTTCGGGGCCTGTGAGGTACTAATAAAAAAATAAATAAATAAATAAATAAAAACTGAGGTGCGAATGCTTTATTTCTTGAGGATTCCTATATACCTTCGATATCTACGGCGACGAAAATCTAAAAAAAAAAGAAGCGAATAATATAGCTACTTTATTATGAAGGAGGGACGCATTTCTAAGCTAGAAAGTACGTGCAACAGTGTTCTGAAAACGCTTCAGGCCATCAGATTTTATTATCGTTGTGGTAAGCTCCAACAGCTTGCTTCGCAACAAAGCCATTTTTCTAAGTTTGGGAGTAAGCTAATTAAGTCTCGGAAGCAACCGAACATGCTAATTTCGCCCCTGCACACACAGCTTGACCAGCGTATCGAGTCCGTGCATGCACCTACAGCTGTACCATCTTTCTCTAATCAAGCCGCCGCGGTGGCTCAGTGCTTATCTGAAAAAAAAGCTGCGTCTTTGCTTACAATATTTTAAATTATATGTGCATCCTTACTTTCCTCTTGTTAATGTCGACTGACTGACTGCGTCTTAAGCAGGACGCGGTTTCAACGAATTATGGCGAAAATCAACCGACGCCGGGCTCTGAAACGGTGACGTTGAAAACCGCGGTTGCACATGGCACATTGCAGTAAAGGAATCGAATTACGCAGCTGGTCGAGGGTCTTGTGTGATTATACTGCAATGCACGAACCTCTTGGCGTCGGCGCGAACGAAAGTTCGCACTGTCACAGAAGTTTGTCAACACACGTGCGCACTCAGCTCAAATAACCGCTCGCTACCCTACCAGATAAATTCGCGTCCACCTGGGAATAAAATAGCCATGATAACGCGTGATGCTTGAACTGGTGCTTTAATGCGAGCATTAAAACGACAACAGCACACGGTCACGGTTCGACTTTCCAACCCACTTTCGAGTGCCGATTATTGCGATCATCAGCGCCAGACTTCAAGCGAAGTTGAGGACGCGGTATGAGTAAGCTGGCGCTTATTGAAAGCACATATACATTTGGTCAAAGATCAGCTGTGAAAACAACGCAGCAGCTGAAGCTTGGCTGTTGAAATTCCACTCGCAAGAAGAAAGCGCGCATAGCAAACGATGCACCAACTCGACGAGCTCGACCGAACCAAAATGGAAACCGGAAGTTGTGGGCGCGGTGCTGCCAGACCGCCAAGCAATTTCGCATATCGTCTATTCTGAGTAAGTGCTTTAGACAGACAAATGGACTCCGTTTATACTGCCAGAGGATCAGTTGATTACTACCTGAGGATGTCAGAACATCCAGACAGAGGCATTCTGAGAACATTCGGTGGATGTCTTTGTGTTGTCTGGGTATTGTCACTAGTGTTTGCGTGGTGCTGCTGTTTTTGTGATTGCGTTTGTCCATCATACGAGGTCTTCCATTATAAATTTTCGCATTTAAGCGATGGTATACCTTGTCCAACGCTACAGTGATGAGCATATCATGAAGCAGTACGTTGAGGAAAGCTGCATCATAAACAGCAGTGAAAACCAGAAGACCGGGGCACTGAGCACATTTAAAAAAAAATAACGTCGCCGGGATACGTATGCACAGAGCTACGGTGTCCTGACATAAGTAACGAGCAAGTGCCTTGCAAATTATTCCGCAACCATGCAGCCTAATTTCGCGCCCACTTAGAACACTTGTCGTAAATATCTTTGCTGTGTGAAAGCAAGAGCGGGTATGGGACGCAGTGTCAGCTAAAAAAATAAAGCCACCCGGCTCGAACTCTTATCCACACTATAAAACAACCGTGCATAATTAAAATAATGCTTTGTTGTCGACAAACATTCTACAAGCGAACTCGGAACCCCTGCGCAAGCTCAACATTCGGTGCCAGCAGACAATGCTTGTTCCGATATAGCTCAACCCTACCTCAACCCTGGGGTGCCTTGATGGCCGGCGGGCCTCCGCTTTCGGGGTGGGGACCGCGCCGCCGTTTCCCCCCGCAGCCGCCGTTCCCCCCCCCCCCCCCCGCAGCCGCCGTTTCCCCCTCGCAGCGGCATGTTGGGTCTCACGTGCCCGTCGCGGCTCGGTTTCACTTGCTGCTGCGTAGCAACTGTAAAATGCGACTGAAGCGTAAGCAGTACATAGTTGTTTCATTCGAGGCAGTAATGTGCTGGCAGTTCTGAGTTTATTTTATGCATGGTGCACTCGCTCAGACTACATGACAATCGAAAAGTTATTACGAACTGCTGTACTTCACTGGCTGCACTGAAAAAGGACAGCGGTTATTTGGTTTTCCCACATAGTGATAACATCGACTGTACCAGGGTCACCAAATTCCATAGAATTATGCTGCTTTTGTTTTGAATGTAAAGACTGTTCACAAGGCCCCAAGTTATTCGGGCATGCAAGCAGCGCGCAGGATGACCTTGCCAAATATAATATTTTTGCATAGTTAGCACCCACTTTTTCAACACTCTTAGGTGGCTTTGTCTTATTACTGCATCGTATGTGAGAAATTCCGTGTATTAATGGCCAATTTTTCTTCCAAGCGGTCCGTTGCCTCTTTGCTCTGGAGTGAAAAGCTGAGGACACGTCTGAAACCAAATTGTCATATTTTACGAGCTGCTTCCCTTAGTGGCTTGTACCGCAACAAAATAATGCAGATGGTTGCATTTCCCTCTGGATGGTGTTGACTGCACGTAGATTGACGATGCGATGCGACGACGTCTTCCTAATTCGTAGTGGCAAAGTGGCTGTACTCGAGGACAAATTTAACTAAATAATTTCTTTTTTCCCTTTCTAAACATGAAGAAAAATCATTAAAAGTGACTGATTCACAAGAGACCACACAAAATCAGCCCCTGATAAATACTTCTTTTGAAGCCCATTGTCCCCGCCAGAAAAAAAAACTAACAAAAATGGGGTCGGGGCTACACAGGCTGCCTTACTCGTTTTCATGGAAATGTCTCGTCCAGTTGCTAAGAGACACTGGCTTGCTGCCTGACTCTATTATCGTCGGACAGTCTGATTAACGTATGGGGCTGGGCTAGTTGGAAAACCATGTTTGAGGTAAAGCACATGCAGAAAGACGTGGACTGTAAACTTCTAAGCATGCGAGGTAAGGCATGCGAAACGCTTGCTTTCCAGAACGATTTCTGCTGTGGAGGGGGGGAAATTTTAGAGGACACTTAAGCTCTGCCTTAAGGGTATGACGCGATTGCGTAATTAGGCTTCCCATTCCGAGCAGTTTCACACTTTCGAACGCATTTTTCATTTTTCAATTGTTTTAATTAATCACACACTCTAAATTTTCTTAATTAGCATCATCAAGCATTCCCTTTTCATTTTGAGCATTTTGACACCTTTGAACCCCTTTTTCAATTTTGTCATTTCTTTAATTGATCAATCAATTACTGATTTATTAACTCGTCATTGCCTATCATACACTAATCAATCATCAATCACTAAAACCATAAATTACCATGGCACGATTTTTTATTGCGAAAGCAATACTACTCCCAAGAACGGCCTTTCGCGGAGCGGCGGCCACTTGGCTCGTTTTGACCTTTAGAATGACCCCTGACGTCATACTATGCCGAGTGACGCCACATCATGACGTCATACCAGCAGCGAAAGACGGGCTACCAACTCGGCTCGTCAAGTAACGGCGGCCGCTTGGCACGGCGTGTCGCGCTCCTCCCGCTAGAGGCGCTAGTGACGTTATAGCGTGACATCATACCAGGAGTGAGAGACAGGCCAAGGTAGATGTACTATGGTTGTGTAGTCTGCATAGAAGCCCATACGTTCAAAACATGGCGGCTTATGGTGCACAGCCTGCGCCATCTTCGAAATGCGTGGACAACTAAAAAGTGACGTCATAATTAAAACAAAAACGCGACGTCGAAGTCACGTGTTTTAGTGACGTCATATCCGTGACGTAAGCGTCACGTGCTGCTTGGCGGGAAAAATAAACTGCTGAACGCCGCAACGCTTCAGCGCGACACCCGACACGAGAACGAAGAAAGAAGACACGATGAGTGCCAACCACCAACGCTATTTTTAGGTAGTCAGTTCTTGTTGTGCCTTTTTCCTTCGTCCTCGCCTCAGGTGTCGCGCTGAATGTCAGGGTTGTAAAGTGGCAACATGTGCAGTTATTTATGTTACTGCCACATTAGTTTTAGGTGTAATGACTCCTTGCTTGGTTGCTGTTTCTGAGCACCCAAGTTTGGAAGCAATGGGCTGTGGTAGAATTGTGTTGAGTTGTGCTCACACAGAAAAGGACAGTGATGCAATCTTTTTAATAAAAGTGATGATTTAATGAGTTGAAAGCAACAGTACACAAGAATCTGATTAGTGACACAAAAACACAGTGCTGGTGTAATCCATGAGGAAAGTTTAAAATATAAAAATAAGGTAGTTTGCCTGGTGTGCATAAATTCCATAAATGCACTGCAAGCAGCACTGCACTTTCCCAGCAAAATTAGGGCTTACTTTAAAACATGCAAAGGACAGACATCTTCATCAATACAATCAAACGCAATGCACATAAATGAAACAAAATCGAGGAGCACTCATACACAATGGGGAATCAAGAAAAAGTTAAGAATATTCAATTCACCTTTCTCTTTAAAAAAATGAGCTTGTAGTCGCACGAAGCGTTCAAGCTGGCACTAGCTCCTGGATATTACTAAGGAAGATTCCGATATGAAAAGACTGACCTCATTAAAGCCTGGTGTGTGCCTGGACCCTGGCCTGCGTGACAGTTTTCATGAACGCAAAAATGTGTCCCGTGTGATATGCACATAGCTATGCCACCAACTTGCATTGTGATGGGAGGTTATAGCACCTGCAATGGTGCATTTTTTTGCTTCACCTTTATGTGCATTTCGCATGAGGCTTGTTTACGCCAGGAAAATTCACTCCATGCAGGCCAGGCTTAACACACTAATAGAAACAGTATCTGTCTGAGCACTGTACATCTTGCAAAGCGACCAGACCGTAACATGTGACATATAAGGCACTTTTTCCTGATATATGATCGCTACACAGTATCATGTCAACATGTCTACAAAACTGAAGGTGTACAAAATCCTTTTCAGTCGCAGTTTTCAGTGCTCAGCAACATGTAAGCACTGTAGACATTCAAAGCAGGATTCACTTGATGTTTGCAAAAGATAAGGTTACATATTTCTTATTAATGTCTTTGTTTTATGGGGTTCAACATCCTAAAGCGACTCACACTATGAGAGAAACTCTCCATTATTAAAGCGCTGCCTAACATTCTGAGGGATATAAAGCACACTTACTTAAACCGGCCCACTGCCAAGTGCATATTCATCCCAGTGCTTCTACACCACAAACACCATTGATGCTCATGCATGACTTACCCTAGAACAGTCAGCAAACAAGCACAACCATTGTCCTATTGGAGGCGCTAGGAAATCAGCAGAATTCCCTATGCAGCATGCACTTCTGTACAAACTACCATCTAACCATCCGAACGGCACATCCGATAACTCTCACCATACGGACCATTATATAGGAGGAAACTTTCTGTCTTCCATGGGCAATCAGTGACAATGCCACAGCAGTGCCAAAAGTAATATTGTAACATCGCAGCACGATTTATGATTATGTAACAAATAAGACCAGCCTGAACAATGCAAAACAGTAGCAAAGGCGTACTGCCACTAGATTATCACTGCCAGAAGGTATGTGCACTACAAACTGATACTCAACATGACTCACACAATATGACAGTTGCAGAACAGATGATGATGGCAAGGCATGGATGAAAACATTTTTCATGAAGCAGTGGTACATACAGAGCGGTAGGAAAGTAAAATATTTTTACATAAAGATACGGAAAATTGGTAGATCACTAAAACACCACACCAAAAAAAAGCCGCAAGGTCACTCATGCATTGCCAAATTTCAGATTACATAATCACTGCAAACAAAATTGCCGAGCACCTCAGCACGCGTCACACACATACAGTCGATAATTCACTTGTGTTGCAGATAAGTCACAGTAATGACAGCGTGTATATGGCACTACAGGTGTTCAAGCTGCACACAAGATATAACAAAGACCATAGTGCAGAGCTCCAGAAATTGAGCAAATTGGGTGCATAACATGTACTGATAAAAGGGATGCAAGTGTCCTAAAGTAAGCAGGATCCACTGCAACAACTTATTTCAAATGCCTTAAATGTACAGATGCAGACATCAGTTAATGAAGCCCGCTATTGTGGCCCGACAACAATCTTGCCCGCCGTAGTAAACGTTGTAAAGCAGTGTGTGTTCATGAGATGAGAAACAATACCAGCAATCATTATAGCATGCCATGCCTGTAAACCTATACCATGCAAAACAGATATGGCTTCAATGTCATTGCAGGCTCTGTTTTGCTTCTGTTCGCATATGCACAAGCCCTAACCATCTTGCAAACAAGAGGTTACCCCACATACCACTTTGCTTGCCTCTTGGAACCATTGTCGCAAAATGCGCCGCATCCTGATGACGCCAAAATAATGTCAGGGATTAGGCTATTACAGTGCTACATATGTACACACACCACCAGCCAGAACAAGGAATGACGAGAATAACCTTGCAATTGTTTGCTGATAATACCTTATGAAGACAAACAAAGACCTTTGTGTTCATGCTTACTATTTTGACGGCATGGAAAACATTTCCCTCAATTACTTAATAGGTCATCACCATCTATTTCGCAAGCACTGTTTGAACAGAGCACTTATTTATTTCAGTACAAACAGGAGCTTTCAACATGTGGAAAATGTGAAGGTCACAACAAGGAATGGTCACGGATAGTGCCCCTGATGGCATGGAAAGCATTCCTGAAACAGTTATGGGTCAGCAGCATCTATTTCACGAATGCTATTCGAACAGAGCACTTATTTCTATGAAAACAGGAGCTATCGACATGTGGGAAATGTGAAGGTTACAAGGAACGTTCCTGCATACGACCCTCATGGCATGGGAAACATTCCTGCAAGAGATTATTATTAGGTCAGGAGCATCTACTTCACATGTACTATTAGGATAGATTGTTTATTTCTATGAAAAGAGCAGCTAGCAACATGTTAGAAATGTGGAGGTTACAAGAAAACCTTCATGCATACGACCCTGATGGCATGGAAAACATATTCCTCAATCACTTAATAGGTCAGGAGCAGCTATTTCACAAGTGCTTTTCGAACAGAGCGCTTATTGCTATGAAAAGAGGAGCTATCAACTTGTGGGATATGCGGAGGTTATAAGAAACAACCTTCCTGCATACGATCGTGATGGCGTGTAAAACATATTATGGAAACATATATATTGTGACAAAACATAGGGCGACATCTCAAGCAAACAGCGTTCCGCAGTCAGCCAGCGCGAGACGCACTTCGATGTCTTTGTCTTTCATGCGCCACCTGTGAACACCAGAGACGCGAGGTGTCAATATGGAGAAAGTGCTATTTATGTGTGAACAGCGCAGATTGCAGTTGCATAATGGTTGCTGAATACTAGAGCAGCAAGCTTAACAGACATGTTGAAAAATTTAGGTTGAAATTTTTATCACAAACACTGGACTCAAATAGCATTTGAAGGCTGCCGGGAATGTTTTTCGCAACCTTCCTTTAAGCATGAACTTTCTGTTATGTGGTGCGGCATGCTACATTGAAATCATACTTAAAAATACATATTCCTCAAGCACTTCAACAAGTGAGGAGCATCAAAGAGTAAAAAAATAGTCTTGCCATTGGCATCTATTAATGGTTTCTTGGGGCTTACAAGGCCCTTGAAAGTGGAAGTGTTTCTACTCCCTTAGTCACACACAAGGGTTATTGGCCCAATGTCAGCTTGTAAACGGGAATCGAAGCATTGGAAGACGGAACTGCAAAGGGGATCAGCAACTGTAGCCAGTGGCTGCTTCCATCGAGTATGCACTGTTTTATCATGGAGCCGAGGGCTTTGCAATGTTCACACTTTTATCTTTACTATTGAAACCTGTCTGCTGACAGGTTGTATGACAGCTTTTTCATGATGTGTATTTCATAAAGTATGTGCAGCAGAACCTGCAAGCCGCTCTAGCAGCTCAAAAACTTCCACATAAAATCGAACTCTTATGGGAACAAGCTCAAGCCATAGGATGGTAAGGGAGTAAAAAAAAGGATGCTGGACGATAGTTCCACTGTGTTCTTTCATTGAGACGAAAGTCATAATGTCACATTAACGAAAACTTGCTCATTTCTTTCCGCATATGCCCGTCTATAGCGTCATGTCATTTTCATTAAACATATTTGCAATGGTCATGGTCCTTTTGTTGACAGCTTTATGTATTTAATCTGCAAACCTGCGTTCGAACCTTGCGGCTTGCTGCTGCTGCATCCAGCAGTTCTCCATTTTTTTTTACGAGCAAACCAGTGCAGTCTGACCCTAGCAAAAAGAGAGAACAACTCATCGTATACGTTGTCACCACAAACAGTTACTGTCTTCTCAACCTTTTCACGAAGCAGAGCACACAGAGACTGCCCTACTGCTTCCTTGGAGATCAGGTCGTTGGCAGAGCCCACAAAGACCTGCTCACACACAGTGACAAAGGAGGTCATAGCGGGGGTTGGAACTGAAAGCTTCCCAAAATCACCTTCCACATCGCCCTTTTTGCTTAGGTACAACAGCACCTGGTTCTCACAAGAAAAGGCTGCATTGTCAATCATCAGCTGACACTGATCAGCACCACAAACACACAAATGGGACCTTAAAAACTTTGACACCAGCCAGCCCGCAAAATACACCATGTTATTTTCTACCATTGCAGAAGGGCAATCGGGTAAAGTTTCCGAGGTACTGAAAAATAGTGAGGTCACTACTGGACCAACAGTGGAAGGCACAGACAAGTCAATTGGAAGTGTTCCTAAAAGAGTGGCCATATCCTCGTTACAGTTGGTCTCGTCAGACACCTTAAACAAGTTACTCACTAAAAAATGGCGAAATGCTGCCTTAAACTGGCGGCAGGTTGAATTGGCATTTGCCCCGCATTTCGGACGAATGATGGCAAATGTGTTTTCAAGAGCATCTTGAGTCAAATGACGTGTTAGCAAATACTGGAAACCATAATGGGTCGAGAGGTGTTCAAAAAGCAGAAGAATAAACCTTAGTCAAATTTTTTAGGGGAATCCCCCAAGGTGGAGAAGATTTGTAATAAGGGAGTAATTACTCATTGACATCCACCCGAGCGCAGCCTTACGGCTACAAAGGAAAGCTATACAGCTTTCTCTGAAACCTCGTAGTTAAAGAAAAATTCATCCTGCTCCGGGGTTCGAACCCGGGACAACCGCTTCACCGGAGCAGTCGCTCTACCAGTTGAGCTAACCGGGACGGCAAGCTTATGGTAGGGCGAGAGCGAATTGATCAATAATTCGAAGTGGGAACAGTGTTGGTCAAATTTTTTAGGGGAATCCCCCAAGGTGGAGTAGATTTGTAATAAGGGAGTAATTACTCATTGACATGTATAGCTTTCCTTTGTAGCCGTAAGGCTGCGCTCGGGTGGATGTCAATGAGTAATTACTCCCTTATTAAGATTAGACCTTATAGTCAGGCAAAAGCCACGAATGCAGGGCGGTCGCCGCACACATCCAAGCACCTCGAACTTCTCGAAAACTTTGATACACTCTTCTAAAAACTCCCAGTGCACTGATCCACTAGCCATTGCACATGCGTATGGTGACTTGGCACGCTTCTGCGAGCTGTTTAAGCTGTCAAAAAGACGATCAACTCTTTCAATGAATTTCGCCGTGTGCATGGCCTCGGCTGGCAGTTGGTTGTACGTGTGAAGAGCACACATTGCGGTTGCACAGTGGTTACGGAAAACTTGCGCGGCAAGTTTAACGCACATTTTCGATGTAAAGGTTAGGTTGAAATGTTTATCGCTAAGACTGGGCATGGAGCAGATTTCAAGGCGGCGGTCTTTTTCGTATGCTTCTCTTACGTATGCACTTTTTATTATGTGGTCCCCAACCTTGAAATCATACTTAAAAAGCATATTTCTCAAACACTTCAACAAGTGAGGGGCATCAAACAGGAAAAACAGTGGCTTGCCATTGACCTCAATGAATGGCTTCTCAGGACTTACAAGGCTCGAGAAAATGGAAATGTTTTGGCTCCCTTGGTCACATACAACGGCTACTGGCTCAAGGCCTGCTTCTAATAGCAAGTCGTGGCACTGAAAAATGAGACTGTGAAGTACATTGGCAGGTGTAGCACTATGAGCAAAAAAATAACCAAGCGGCTGCTTCCACTGAGTGCCAATCGCTTTCGCCATGAAGATGAGGGCTTTGTTTGCTAGGTTTGCACCTTGCTTCCCACTGTATTCTTCTAACCCTTCAAATCTGTCTGCTGACGGGTTGTATGACAGATCTTTCATTATGTGCATTTCATCAAAAACAATACTGCAGGCTCTGTCTGCATGTGGGAACGAACCTGCACGCCGCTTCCGAAGCTCAAAAACTTCCAGATAAAATCTAACTCTCAGTGGAACACGTTGAAGCCAGAGCTGCAGTGACCTGATAGATGGGAGTTTAAGAAGCCTTCTACAGTATCTGTACCCTTTTGGGCTATGGAAATACAAGCCCATGGCAAACGACTTGTTCTGTGAGGGCCATCGGCGGGCAAACCTGCTAATGTGGCTCATTCTCAGTTGAGCTTCAACAAGTGATGCGAAGGCTGGCGAAACGTGGGCACGAACGCCCTCCACTATCTCGGCGACAGTCCTCATCTGATGCTGTCGCTGGAGCCTTCGTTGCAGCCTCATGCTTTGGTCCCGGAACTGGCGCCTTCACTTTCAGCGCATGTAGCTTGTGCTTGAAACGGTGGGCATGGCACGCTGCAAGATGAGAAATCGCAGCCATCAGAGGAAACACATATCTTCCACATACAGGTATAAAATTCACATCTCTAAAGTATATTTAATTTCAATAACCATGCTTGATCGAAACAATTATGTTTGCATGTCCCTACCCCAATGTCTAAGTTCTATCTCCACAGTTTTTTTAAGCATCTTACTCCAGTGCACTGTGGAAAATTGTATACTATGATTATTATTTCACTTTTGAAATAGAACTGTAAGAGCAAAACATCATCACGAAAGTTTCCCTGAATTGGTAGCAGTACTTACGTTCACCACAACGAACAGTGGAGGGGCCGGTGCAAGCCTCCACTAGTAGTTGCCCAGGCGCCAACAATTTCTCATCCCTTCCAGGCAGCACATAGGTGTGGTCACCTGTACACAGAAAGCAACAAGGAAGATAGCTTTCAATCTTCAGAACAGCCACAACAAATAAACCACGTTGAAAACAAATCGCTGGGCACACCAACAGAAATGATTTACATATTTCATACTTCCGACAGTACTATGCTGAAGAGAAGTCACTGGAATACAGATACAAACGGATTCCATATTTCGCACTTCTATATGTAATGTAACTGTTTTGCTTACTGAGTAATGTCACTTACATCCACAAGCAGCAGCAGACACAGCAGGGCAAGCCTCCACCAATGGCTGTGCAGAAGGCGAAACTGCCATGCCATCCATAAGCTCGCCCTGCTCAGCTCCTCTTCCCACGTCACACATATCACCCACTGCACAAATAACAAAGAAACGCTCATAACAACGGAGAGTTGTCAATTTGAAACAGTAAAAACCGTGGGACCTACTAACACAAACGGTTTCAGTATTTCATACTTCCAAAGGTATAATGGCACTGTTTTGCTTATTGAGTAATGCTACTAACTATCACCAGCTGCAGCAGAGGCGTGAGGGCAAGCATCTACCCGGGGCTGTGTAGGAGACGAACATGTTACGCCATCCATGGGTTCAGCCTCCTCAGCGCTCACCGCATAGCTGTGATCAACTACACAGAGAACAAAGGACAAATCAGTCTGAATGGGGAGCAGCATGGCTGCCTACACACACATTGTAAGTTAAATGAACAATGCCACCACTGTATCAGCTGCATTATACACCAAGAAAGGAAGCTAAATAACCTTCAATAATTGGTCCGTCCCCCCATGGTCCTAACATGGTCACGTACGCTTGAGGGTACACCACCGCTGTCAAACAGTACCACCAACCATAGCAGAAAGCGCTACTGTTAACACAGGGGCGGTTGGTAGCCTATTAGCACACTGTATTTCGACGACTTTTTGGTTGAGGAGAATAAGTTTTTCTCACAGGTTTTTCATACATAATTACCAGAATAGGGAGAAGAACCTGCTGTGGCAGGCAGCACTGTCGAGGCCAGCAGCGGGGCTGCTTCTTTCGTTGAGTGACCAGTCTGCATAACGTATCACATAATCAGCATAAATACATCGAAGATATAATGGCACAGACATGTTAAATGTTCTCTTACTGGCTATACTTTGGAGCATTTATGCTTGATTGGAAATACCATTAGCACCCTCCGCGGAGGGTGCTAAGAATCTCTGGCTCCGGACCGGACAGGCCACCATTGGAAACTGAACCTGGCAACGTTTAACACAAGAACCTTATCAAGTGAGGCTAGCTTAGCAGTGCTATTGGAGGAATTAGCCAGTATTAAATGGGATGTCATAGGGCTTAGTAAGGTTAGAAGGACAGATGAGGCGTATACAGTACTAAAGGGCGGGCATGTACTGTGCTATCGTAGATTAGCAGATAGGCGAGAACTAGGTGTGAGATTCCTCATTAATCAGGATATAGCTGGCAACATCGAGGAGTTTTACAGTGTTAACGAGAGAGTGGCAGCTATCGTAATAAGAGGTACAAGCTGAAGGTGGTGCAGGCCTACGCGCCTACATCAAGCCATGATGACCAGATTGTTGAAAGCTTCTATGAGGATGTGGAATCGGCAATGACCAAAGTAAAATCACAGTACACTGTACTGATGGGCGACTTTAATGCAAAGGTAGGTAAAAAGCAGGCTGGAAACAAGGCGGTAGGTGACTATGGCATAGGTTCTAGGAACAGTAGGGGAGAGTTATTAGTAGAGTTCGCAGATAGAAATAATTTACGGATTATGAATACCTCCTTCCGCAAACGAGCAAACAGGAAGTGGACGTGGAAGAGCCCCAATGGTGAGACTAAAAATGAAATAGACTTCTTACTGTGTGCACACCCTGGCATCGCAGAGGATGTGGAGGTCCTCGCGTAAGGTCCGTTGTAGCGACCACAGAATGGTAAGGTCTCGTGTTAGCTTAGATTTGAAGAGGGAACGGAGGAAACCGGTGAAGCGAAAGGCTATTAACGAGTTAGCATTAAGAGGGAAGGTAGAGGAATTCAGAATGTCGCTGCAAAACAGATTTTCTGCTTTAACTGAAGAAGACGACCGTAGTGTTGAAACAATGAATGATAATCTTACAGCTATCGTTACAGAGTGCGCCGCAGAAGTAGGTGGTAGGATGGTTCGACAGGATACCAGCAAGCTATCTCAGGAGACTAAAGATACCAGACAACACCAAACATCCTGAGCACGTCCTCAAATGGTCCAAATGTCCTAAAGGCTTCTAAAATATCCTCAACATGTCCTCACAATGCCCTAGGTTGGATTGTCCTGGAAACGTCCTCAGAATGATGTCCTCAGGTCATACGGGTGGGTTCATGGTCCTCAAAATGTCCTCTCGAGGACATATCTGCGAACACGCATGCATGAAAATAACCAGCAAAATAATGCATGTAATTTGCATTCTAATATATAGCTCTATGCTGTCCTAGTTTTCCAGATGCATTACTGCGCGGCGCTAGTCTTGAGTCTGAACAGTTTCTCTCCCTTTGACAAACTCATGTAGAAAATGTTTGTTTGGTTAACGACAGCAAGCCTAGACCACAAATTTCTGCGCGCGGAAACGAGAGTAACCGCATTCAGAATGCTGCGCATTCATGCAGGCTTTTTAATGTAAATACGTTCTACTTGAACAAAGAGCATGCTTGCTGCGTACGAAGTGCAAACGACACAGACAAAAAGTTTGGGCCGCTCCGATTCGGGCACGGGTAATGCAACGTCGTACTGAACATTATGCCACAACCCGCATCGCTGCTGGTTGATGCCCTGTGAAAATCGATGAGTTCTGGTGTCTCGCAGTTACGAATGCCGTTCTTTTATGCGATGATGTTATCGTGCTTATCATATCTGCTAATCGTTTCCAGCCTCCATGATGTAAACAGTGCCGCTAGCCATGCCGCTAGCTTTTCCTTCGGCGAAAGAGCCCGAGCCACAGGCTTGAATTCCGGTGTGCCTGGGGCCCATCTGTGTGTTGCTTGTAGACAAATTTCGATAAATAGTTTGCATTTTCGCAATAACAAAATTGTTTTTCATAGAATCAATCGTTCCGTGCCTCATAAAATCGCATACCGACCCAAAAGTCATCATCATCATTATTGTGTGCGGCCAGTTTGAATTCAAGCCAAGCCTAAGTCTGCATCCACAACATCGACCATTATAGTGAACTAGAATAGATTAGTTCACTATAACCATGGAGAAAGGAAAACTTTCCTTCCTCCATGACATCGACTCACGCAAGACTAGCAAGATGCAAATGACTCGCACGTGCGCGTTGTGGTGCGCAAATCATGGATACACGCAAAGAAAAAGTGAGTGATGCCTTTGTATATTTTCACGATGTGTGCCGATAGTCATGCGCGGCAATTTTGCCGCACAAGGAAACGAAGCGTTGACGCTAGCTTGTGCTCGCTGCGTGTGCCGAAGCTGATCCTGATCAACTGCCAAAACGGTGCAACCAGTTTGAGTGTAAATTCTGTGTGTAAGCAAACATTCTTTGCCAGACAGGACGTGTCGAGGCCTCGTTTCAGAAGCGAAGGCATTGAACCTGGGGCAGTATTGATTCTGCAGATGCAAGTGTTGATTGCAGTCAAGACCATTTTTCTCGGGTTGATGGCTAGGTTGGTTCTGAAGCGGATCACGAACGCGATGACGAGGGCATAGCGACTTTTTGACGTAAGCTTCAAACGTGGCAGCAGAATCTGGGTCGTCGCAAGCCGCTGCCACATCGTTTTTGAAAGTGCTCCGGAGCCACAGGTGCTTTTCTGCGCTTCCTCCATCGGCGAGAGCTTAGCAGCTTAGCTAAGCTCTCCGACTCTAAACTCTGAACTCTCTCCGAGCTCTCTAAACTCCAAAAAAGTCGAGTGACCTTTCCGAAATGTCGGGAGAACAGTACCATCGTTTAGGTGTAGAAGCAGGGATACATGTTGCAGTGATTAACTCTTATGGCAGTTGCTCATGCTGAAGGGCAGTGTTGCACTGTAAGTTGTAACTTCTATGTTCAAATATTAAAAGTCATATTTGCAGCACATTATTGTACTAGTAGCATTAAGAACATTTTGCTTCCATGCTTGAATGCTTGAACTGAATTACACATAATCAACTGCTGACTTTCCATTTATATTTCTTTAGGCAGCACAGAAGACAGCAGCTCAGAAGAGACGTAAAAAGACCGGCACAGCGCGCAGGGATGGCGGCAAACAGCAGTGAAGTAACTGAAGAGCTCAGCAAATAAATGATTTTTATGAATTTTTCGCATTTTTTTTTCATGCAGCTTGGCCAGCTATAACCTCCACAGAATGTACTCAAAACATCATATGATACCCTTCTGAGGCTGTTCTGAGGATGTCCTGAGGCCGGACACGAGGACCTTTTCAGTACATTTTGAGGATCATTTGAGGACGTCCTGAGGATAAAGAATGCCCTCAGAAGAATATCCTCAGCATGTCCTCGGGATATTTCAGTGTTGTCTGGGATCTGATTAAGAAACGTCAAAGCATGTGGATGTCTAACTCCACAGACAGGATAGAACTAGCAGAGCTATCGAAGTTAATAAATAAGCGCAAGGTAGCCGACATAAGAAAGTTTAACATGGAGAAAATCGAGCATGCTCTAAGGAACGGAGGTAGCCTAAAATCAGTGAGGAGAAAACTGGGCATAGGTAAAAACCAGATGTATGTGCTCAAAGACCAACAGGGCAAAGGCATCAGCAATATGTATAAGATAGTTGAATTAGCCGAAGAGTTCTACACAAATCTATACAGTAGCGAATGTAATCATCAAGTTACTGAGGGAGGCAGTCGAGCACAGCAATGGCACGTCCTGCCAGTAACGAAGGAGGAAGTAAAGAAAGCCTTAGGAGCAATGCAAAGAGGGAAAGCAGCTGGTGAGGATCAGGTAACAGCAGATTTGTTGAAGGACGGAGGAGAGATTGTTCTACAAAAACTAGCCACCCTATATACGCAATGCCTTGTGACCTCAAGAGTACCAGAAGCTTGGAAGAATGCTAACATTATCTTAATTCATCAGAAAGGAGACGTCAAGGACTTGAAGAATTACAGACCAATGAGCTTATTGTCCGTTGCCTACAAGGTATTTACTAAGGTAATCGCTAATAGAGTCAGGACAACCTTGGACTTTAGTCAACCAAATGATCAGACAGGCTTTTGTAAAGGACACTCGACAATGGACCACATTCACACTATCAATCAGGTGATAGAGAAATGCGCCGAATATAACCAACCCCTATATATAGCCTTCATTGATTAGGAGAAAGCATTTGACTCAGTGGAAACCTCAGCTGTCATGCAGGCATTGCGGAATCAGGGTGTGGAAGAGTGTTATGTGAAAATATTGGAAGATATTTATAACGATTGCACAGCTACTATAGTTCTCCATAAAGTCAGCAATAAAATTCCAATACGGAAAGGTGTCAGGCAGGGAGACACGATCTCGCCAATGCTCTTCACTGCCTGCTTACAGGAGGTGTTCCGGGGACTGGAATGGGAACAGTTGGGGATAAGAGTTAATGGAGAATACCTGAGTAATTTGCGATTCGCTGATGACATTGCCTTGCTAAGCCACTCAGGACAAGAACTGCAAAGCATGATCAATCAGTTAGACAGGCAGAGCAGAACGGTGGGGTTAAGAATTAACATGCAGAAAACCAAAGTAATAATCAACAGCCTAGCAAGGGAACAGCAGTTCGCAATTGGCAGCGAGGTGCTGGAAGCAGTAAGAGAATATGTCTACTTAGGGCAGGTAGTGACCGGAGATCCGGATCATGAGAGGGAAATAACTAGAAGAATTAGAATGGGGTGGAGCGCATATGGCAGGTTCTCTCAGATCATGAATGGTAGCTTACCAATATCCCTGAAGAGGAAAGTATACAACAGCTGTATCCTACCGGTACTCACCTATGAGGCAGAAACGTGGAGGCTAACAAAGAGGGTTCAGCTTAAGTTAAGAACAACGCAGCGAGCTATGGAAAAGAAAATGATAGGTGTAACGTTAAGAGATCGGAAGAGGGCGGAGTGGATGAGGGAACAAACGCGGTTTAATGACATCTTAGTTGAAATCAAGAGGAAGAAATGGGCTTGGGCAGGGCGTGTAATGCGAAGGCAGGATAACTGCTGGTCCTTAAGGGTAACGGAGTGGAATCCAAGAGAAAGCAAACGTAGCAGGGGACAGCAGAAAGTTAGGTGGGCGGATGAGATTAAGAAGTTTGCGGGGATACAGTGGTGGCAACTGACAAAGGACAGGGTTAATTGGAGAGACATGGGAGAGGCCTTTGCCCTACAGTGGGTGTAGTCAGGCTGATGATGATGGAAATACCATTTGCACTGTTAGTTACCTTTTTTGTAAGGAACAGATGGGCAAGCGGCGCGGTGTAGCCGTCCAGGACGCGAGAATTCCGATGGCCTGAAGTGCAGCGAACAGGCTACACGTTCCCGCAGCTGGCACGGCTGTAACTGCTGCAGGCTTGCGTTGGCACAGAACTGAACCCAGGCCGCGGACTTGCACAATGGCAAACACCTCATCTGCAGTCACGCATGGTGCTGTATCAGTGGTTGTCATTCAGCTGCTGGAAACCAGGTACTCAGATGAAATCCTGATTGTGCCTGTGCTGATGTTGCGAGAGGGTTGAAAGTAATCTGGAGCAGCTCACTACGTCATCTGCCATGGCACAAGCGCACCCTTGGGATGTGAAATGTTACATATCGGTAATAATATAACCATGGCAACAATCCTGCTTTCTGGCAATGCTCTGCACCGTATGCGAGCGATTACTGAACTACTGACATACATGTGCATGGGGCACAGCCAACACACGGTGCCTGAGCTATTTCAAGATAGTTAGCCTTTAAAATATACTAGTAAATGATTTCTGTCGCTATTCATCCCATCTTCTCCCCTGTCTACTTCCTGTCAGGTTGTCTGTAGCTCGGGTGCATTAGATACATAGCAGGCATTGCAGATGGCACCCACTCCTTTCTGCCCTTTTTTGTAGCATTTTGTCACAGAACCTGTATGCACTTTCAAGGTGAAGTGTAAAATGAGCAGCAGGAAACAATGACTGCTCGAGATGACTACACTCTGTGGGGGGCCATATTTTCTTGTCTAAGAGATTAACAACATTCCATTACCCCATCTAGACATGCAAACGAAATGACACGCACCCAAACGTGAAAGGTTAATACAGTGTGTGTATCAGTTAGGGAGTGAATTCATAAAAAAAAAATTAAGCACTTTTAATAACTTGGCCTGCTTGACAATACATCACATCTTTCACAGAGTGAGTGCACGCTTCGACAAGCGCCGTTTTTTTCCATCTTTAGGAATGCAAAAATATATGCGAATGCAAGCCTACAAATTTAGAAATTTAACGCTAGGATACAGACTAAATAGAAGGCCACCAGAAAAACAGCCATTATACACAGTTATCACACAGAAACAGCGGCTATTAAGCCCATTAAAACAGTTAGTACAGATAAAGAAAGAATTGGTACACAGATGCTCATAAAATACGATGGTTCCACTCTTCTGGTCTTCACTGGCACTGTATCATGCTTCGTGGTCCGCCTGTTTCAACTGCAGGCTTCACGTGCCGATGAGCAGATGGAACTGGTGCTTCACTCATGTTCTGGTGACCGTGTTCCGCGTGCCTCCGCTGCCATCGTGTCGTCTTCAATGATGTATACGTACGTACATGTACTGCTTGGCCTTTCTGGCCCACCAGCGTGGTTTGCCATTAGGCCGCAGCACTTATGCCGTTGCGTCTCAGGTTTGACGCATGTACACAAGATTGCCGGTACCAATATCTGTTAGAGACAAACGTGACAAGACAATGAGGGACAGTATACGGGACACGTAAACTTTACACGTTTTCAGGGTTCGTTATAGACGAGACGCATTACAGTTGCACCATCGTCAACTCTTGCAGCTGCCACAGCAAAGTCCGGACATAGTTTAAAAGTAAACACGATAGACGTAAAAAATGCATGTCAATCATTTTCAGCACTAAGTACCCGTCACATAGCGGCATGCATTGCATTCGTCAGCTGATGAAACTGCCACACAAGAGTCCGGGCGCAGTTTAAAGAGGACACAAACGTAGAAAATGCAGTTGAATTGTTTTAAGCATTCTTTACTTGTAATGACACAGCGGCATGCATTCATAGTGCGCACCGGCTCATAGCTGTGTATCGTGCACATGCAACTTCGATACACTAAGCGCACTCAAGCAGTTAACTGCACTCAAAACAAGACATGACCGCACAAACATGCAGGGGCAGCAGACACAAAGCTTACCTTCTCACGTCCTTGGGAAAGCGCTGAAATGTGACGCCGCCAGACAGGTTATCGCTCGCACATCGTGCAACTGCACACCTCGTTTTTGCGTACGGCGGCCCCATGGCCACAGACGATGCCCTTTTGGAGCAAAAACGAGAGAACCGCACCCAACCGAACGAAACTACACAGAAGCGCTGGCAAAAGGGAAAAGCGGAAACTGTACACGAACGATGCACACCAAGAACTCGAGCAACAAGCAACGAGGAAAAAGTAGGGCTAGCAGAATCGAGTTTCAAACAAAAGCAAGCAGAATGGTCAAAAGATATGACAAGGGTATGACATCAGAGCACCGTCAACCTTGGCATCGTCTCGCTGCCATTGCCGCTGCTCTGAGCGAAAGCTGTCATAAAAATTTTTTCAAAGCAAGCGCTATACTTTCTAACAAAATGCACACAACTAAAACATTTTAAAAAGGAATCACTGCAATTGTTTTTGAATGCTTTTGAAACACAAAATATGTCCTAATTATTTTCCTCTTCTAGTCGTGTCTGTCCACGCATTTCATTTTGGCGCTTTAGTTCCACTAATTTGATGTCGCTAGCACTTGGTTCTGGACCGCATTCAAGCTCCGGTTTTGCGACCTATTTCAATTGACCTTGGACGGGCTACCAACTTGGCTCGTCGGGTAACGACGGCCGCTTGGCACGGCGCGCCGCGCTCCTCCCGCTAGAGGCGCTAGTGACGTTTGGCGTGACATCATACCAGGAGCGAGAGGCAGGCTACCAACTCGGCTCGCCGGGTAACGGTGGCCGCTTGGCATGGTGCGCCGCGCTCTTCCCACTAGAGGCGCTGCATATGCAGTATAAAACACCTGCTTTCGCAACCTAACAGGCTTAACCAAAGCTAAGCCCCCGCCAATTTTTTTTTACGCAGCCCTCGATTATAGGTCACCGGTTCGAATCCCTGCCACGAGCTAGGCTCTGACTTACCTAGTAAATTTATGTCGCACGAAACGCTCAATCGTATAACACAATCTGGAGCATTCTGCAGCAAACAGTTGGCATGAGACGATTTTTTTTATGCAGCCCTTTTCGCCTTTCCAGCCCTTTTCGCCTTTATGCAGCCTTTTCGACTGAATGAGCTGTATATGCTATCGCGTAATAATGCACAACATGGCTTTGCATCCTCATAATTACTTAAATCAGCAGGCATAAAAGGAGTCTTCTCGCAATTGGCGAACGAGAGGCTGTCTAATGGCTGCCTTAGGCGAATATGCAACTGCAGCTCGAAATAAGTAAGCCTAGTTGTTGGAAAAGTAATTGAAAAGTAGACTATCCAAATCAAGAGATTTCACTATAGAATATACGCACGTTGTGAGAATGCTATTATGACGGAACACAGCGCAAAACAAAGGGGACCGAAGAGAACCAACACACATGAGCACACCGACTGTTGACAAGGTGCCGACTTTCTCGGCAGATTAGCTGCCAAAGATGGTATAATTCAGAGTGACTAACTCCGATTCACTGTTTACACAATCTCTGGTACCGCCCTGTCTAGATAGAATACCAAATTTCCTCAATTCTACGCACCAGCTGCAGTTTTCTCTTCCAAACGGCCCACCACCGCATTGCGCTCAATGCAGCCCAAGGGAAGAGTGGGACCCAATGCCCCCCGCTGAGAGCGGTGTAAATTGGTAAACTGGTTTTTGAGGAAAGGAAATGGCGCAGTACTTGTCTCACATATCTCGGTGGACACGTGGACCGCGCCGTAAGAGAAGGGACGAAGGTGGGAGTGAAAGCAGAAAGAAAGAGGTGCCGTAGTGGAGGTCTCCGGAATAATTTCGACCACCTGGGGAACTTTAACGTGCATTGACATCGCACAGCCCACGGGTGCCTTTCGTGTTTCGCCTCCATCGAAACACGGCTGCTGCGGTCGGGTTCGAACCCATGTACTCCGGCTGGGGAAGACGAGCGCCTTAAACCCTGAGCCACCCTAAAGACCTGTTCACACTTGCACAAAAGTCCGCCGAGCGAAGCGGATTCGGCCGCTTTTGACGGCGAGCGGGACGGAAAGTGGCGCGGAGAGGCCGATACAAATATGGCGGTACCCTTTGGGGCCGGACCCTTAATTCGCTTCGGACTGAATTCTCGTTGTTGCTGCCTTTTTTCAGTGCGTTCATTGGCCGTAAATGGGGCACCGGTCTTTTGCTTGGTCTCACCTCCCATAAGAAAATGTATCAGTGATAAATTGTTTTATTTTTTTATTTAGAGTGACGATTCTAAAAGGATAGTCGGTTTGTTGACAGTAATGGTCCCCGTCCTTCAACCAGATGGCGCCACTAGGCTGAGGCACAGGTGGCAGCTAGGAAGTCTAGAGGCGATGGAGAGCAGGAGAACAAGCTAAACTCAAGGAATGAGGTCACAGTCACTGATAAGAGGCAGAAAAATCCAGAAATTAGATGGGAGGGAGAAAGTACCCTAGTGCTTATCGCTGGGGTCTCAAACATGAGGAGCTGCAAAAGAGCTATAATAGAGCGTGTAAAGGGTGATAGGCGGGTAGTGTCGGGGTATTCCCAGGGAAACCAATGGACGAGGTACTGAGAGAGACAAAAGGTGAACCTTCTGAGAATGATGCAAGGCATAAATTGGTAGTGGTAGCGGTGGCGCTAAATGATGTCCTGAATGGTGACGCCGCACAAGTAGTGAAAAGATTAGCTGAGGGAGTTGACGGTATAAGGGCGATAGCACAGCAAGCGCAGATCGTGGTGTGCATAGTGCCGGAGGTGCAAGGAAGGAATGGAGAGGTTGCCAACGACGTTGTGAATCTTAATCGAGAGATAAGGACGTCAAGCCTCGAGAAAGGCTTTAGGTAGTAGACATAAACAAGGAAGTGCACAGAGCAGGTTTCGGCACAGACTTTGGACGAGATGGCATCCATTTCAGTGGAAAGGTAGAAGCAGAGATAGGCTGGCACCTGGGAGGCCGAGCGGTAGCTTTTTAGGGGTCCACGGTGGCTCAAGGCGTGGGGGTAGGTAGAAGCGAAGTAGTAAATGTAACAATAGCGGCTGAGCCCAACAAAATGGCTATTAGGAGGCCTAGAAAGAAAACTACAAAAGATAAATGTAACGCCAGGATCAGTTACATAAACACGCAAGGGGGGAAGAAAGAGAGCGAAATGGCTGGAAATAGAACAGCAGTTAAAAGGACGAAGAAGTAGATGTGCACGCTCTATGCGAGACACATCTGAGGGATCTAGAAGAGCCACCTTTAATCGAAGGCTATGTTTGGGAAGAGTGCAACAGAACAACAGCGGATAAAAAGGGAGGAGGAGTGGGTATGCTGATACATCAAGGAACAAATTGGGAAAGAATAAAATCAACTTGCAAAGAGTATGTCTGGGTATCAGGTACAATTGCTGGTAAAAGGACATGGCTAGGGGTAGTTTATTTAGGGACCGGAGACAAATGCAGGCAAGAAAACAAGGATCTAGTTAAGTGCCTCAATGATGATATAAAGCTGTTTGGAGATGGTGCTGATATTATTCTGTTTGGTGACATGAATGGCCACATCGAGGATCTGGATGGATATACAGAGTGTAACGGGAAGTTAAAGCTAGACTTCTGGGAGCGGCACAACCTAGTTATTGTCAATTTTGAACTCCCTATTAAGCCTTGCAAAAAAAAACGTTAATATGAGAGAGCGTTCAACTTAAACAAAAATGATTCCAAGAAACAGTGGAGACCGTTCAACGAATTTTCGAACAGGCGTTCTCTGAGTGCCCCTATATTTCAAATTACTTTCAATGGCATATCATACAACCAACCTAAAGATATTGCTAATGCTTTCTGCAATCACTTTTTGTCATTCTACAATCATCCACACTCAACTTCAGAGATAAGCATGCCCCCAACACCACATTCATTCTATCTCTTTCCAATTACCTCTGAAGCTGGCTGCCGGTGGGTCGATGTTTATAAGCCCAGCCGAGGTTTCGCTTGATCCCACGTGGTGGCCATGTGCGATAGTGTCGATGATTCGTGATGATGCGTTGATTGCGTTTGAAGCCAGGTCAACGAGGCACTTGTTCCATGTTTCTTGGCTCCGGACACAGACCAGCAGCACCTGCTCGAGCAGCAACAGCCGTAGGTTATACCCATTGCCTCTGCCGTGCCGCCGCGCCTACCTGAATTTCATTTATAAAAAAGGAGATAAGATGAACATAAAACCCTTCCGACCGATCAGGATAACATCTGTTATATACAGGGTGGCAACGCAAGCGGTAAAATTAAAAAAATGAAGTCATGGGTAGAAAGTAATAGGATACTTGGAGAACTTCAGAACGGGTTCAGAAGGGGCAGGCACTTATATGATAGTTGAAGGAATATAGCCTGTTCGTGTTTACACAATGCATGGAAATAGCTAAGGCGGAAAACAGACCTCTGTATTTAGCCTTCCTGGACATAAGCGGTGCATAGGACAACGTGAACATGGAGCTCCCGTGGAACATATTAAAAGATGAAGGCATCGGTCATGAGGTAATTGATTTTCTGCAGGAAATATACAAAGAAAATCACATGGGAAGGGATAAAAAAGTACCACAACAGTGGGGGTACACAAAGGATTAAGGCAAGGTTGTCATCTATCACCACTGCTGTTTTTGCTTTATACGATAAACATAGAAAGAAGGCTACAAGAAAGTAACCTAGTTTATAATCTGTCGTACAGATTAGGCGGAAATGTAGTTGAGCAGTGGTTCCTGGGTTTAATGCATGCGGACGATATTGTACTATTAGCAGATAGCCAGGAAGGTCTGCAAACTTTGCTTAATTGTTGTGGAGACGAAGGAGACAATCTAGGTTTCAGTTTTAGCGCAACTAAGTCAGGTGTGATGATTTTCAACGATACAACTGATCAGGTGCTTACAATACAAGGCCACGAAATATCGAGAGTGGCCGAATACAAATACCTCGGGATATGGCTAAACGAAGGGCAGATATACACGGAAAAGCATGAACAGTCTCTTAGGGCAAACGGGCGAAGAGACAACGGGATAATGAAACATAGGGCATTATCGGGGTACAACAAATACGAAGTACTGAGAGGTATTTGGAAAGGAATAATGGTGCCGGGGCTTGCTTTCGGGAATGCGGTTCTGTGCTTAAGAGCCGAAGCTCAGTCGAGATTAGACATAAATCAGAAAACTGTTCCAAGATTAGCACAAGGTGCGCACGGCAAAAACAAACGAGGCAGTACAAGGGGATATGGGCTGGGCATCGCTCGAAGCACGGGAAGCTAAAAGTAAAATACTATATGAAGAACGCCTGAGGAAATTGGACGATAACAGGTGGGCAGCTGAGGTATTTAAATACTTATGCAGAAACAGCGTTGACTCACAGTGGCGGAAAAGAACTAGGAAACTAGCTAGTAAGTCCCAAGCAACCACAGATATCCGTCGGACGTACGAGCTAGATCCGAACGTCCTTTGCCGAAATCGGACGTCCATCGGACGTACGAACACAATCCGATTTCGTATATCCGTATTCGTACATCCGCCGGACATACGGGTAGTGTCCGCTTTTGTATATCCGCATGAGAGACAAGGTTAACGAGGTGTACGTCCGAAGGATGTAAGGCCGAGTATTTTCCCAGGCCATGAGTATGGACGTTTTTTATTTCACAGAAAATTCGCGGTTTGACGCGAAGATGTTTGTAAATTGGTGCGATTCCACTCCTACCTGCAGTAAAAGAGCCGCCAACGAGCTAAATTTATCTAAGAGGAGAAGCAGGTGTTGCAGAATTTTGCAAGAACTCAATGACTAGTTTTATATTTATAAAACTTCTCCAAATTAGTGGAGTTGTGCGACATGTCCACCGTTTTGCTAGCTAAACTTGCCATTGAAACCCATTGAAACCATTCGTAAGAATCAAAACTCCCGTGCATTCTGCTATCACCATCATCATAAATGTCAGTTCGCGGTCAGTCCAATCCAATCCATCAGTACGGCTCCGCAGCGCTGTTGATTAGTCACGTAGTGTTGTCGCGCAGAGCTTTATAGCTCTGTTGTTATAATGCGTGGCTTTGTTCGGTCTGTGGACGAAAGTAGTATGTAACTTAAGCAATTCGAAAGATACAGGAAGCGCCTGAAGCTCTTCTGGAACACCGGAATCCCGTACTGCGTCGACCTTGGTTTAAAGAAGGCTTAGTGCACATGTGATTGCCTACGAAGGTATGTATCCAGTACACTTCTTGGAACTTGCTTCTAGGACAATGCAGCATGCTCATATAACATTCGTTCACAGGACAATGGGAGCAGTAAGCGTGAGGAGATGGCTTCCGCAAGTGTGTGCTGTTCTCACACTTTCGGGAGCCTACATCACACAGCTGCGGGAGCACTCAACTCGCGCGGCTAATTCCCACTCCTCTTCAAAGATGCCGGACGGAGTATTTTCGCATCTTGTTAATTTTTAAGGCATCGCTAGGTTCACTGTGCCTATATAAAGAGTGACAACGCGCGAAAGGCAGCCCATAGGAAGCACGTGTAGTTCGCATTGGTTCGCAACGGAAGCTTTGTGGCTTTCTGTGCAAAGTCGTGTACAGTGCTGCGCAGGTTAGTGCCCTAAGGCCCATGAGAATAAATAAAGAACAGATGCATTGTCAATTATGGTGTGGAAAAGTGAGAGCTGTTATTGCCTAATACTTATTGAGGTGTTTGTTAAAGTGCATTGTCTGTTATACTTGCAGCATTAAACACTTCTATTAATTGGTTCCAATGTTTTTACTTGGGCTGCTGCACTGTGCCATTTGTTTCACATGACTGGTGTTTGCCGCATTCTTTTTTATTTCAGAAATCCTGTGGGTGGGAAGATTACGGATGTGTGTCCCAAGCTTGCCACATTTGAAAAGTCACATTTTAGAAATTTTCCTAATATAACCCATTGCTCTGCTGATGTATCATCAACCACAATAAAATATGCGCGCTATGCATCAAATTGTTTTTGGTTTTATTGCATCGCGCGGAGTGTAAAAAGCACGCATGCACCATATATGCGAATATTCGAGAAAGATCCGCCAATGGACGTACTCAACTGGACGTCCGTCGGCGGGCGAACCGTATACCTTTGGCCACCTTTCGGACGGCCGACGGACGTCTACCGGCTATTTGCGGATGTTCAGCGGACGTACAAAACATCCGAAACAGACCTCTGTCGGCTGTCCGAAGGATATCGGTGGTTGCTTGGGGTATGCCGGTCATGAGGACGGAGAAATAAAGAGCATTAAACGACAGGTTAAAAAGTGCGGAAGTTAAAAATTGGTTGGTTGGTTGGTTTATGGGGTTTAACGTCCCAAAGCGACTAAGGCTATGAGAGACGCCGCAGTGGAGGGCTCCGAAAATTTCGACCACCTGGGGTTCTTTAACGTGCACTGACATCGTACAGCACACAGGCCTCTAGAATTTCTCCTCCAAAGAAATTCAACCGCTGCGGCTGGGATCGAACCCGCGTCTTTCAGGTCAGCAGCCAAGCACCATAACCGCTGAGCCACCGCGGCGGCTAATTTGGAATAATTGGAATAATGCAATGGAAAAGAAGCATAGTGTACAGCTATATCGATACTGGAAAAGGCCGATCAGGCAAGAATTTTTCTATGATAACTAAAGAGGCAGTGCCCTACTCTTTGAAGCTAGGTCAGGGTGTCTTAGAACGCGCAGCTACAAAAAAAATTTAACGAAGATGATGACACATGTGCAGTGTGTAGTAGATCTGTGGAAACAATTGAACACCTCATACTCAAATGTGATGGTATCCGTCCGGATGTCGATGTAGGCACAGAAGATAACAATGGTCATGTAAATAAATCTGCAGTGGAAGTTAGTAAAAAACGATTGGAGGATAGGTGGCTGAAATGCAGAGAGGTGACATCAGGTTTGAAGTGTAGGAAACCGTAGTGAAAGAAGATGGCGAATCTTAATGAGCATTAACAACACAGTTGAACAAAAATAAATAAATAAAAAGCCGAGCATGGTGGCAATACGTGGTGGCAATTGCCACCACTACGTTTCAAAGGGGGCACTCCCATCCATCCATCCATCCGTCCGTCCGTCTAGGAACACCAAGTCCAGCGTTGATTTAACAGTGGCTGCTACACGTGCATTCTCAGCCACCACCTGTGTTAAGTCGTTGTTAAAGGCAATATTCAGGAGCAATTCACTGCTTTCGGTTTCTCTTGAGTTATTTGTCAAAGTATTCCAGTCAATGCATGCTAGATTAAAATCTCCGGAAATGATCAGCTTATGCTTTCTCGGCTTTACGTATTCTAGGTAACACTGCATTTTTTCTATGTATGAAACTGGTGCATTTGGTGCCCTACAGAGCGCTGCTACAAGATAAGAAGTTTTACCTAAATTTATCTGGCACCAAAAACTTTCGTGATCTGGTATACCGTGGACGGGTGTGAATTTAATGCCTTCTTTTATGATTATTGCGACGCCCCCGCCTCGATTTTCCCGGTCGTTACGAACCATGCTGTAGCATGGAGGTACCAGCTCGCTATCTGCTATTTCCGGGCGTAACCAGGTTTCACTGACGGTTAACTACGTGTGGATCATAATTAACTAATAAGTACTTTAAATCACCAGTTTTATTGACCACGCTCCTAGCGTTCAGATTTATTAGCCGAAAGGACGGTAATTGCTGGTTTGCCTGAGTTCATTCCTGTTACCGCACAGGTGGACGTTTTCTGGTACCAAGAATTTTAATTCCGCGCTCATTGGACTCATCCCAGAAGAAAACCTCGCCGTTTATAACCAGTTTATCATATTCAAGTCGCACATTTTGTCCTTCGTCTCGATCTTTCTTGGCAGAATCCCACAGCTGTTTGTGTTTATGTTGTGTTTCTTTGCAAAAGTTGTCACCAATGGAAACACCAGTTCCTTTTAGTTTCTTACAGTTCCTGTAGAGCTCTTCCTTTTCCCCATAGTCATACAGCTTTAGAATAACCGGTCGGGGCTTCTTCGTTTGTTCCCCTCCAATTCTGTGGATTCCTTCCACGCTTTCCACTGTGGCGCCTTATTTATCTAAAAAGACATCTGCAATAACTTTCGTTTTGAGCTGCTCAATAGTTTCTTCTTTGCCGTAATTCTAAACACCATTAGATTATTTCTTCTGCTTCTGTCATCTGAAGCAATTATTTTTGTATTTTGTTTCTGGAGGGTGTCATCAAGGTAATTCACTGTCTTTGTCAGCTGTTCAATACTACGAGCTTGGTCTGTGACAGCCTTTAAGCTGTTTTAAACCACTAGAAGTCGTTTGCCCAAATCGACTAGTTCGGCCTGAATTGCCTTTTGGCCATCACATAACTCTTCCAAAATTGCCCTGGTATCAGGACCAGGATTCCGATCCACATCTCCAGACAACAAAAGAGACATTGATGCAAAAGCAGCAAAAATCACTTTGGGGCACGGCAGCACTACTACAAAACGATTGTCATTCTTGTAGCCATAACAAAAATAGCAGTAATAACCAACCTGCTCGAGAAGCAAAAGCCGTAGGTTTATACGCATCGCCTCTGCCGTGCCGCCGCACCCACTGAAGCTGGCTGCCGGTGGGTCGATGTTTATAAGCCCAGCCAAGGTTTCGCTTGATCCCACGTGGTGGCCATGTGCGATAGTGTCGATGATCCGTGATGATGCGTTGATAGCATCTGAAGCCGGGTCAACGAGGCCCTTGTTCCATGTTTCTTGGCTCCGGACACAGACCAGCAGCACCTGCTCGAGAAGCAACAGCCGTAGGTTTATACCCATTGCCTCTGCCGTGCCGCCGCGCCTAACTGAATTTCATTTATAAAAAAGGAGATAAGATGAACATAAAATCCTTCCGACCGATCACGATAACATCTGTTATATATGGGGTGGCAACGCAGGCGGTAAAATTAAAAAAATGAAGTCATGGGTAGAAAGTAATAGGTTAGTTAGTTATATTGATTTTAATGGAGCAAAAAGAAAGTAATAGGATACTCCGAGAACTTCAGAACGGGTTCAGAAGGGGCAGGCGCTTATATGATAGCCTGTTCGTGTTTACACAATGCATGGAAATAGCTAAGGCGGAAAACAGACCTCTGTATTTAGCCTTCCTGGACATAAGCGGTGCATAGGACAACGTGAACAGGGAGCTCCCGTGGAACATATTAAAAGATGAAGGTATCGGTCATGAGGTAATTGATTTTCTGTGGGAAATATACAAATAAAATCACATGGGAAGGGATAAAAAAGTACCACAACAGTGGGGGTACACAAAGGATTAAGGCAAGGTTGTCATCTATCACCGCTGCTGTTTTTACTTTATACGATAAATATAGAAAGAAGGCTACAAGAAAGTAACCTAGGTTATAATCTGTCGTACAGATTAGGCGGAAATGTAAGTTGAGCAGCGGTTCCCGGGTTTGATGCATGCGGACGATATTGTGCTATTAGCAGATAGCCAGGAAGGTCTGCAAACTTTGCTTAATTGTTGTGGAGACGAAGGAGACAATCTAGGTTTCAGTTTTAGCGCAACTAAGCCAGGTGTGATGATTTTCAACGATACAACTGATCAGGTGCTTACAATACAAGGCCACGAAATATCGAGAGTGGCCGAATACAAATACCTCGGGATATGGCTAAACGAAGGGCAGATATACATGGTCTGTTCTGAAAGTAGTAGGACTGGTTTTTTCCTGGGCGAACGGGCGGACGAGAGGTGGTCTGCGCGTGCAGGATCGTTGAAGGGGGATATTGGGAATGCTGTGGAAAATCGGCAGTCGGCTCTCGGCCGTTAAAAAGAGGAGGTCGCTTGTACTGTGAACCTCTATCGAAACATCTCGTCACGCAGAATCGTCGAGCGTTTACTGCATCAGCGATACGCGATCAAATTTTGAGTAAATCTTGGTAAAACGGGCAAAGAGACTCACAACATGATTAAGGAGGCCTACGGTGACGCTTCCATGGGTAGATCAGGTGTTTTTGATAGGCACAAGCTTTTCCGAGAAGGTAAGGAAAGAGTGGAGGAAGACGACCGCTTCAGACGCCCTTCGACCAGCAAGACCAATGAAAATGTGTAGCGAGGGAAACATTTACTTAACAGTGATCTATCAGAATGATTGCTGATGACTTGAGCATTCCTCAAACCCAAGTTTTTGGGATCGTGACAGAAAACTTACCCATGAGGAAAGCGTGCGCGAAGTTGATGCCGGGAGTGTTGTCAGAGGAGGAAAAGGCCAACCGGTAGGATCTTCTTCGTCATCTGAATGAGGACCCCGATTTTTTGTCCCGCACAAGGCGGCAACGCTGTCTCAGCCCCCCTACAGCCTCGACTTGGCCCTGCCAGACTTTTTTCTATTCCCGAGAATAAAATCGACGCTCGAGGAGAAACATCACGGATCGGTAGAGGTGGTTCAACAGGCCGTGACGAGGGAGCTAAACAGCATTCCGGTCCAGGCGTTCCTGGAGGCGTACGAAAATTGTAAAACTCATTAGCAGCAGTGAGTAGGTGCGGAAGGGTGCTACCTTGAAAAATTGTAATCGTTTGTACTATTTTCTTGCATAAATTTTGTTTAAAAAAATGAGTCCTACTACTTTCAGAACAGACCATGTACACGGAAAAGCATGAACAGTCTCTTAGGGCAAACGGGCGAAGAGACAACGGGATAATGAAACATAGGGCATTATCGGGGTACAACAAATATGAAGTACTGAGAGGTATTTGGAAAGGAATAATGGTGCCGGGGCTTACTTTCGGGAATGTGGTTCTGTGCTTAAGAGCCAAAGTTCAGTCGAGATTAAACATAAATCAGAAAGCTGTTCCAAGATTAGCACAAGGTGCGCATGGCAAAAACAAACGAGGCAGTACAAGGGGATATGAGCTGGGCATCGTTCGAAGCACGGGAAGCTAAAATTAAAATCCTATATGAAGAACGCCTGAGGAAATTGGACGATCACAGGTGGGCAGCTGAGGTATTTAAATACCAATGCAGAGAGAGCGTTGACTCACAGTGGGGGAAAAGAACTAGGAAACTAGCTAGTAAGTATGGTGGTCATGAGGACGGAGAAAGAAAAAGCATTAAACGACAGGTTAAAAACGCGGAAGTTAAAAATTGGTTGGTTGGTTGGTTGGTTGGTTGGTTTATGGGGTTTAACGTCCCAAAGCGACTAAGGCTATGAGAGACGCCGCAGTGGAGGGCTCCGAAAATTTCGACCACCTGGGGTTCTTTAACGTGCACTGACATCGTACAGCACACAGGCCTCTAGAATTTCTCCTCCAAAGAAATTGAACTGCTGCGGCTGGGATCGAACCCGCGTCTTTCAGGTCAGCAGCCGAGCACCATAACCCCTGAGCCACCGCGGCGGCTAATTTGGAATAATTGGAATAATTCAATGGAAAAGAAGCATAGCGTACAGCTATACCGATAGTGGAAAAGGCCGATCAGGGAAGAATTTTTCTACGATAACTAAAGAGGCAGTGCCCTACTCTTTGAAGCTAGGTCAGGGTGTCTTAGAACGCGCAGCTACAAAAAAAAAATTTAACGAAGATGATGACACATGTGCAGTGTGTGGTAGATCTGTGGAAACAATTGAACACCTCATACTCAAATGTGATGGTATCCATCCGGATGTCGATGTAGGCACAGAAGATAACAATGGTCATGTAAATAAATCTGCAGTGGAAGTTAGTAAAAAACGATTGGAGGATAGGTGGCTGAAATGCAGGGAGGTGACATCAGGTTTGAAGTGTAGGAAACCGTAGTGAAAGAAGATGGCGAATCTTAATGAGCATTAACAACACAGTTGAACAAAAATAAATAAATAAAAAGCCAAGCATGGTGGCAATTGCCACCACTACGTTTCAAAGGGGGCGCTCCCATCCATCCATCCATCCATCCATCCATCCATCCATCCGTCCGTCCATCCATCCGTCCGTCCGTCCATCCGTCCGTCCATTCATCCTATCATTGCGTCTCTTCAGCGGCGGTTCCGCCTCGGCGTCAAAAGATGAGAACAGCTAGGTTCTAGTTTTTCCAGCGAGCGAATCGGCTTCGTTCGCCGGATTTTTCGACAAATGTGAACACGCCCTAAAAGCGACGCAGGCCATCGAGGCACCCTACTCGACCCTCGACCGCAGCTCAGCGGCGGCAGAAACAGCAACGGTCCGGCTCCACCCCATGGGCGCGCCGAGGAGTTTCACGGAACCCAGCTCCCTGCGCGGGTTCACGGAAACCGGCGCTCCCACGCCAGGCGGTACGAACAGTAGCGAGCTCGACGAAAGATACAGCGAGAATCTACCCACGAAGAAAAAAGCAAAATCTCTGCAAACCAGTGCTCTCGTCCTTTGACAAACCAAGCAAAACTGAGCTATCTCTCGACAAACATGGTTTAACCGCATTCAACCAGTGCTAATTTTTTTGCCAGTGTAGGAGTGTAGCTTCGCCCACCTACACGAAAGCATTTCTGTTGCGCATAGTGTAGCATGAAAACTACACTTTTGACACCGCTTTTTTCGGAGACGTAGGCTAGCAGACGAAATAAAGGCGGCGGACCGTTAAAACAAGAGGAAGAAAGATTGTTTACAGGGAAAGGAAATGGTGCAGTATCTGTCTCACATCTCGGAGACAAGAAAGGAAGAGGTGTCGTAGTGGAGAGCTCCGGAATAATTTCGACCAATCGTGCATCTTTAAAGGGACACTGAGGACAACACTATTTTTTTTTGTTTTAAATCCGATAGTTCGGCATTTTGTGGCTTTGTTGCCACTTGTCAGGCAGCGAAAGGTGCATTTATTGCAAAGAGATTCGGATTCGACGTTGAATAAGTTTTTCCCGCCGCTCCTATTCAAATTCGGCTGATGCTGAATAAAGCTATTTCCACCGATGTAGGAGGCCCCCTACTCGCCGCCCCTGGCAAGGAGGCCTAGAGGACGGGGGCCGCGACCACCGTGACTAAACACTGGTGAACATATATTGGTTCTTCGTTGCTTCAGCCGGGAGCCGGACAGCTCCATGGTGGTCGGCGGGGACCTCGCTCCGCAGCAGGGCCTCCCAGGCTTCTCTACTTTCAACATTGTCCCCAGCGGCCAGGGATCCGGGGCATTACCAAATTATGTGATCGATTGTCCCCCTCGTTCCGGAGGTCTTACATTTATCGTCTACCTGGGTGCGAAACAACCAGACGGGGTTTGCAAAATTTTCGGCCTGTAATCGTCGCCAGACGATGGCCTCTGTATTGTTTAAGCTTGGATCCGGAGGTGCCATCAGACGTCTTCCTATCCTATAGTTCTCGACGACTTCCGCGTATGTTTGCAAAAGTTCGTCCATCCCCTGGCAGTCAGGTGGCTCTACGGTTGCCCGGAAGTAGAGATCTCGGGCTAATGCGTGGGTCAACTCATTACAGGGGACGGATATGTGTGCTGGGACCCAAATTAAGGTGACCTTGCAATCGATTTGGGCTGCCAGCAGGATGCGAGCTGTTTCCGGCGAGACCCTTCCCTTTCCAATGTTCCAGATTGCAGTTTCGCTGTCGCTAAGAATCAAACTCGCCTTGGTTCCGGCGCAAGCGAGCGCTATTGCCACTTGCTCAGCCGTATCTACGTTTCTACTCCTAATGGAGGCGGCAGCGACTGGTGCACCTCGGCCGTCGACTACCGAGGCGACTGCCGCCCCCAACCTGCCACTCGGTGCGTCCACGTGGGCTACTTCTCCTGCTCTAAATTTCCTGGTCCTTATAGCCAGCGCCTCCGCCCTCTTCTCCCGCCTTTCCTTATGGTATTCTGGGTGCATTTTGCAGGGGAGAGGGTCAAACTATGATATTCTCGCGACATTGTGGCAGTAGGGCGACCTTATTGCATTAGCCCCTATCGAATTTTCGGCCGACCTACTCCAAAAGGGTACGGCCCGTACTCGTTATACTCTGTCTTTCGAGCTGGGCGATTCGCACCGCCTCGGCAAGTTCAGTCCAACATTATCACCCCCATTACCAACAGACGGTCTGAAGAGGTGGAGATGGGTAGGCCCAGCGCACTCTTGACGCAACGCCTAATAGGTGCGTCGATACGATCTTTCTTGTTCGCCCTAATCGAGAGTTTTAGAAGAGGGGGCCCCCGAGGAAATAGCGGGCCCCAGCGCTGCGTACAAGTGCGCCGGTGAGTTTTAGAATAGGGCTCCCCGTCTCCCCTACGCATCGAGGCCAGGCTTGCGTTTATCGATTGCAGCGCCACTACGGCAAGCCAATAAGATACTCTTAAAAGAGATTTAAAATATACGTTTATTTCTTCATCAGAGACTTATTATTGCAGACACACGATTTAAAAGTAAAAATTATAAGTGTGTTTTTAATGAGCCGGGAAACCCCATTCCAACGTCCCACCAAGTCATCTCTATGGCGGCCAAACAATGCGTACTCGCTAAACCTACCAGCTTTGTAAACACGGAAGCAATCTGAAAATATGGCGCAGTTCATCGATAAAATTTTGTGGTGCGGGGATCTTCAGAAAAAGCGAAAGCTTCGTGTGCCTTTAGTTTGCCGTGAACTTAATATACAGAGTAACGGCGACGATGAATCGGTGGTGAACGAGAGGCCCCGCGGGACCCGCTTCGACGGGCGCCGCCATGTTGCTTGAACGTAGAGCTAAGTAAAGCGCCGTTGGGGCGCACGCCTGTTTGAACCTCGCGCGCTTTCTGGCGTCAAACGACGCATACTCGCTAAGCCTAGCAGCACTGTAAACACAGAAGCAATCTGAAAATCTGGGGTGTTTTATCGCTAAAGTTTTGTGGCTGAGGCAAGTTCAGACAAAGCGAAAGCTTCGTGCGCATTTAGTTTGCCGAGATTGTGGGGCATTGCGTAGCAACAACAATGAATCGGTGGCGAAGCGAGTGGCCCCGCTTCGACGGGTGCCGCCATTTTGCCTGAACGTGAGCAGCGTTGGGGCGCACGCTATTTAGGGTCACCCTATCGCTTGGGGGCATATGGGGAATAGCGGGGTGCTACTGCGCATGCGCAGAACGCTAACGGCCCTTTGGATGTTTGGGTGAGAGGGCGAGGCTAAACGCTAAAACGGCGAAATAGCCCGCACCCCAACGCTGCTTTACGTTCGGTCAACATGGCGGCGCCCGTCGAGCGGGACCTCTCGCATACTCTCGCTTCACCACCGATTCGTCGTTGCCGCTACTCTGCGGCTCACGCTCACGGCGAAATAAATGCGCACGAGGCTTTTGCTTTGGCTGAAGTTGTCTGAACCACAAAATTCGAACGATAAAACACGCCAAATTTTCAGATTGCTTCCCTGTTTACAGAGCTGCTAGGCTCAGCGAGTACGCGACGGTTGACGTCAGAAAGCGCGGGAGGTTCGGACTACTGTTCTCCACGAACAGGTTTGCAATTTTGGTCCCCAAAAAGGGTTCACAAAGAATTGGCTTCCCGCCAACACACTCTTCTTATTCGCGCGGACGTAAACAAAACTGAAAATAACTACATTTGCGAGAGTTACCATTGCGGGTTGCGCCCGAGATGGCGCTGCACTTGGAAAACAAAAAAAATGTGAAAAGCATATCTTGTACAGCTAGCGCCAAAGCGAGCGCTGAACTTATGCACAAAAATAAAGCAAGGCACGATCACGGAGGCAATCGGCTGTTAGCGGCGGCAACTTCCTGTGTGGATTGTCTTGGCTCAGATTGAACATGTCCGCATTGTAAAAAAAATATTTGCATCATTTTTCATATTTCGTAAGTAGTAATTGGTAACTGCAACAGTTTACGTGTCGTTTTATTTACACAATGAAAACAATATAGCATATATATTAATTTACTTGTTCTGGAAGCTTCTCTTTCCCGCCGTCATGGCGCTGGATTCAAGCAACGCAAAGCGACCATCCGCGAAACGTGAACCCGTTCCCTTAATTCTAAGCGCACGCGGACAGGGTCACCCTATTCTAAAACTCTCTAATAGCGGTCGCCGCTAATGTTAACTCAACACTCAAGGCGGGCCTTGCGTTCTGCGAATGCGCACTTCGACGCCCTAAACTTCTAGGGTCCCCCTATTCTAAAACTCCCTAATATCGAGGAACGGCGTGGCGTAGCATCTTCCGCTAATGATATACGCCTGCGTCAATTTCAGGAAGCTACGTTCTTTAAAGGGAGACTGAAGCACTTTTTGAAAAAATCGGGCTTGCGACGGCACCTTATAGTTTTTGATGCTGCAAACTCGAATTTCGAACTGAAATTGGGTTTAAAACAAGCACTAATTGTCATTTTTAGCAGAAATATGCAGCCGGCGCCTCGGGGCTCGTCGCGGGTCGCGCCGCCGCCTGTGATTGGCCAATGTGACGTGACGTAATTTTGAGGACTGGCCGCGCTGCGTAGGCTGCGTTGCGTGCAGATTGCACCTCTTCGCGGTGTTGTAAAAGCGATTGTAAAACACTTTTGACACTCACGTGAACATCGAGGTTTCGCTGTATGTGTTCGTACTTGTTGCGCCCAAGAACGACGCTGTATCTCCATTGCGGAGAGCGAAGACCAGCCGGGAACGTCTACCGCCGTTGGAAACTTGCTCTGGTACGTAGTACGGCATTTTTTGGGGTTGCATGTCGTTATTGGCAGAAACTAGACGATTGTCCGAGAACTTTACCGTGATAAGCCACTTTCACGGAGTCTTTAAGTCTCCGAGGAAGATTCGGAAGGTCATGACGGTGCGCCTACTTCGCAGAAACGACGAAACCCGAATGTGTTTGCTTTCGCTTGCCCTGCGGTGTGTTGTCGATCGTGTCATGGCATGGCGTGAGAAAAAACCCGCGACCGTATATTCCAGCCGTATATTTCTCGCCTGGCCATAGCAGCTCTTACATGTGCATGATCAAAGTGCGTTCGTCTGCTGTGATGTGATTCGCAATATTGCTTGGTAGCGCTGGAGAGCGGAAATTATAGCCGAAGCTTGATGCAACGAAAAGGCGAGTTCGCTAGCTCACATGTACTAAGCCAAGGCTCGTAGCCGTCGGCAGAGGCCTCCCTTTCGAAAGGAGCTGCCCACAGTGCACTCGTTGTGCATGCGCCGGCCGGTGCCATTCCCGAAAAAGCTTTCCGGTGAGTGTCCGATGCCGGTATGCGATTTTTTCGCATGTAGGGTGGCACCCAGTCGGTGATAACCGTGTTTTCGTTGTGGCTGTAATATTACTCTTTCATAGCAGGTGTTTGTATGCATGCACAGCATAGAAGATGAATACTTCTACTGCACTTATCTATTGTCAGAAATCGCTAGGAGATACCTGCTATGTGCGGCTAGTGCACTGAAGTTTCCACTGCACAATAAAAAAATGCTCCAATAATGAGTGAGAAATTTGAGTCAACCTTGGGGGAAGTTTTAACACTTTTCATTCACAGGCTACAGTGACATGCAGCATACCTGGTGTTTAGGTCATCTGAAAACAAATGAGAAACAGTCAGCTGTTTCTACCAAGTTGTGTCCTTGACACAGTCTGAAAGAAGGTGGTTTCTGTAGAGGAGTGTGTTGGCCTCAGTGCTTGAGGTTTTTGCAAAGTGAGAGCAAGAAAAAGTGCTGTTTGCAGTGCAGACTATTTCATCAGGGTCTGCCGAGTTTCTGGCAGGTTTTCTTGCAATCACTGTGCACGAACCTGGCACTAACGTGAGTGGCATGGAGAAACCATACAGCAAAAAAACAGTTTTATTCTACTTTGCTGTCAGGAATAAGTATTCTTATTTCTCTTTTTTTGTTTTTCATTTGTGATGATTAGCACAACGTCCCTTACCATTCAGCGACGTCACACAGGATAATTGTGTCCCAATACCAACCTGCAAGATAAGACAGCAGGGATTACACGGGTTGTAGCTTCTGTCAGTCCCCACTGCCGATGAGCAGTCATGTACAAGCTGGCTGAGCTTTGTTCTGCTACAGGCAGTCGGTGACGACCTCCTGGCATCCAACGTTTCAGTGAACTGCTTGTGACGATTCACTATGCCAGCTGCAGCAAAGCAGCTTGGTACATGTTGAAATAAGAGCAAGTTGCATTTTTCTACACTGATTACTGACATTGTGGCATTTATTGCCACCACTGTCAAGGAAGTATGTCCGAGTTGGTGAAACTTCATTCCTTTACACGGAGTTGATGATGCCGCCCTAAAATCCTGGATCACATGAGGCTTTCCAGCATGACATAAAAAAAAATCAAAACAGTTAGGCATAAATGAACCAGCACCGCCTTGCAAGATGCAGCTGCAGGGATTAAAAAAGTCGTAGCTTCTACAGCTGAGTGAGTTCACAGATTCACTTCAAATAAAATTTTATCTTAGCTAAAATTTTCTTTCAAAGTCGTGCGCATAAATACAAGCATGAAGACTCTGCGCAGTAATTATACGCTAGTAGCATATGTATGCACAGTAGACAATTGTTCACAGAATTGAAATAAGAGAGAAGGTCTCTTTGGCTTATCAAACACTTACAAGAGCAAGCTAAAGCAGCAAAACTCTAATCATGTCAGAATTGCTGCTGCAAATTATACAATAAATTAAATACTGTCACAGCAAGAAAGGAAAAAGCCTGTTAGAAGTCTGTCGGCAGTGCAAAAGCCACTTGTGTCACGAACAAAAAAGCACATTCTGAAGATCTGTAATAAGTGAAACTTTCCTTTTTAGTCTGCCCTGGCATCTAGCTGTCTTCCTAGCATGGCTTTGGATTGAGCTAGTTGGTCTGTTTGCAGTTCATGCCTGGTTAAATGGTTGGACGTAGGCATCCAAGGAACACTGAACACAATGACGGATACATTATCATTCAAATAAATTTTGTGAAAAATTGAGCTATGTCCACAGTCTGGTGGAAAGTGCTCTAGTCAAGGGCCAACATACTGAACTACTAGCTGTGAAAGTGCCCTGCGCCACTTCCTTCACCATCATTGCCCTTCCAGTCACTCAGGTCCAAAAAATTGCAACTACATGTTTACCGCACAAATGCAGAGCAGAAAGGTGCCAAGAAAAATTTTTTGCCTGCTTTGACAAACAAAATGACCATTCCATGAAGCACACTAGGCAAAATGATTGAAGTTCTCTTTTGTGCTAACCTGCAAACTGTCAAGAAATGCAGAAGCATAAAGATTTTAAGATCATGCACATGAGATACTGTCATTTAGCTTATGATGTATCATTTAGCTTATGGTCACTGGTAATATTTTCTGGAAGACAGCATTGGCTGCTAAATAAGTAGCCATTAGTGCGCTGGTTCATCTTTTATAGTGGTAGATAAGAAGTACGGCAGACGGAAATCTTGAAAAATTAAAATGAAGGAAGAGCCTCAGTCCAGCGACGGACGTTCCAACAAGAGGACTTGTCTTTGTCGGGCGAAGTGCGGTCATCATTGGCAGGGGTTGTATAGGCCCTTCACTCTAAAGAGGGGGGACTAGGATTATGATGGGGTGTGGAGTGAGGAGGGTGGGAAGGTGGGCTCTTGGGCTTCAAAGGCCTCTTGTCTGGCCATGGGGCCTGTGACCTACAGGTAGGAGAGAAGCAGGTTAATGGCTATACTAACATGAAAAGATTGCAAAAACTGACCCCTCCCCCCCTTTCCAAACAAAGCGCAACAGAATCAGATATGAACAGTGGCAATAAAACAGTAAAATGAAAAAAAAAGCTAAAGAAACAACAAATGCCATTGAGAAAATAGAGGCACTAAAGCGGTTATCACGGTTGCATTCTTTTCCCGTATAATCTACGCAATCCCCAGCATATTGTGCACAGTGGTCTGCATCCTTTCTAGTGGCTGCATGATTCTACTCTGCCTTCTTGTGTTTAGTGATATCTGCTTTTCATTTTGTTTTTGATGAACCAAACATTTTAGTAACTGGTTCCCCTTATGAAAGTATACAGTGCATGTCATCATATCCTTTGCTATATATTTTTACCTGTCACAGTGTCTCAAGCACTTTGGCTGCTCAACTCACATTCAGATTTTGGACATCAGGTAAACCCCCATACTACTTAGCAGTACTTTCTCTGCATGTCATGTGAAACTGCTCATTGTCTGTTGAACCTTGACTTTCTTTCCTCAACCAGCTTCTCCTTTGGGACCTTTGGAAAGCTGCTGCTGAGTGGCGGTCGAGATTCTGGAGCAGTTTTCCTCTCCTGAGGCTCCATGCTCTCAGCCATAGCCACAATCATGTCGAGGAGGCGTGTGACGTAGCCTGTGTGAGCATTTTATCTCATAGGTTGTGCAATATTCACTTTCTTCGTGATCAAATAAACTAGGTGGTGCAAGCTTACCATGAGTGGGTGGCTCCTTTATCGGACAAGCTATTGGGTCACCACCTGCTGCCTTTGGGTAACGCACACACCATCGAAGTGTGCCATCCTTTGTGCGTGCCTGACCACGTCCACTGTTTTCATTGTAGTGAAGTGCAGCGAGTTGGGTCCTGAAAAAGTTAAACAAACAGGACCATGTGAAAAGGGTATCCGCAAACGTTCACCCTCAGGACTTGTAACCTATGTAAACAGTCTAACTATAAAGATTATGCGACAATAGGAGGTCACTGGTGGATGTTAAGCATAACGCCATGCCAGCAATTAGTGCTTGAAAGTACCATGAGCACGCATGATGAAAACACTGTGACAAAGCATAGTGCTACTTGTGAAGATCTGTGCAAACAAAGCGTCACCTCAGTTGCCAGGCGGATTGAAAATAAAAATGCAGTGCTTGCATGGTGAACACAGCAGGCACTCTGCATGCTCACAAAGTGTTGGCATGTAGAATCCCTTCTGATTCGGTCAAATGTGTTTTTAAATCTGTTGAGAAGATGTAAGAAAAGATGCAGCTATTGAAAATTTCAGTAAATCTAATTTAAAGTGGGCACCTTTTCACATAGTTGTGGCACACACCTACATGCCTTTCACTTTTTCTACAGATGCATGTTTAACATTTGCGCCAACGTTGATAATTATTTTGTAATATTGGTGTTTTCTCAATGTAAAAGCAGACAGAAGACAGCTTACCTAGCCCTCATTCCAGGATATGAATAGTGGTAGGTCTTCGGTGCAAAATGCACTAGAAGGCTATGAAAAGCCTCTAATCCATAAGTTTGGTATCCTGTTGACAGCCGTGGCATGTCTTGCAGAAGGGCTTTAGACATTGCAACGTCTCGAAGCTTCTGGAAAGCCTTTGATTCTAGAAAGAAACAGTCATTGTCATCTTTTTGTAAAGCTCTAAACGTGTGGCTTGCTGTATGCTCGTGAATCAACCAGCATTTCAGCGCACCTGTAAATAAACTCGTATTCAGTAATGAGCATCTTATAAGTTTTTATACTTATAATAAACACACTGGAATTTGAGGTGCACTGTAATAAGTTGTATGTAAGAAATTTAAACAAATGTTATTTATTTAGTTCATGAAGCTTATCATGTAAACCCTGAAATCCTGCTGCACTGCGCAGGTTGCTAAAATCTTGGAATCCAGTCTATTACCCTGAACGACTATTAGTTGTGCAGCCTCTCCACTGCATGCCCTGCCATTTGCTCTTGGTTTCTACTAGGATGTCGCTAACTCGAATTTGTTTACCGACCCACTCTGCTCTCTTCATATCATAATGTTACTCTTCTCGCTTTCTGCTGCTTGCAGCATTGTACTCAGTTTAAGTTCAACCCTTTTCGTTAATTTTTTTTCTCCGCCATGAGTACTGGTAAGACACGGCTGTTGTACAATTTCCTCTTGAGGGATACCGGTAAATTACCATTCATGGTATAAGCATACCTGCCAAATGCACTGCGCCCTATTCTTATTATCCAATATCTTTCACTCTCATGGTATGGATCTGCAGTAATTACCTACACTAATTAGATCTCTTCCCTTCCCACTTTTAAGGCTTCGGTGCCTATCGTATAGCCACTGTTCCCTTCAGAGGCTGTTGAATCTTGCTTAAGTTCTGTGCATAAAGCTTTCAGACCCACTGTTCTTGTTTGCCTGTCAAGGTCATCGATCATGCTTTGCAGTTTGTTGAGAGTTCTTTAGCAAGGCAGTGTCGTCAGCAAATTGCAAAGGTGTTCCCATTAACTCTTATCGTCCGTTAGATCTCATTCGAGGTTTGTAAATACTTTCCGTAAACACGCATTGAATAGTACTCTAGAGATTGTGCCTTCCTTCCTGACACCCTCTCTTACTGGAATTTTGTAATTTTATATATCGTAGTTAGATGTTACTAATTATGCTTCAGTGGGGCCTTTGCCGTATTTTCAATGCAAAATGCAATATACCTTCTCTGAGCCACTGCTTGGGTGCTAAGTCGCCGTGCAAACACGTGGGGAATGATGCCTGGTCGTGTGTGTGGATGTCCCTTATGTGATTAAGAAGGGACAGCCATTTGGGCACAATGAGTTGTGCTTGGCCTTTGCTGGATGCTGCCGCCCAATACATATGGTTGCACACAGACTTAATCCAAGGTGCAAGTTCGTTGCAGCTCTTTTGTTTCGCAGCGGTATGCAGCTTCTTGGTGACACCTAAAAGGCATATTAGATATAAACTGAACATGATATATTCCATAAATGCGCTGAAAATAACATTTTATCAGCAGCCACCGTAAAACTGCAGCTGCCGGATACCTTTTGCCATGTGCCACACATCGAACTCGTGGGTGATTGAAGATTTGTTGTTGCGAAGAAAGCTCTTGATTTGTGTGTGACGGTCGGTCACCAGCACTGTAACGTTGATGTTCTCACTCTCCAGAAAAGCAAGGCCTTGTTTCAGGCCCTCTAACTCCATGCGACAGCTGCCGCCAGCATCATTAGACTGTGGAATGATAACGGCAAAGGATATTGAGTTTGATGCGCTGAATGTCTACCAATTCAAAAAAAAAAAAAAACTGCATGTATTGAGGCCTCTGCTTCCCAGCTGTTATGTACTATTTTTTACGAAAATGACTGTTTGTATTGCTAACAATGGCAGTCCTGTGCTTATGCTTCAGGCGTATGTACTGTGCAATGTCAATGCACAACCTCGGGTGGTCAAAATTTCTGGAGCCCTTCACTACGGCATCCCTCATAGCCTGAGTTGCTTTGGGACATTAAACCCCCATAAACCGTTCATCTACCAGCATGGGGATTCAAAGCTAAACCCACAATAATGCGTGTGCCGTTGAAAGAATTCATGATATTTAAGTGTTGTGTTACAATTCATTTGTCAGCGTTAGTGAACTATAGAAATTTACAGAATCTTGTTGTAGCAAAGTGGAAACGCACCTGCACGACTTCAGAATGCAAGACTTTGTGGCGTTCAACGTCCAAGAGAGTATACGTGCCATATTTAGCACTATATCCTGGTGAATCAGCCCGTCCATCTCCAGCAAGTTTTACTTGTTGGCCTTGCAGCTCTTGCAGCAGACTTCTCTGCTCTTCTTTCCAAACCTGAAAAAAAAAAAATAGTGCGCATTGAACCTTGGCCATGCAAAAAAAGCTGGTAACTTCTTCACGATGACTGCTTACCCTGTCAATTGCAGGCCACAGATATGAGCGCTGGATTGCAAAAAATGTCCTGTTGCTCACAACCGGTACACCAACTGAAGCCAGCATTCTAAGCACAGCTGTTGGGTTGCTTCCGGAAAAGAGAACTGCTGCGCAAAGCTTCAGGTTGAGCATCGGCTGCTGTTTTGTGATGTCTTGATTGCACCAGTAAATGAAATGACCAGATGCACACTGCCCATAAACCTTTAAAAGTGTGCCTTCACACTCGAATGAGACTGTACGAGGTGCGAGGCACTCTGTGCACAACTCGAAAAGTTTTCGCAGGTACTTCTCCTGCACCAAAAAAATTCTTTTGCCAGGTTCATCTGTGCAGCTTCCAGCACATCCCTGCCTGAAAAAGAATAGGCAAATTTTCAATCGGACTGGACAGTGTAAACATGCAATCTTGTATGAAAAAATTTGGAGTGAATGTTTATGGCACCACATTAAAAGTAGGGCAAACAGCATTTTAAGCGTACTGTTAGCTTTTCGTCATACTGCTAATAAATAACATACCTCTCTTCAAATTCTTCACATGGGCTGTAGTCCTCATCATCGTAGTTCTGATCGGCTCCTTCGTCTACTGTGCTGTCATCGTCGCTTTCACTGGCCTCTCTTTGGGTCGGCATGCTCTTTTGAGTGGCTGCATCTACCATGGGGCTACCAACCTGAATGCCTAAAAGTCGTGCGATATGTGCAGCTGCATTTATTATTTATTACCACTGGACGCAACATGGAATATGCAGAATTTTTAGAACTGACAATCTTTATAGTGCTTTGCCCCCTCCCCCATCATTACTGCACAAATGCATGCATCAAAAATGTACGCTGAATGTAGAGGCACATACCAATAGATACAGTTTGCAGTTTTGTCTGAGTGCGGCGTGATGCCATGCTTTTTTTCACACATGCCTGTACAGCTGTGCTTTGTGTCGCTGGCCGCACCATTGCTTGGACACACTTGTGTCTTCTGTCACAGGACTCAGTCAGAGTGACCTCCAGTGGCCCATCATATTGTGCTGCATCTGCAATAATGAGCAGGTTATCATGTAATGTGTAAGGGATCAATGCCTTGCATTACTGTGCTTGCTGAACATTGGTCATTACCTGTGAGAGCGAGGGTACTTGGCGAGTTTTCCTCACCAAAGTTTTCATGAGACATTGCACACAAATCTGCTTCAGCTTCTGTTGTGACGTCTGCAACACAGACTGAGATATGATTTGATGCACGGGATAGCCATGTATAACTAAATGTTCAGACTGAATGTAGAATCATTACCTGTTTGGTTACCAGAGGGACTGTCCAATTCTGGATCAAGTGTTTCCATAGTTGATCCTTCTTGAAGCAGTTCTGCAAGAACCTGAAAGGATAAAATGCGTACTGAATTTGTGGAATTGCTCTTTACTCTCAAAATTTTCCCATGAAGGCGAGAAAACCGCATATGTGATGTCGTTCTCGGCTGTCAGGTGATCATCGAATCGCATTTGCGTGAACACGTCGTAATTGGACAGTTTTAGAATAGGATGATCCTATCGGTTGAGGCGCCAGTGCACATGTGCTGAACCATTGCCTGAGGGGCGTTGTTGTCTTGCGCGTGCGCTGTACCTCCCCGCTATTCCCCTATGACGGACTAGGTTTCGTAACGTCGTATTTCATTTCATTTTTCACTTGAAATGCACCCGCAACCAGACAGACTTCTATTGAGTATTTTCGTTTCAGATCGCGTAACTAATGATCTACGACGAAGCAGCAACGGGCAAGAAATCACGACGCCGCATGTGAACAGCTTCGATACTTCTTTGCTTCGACGCGTCGAACCGAAACTCGCTCAGCGCGCCCTCAGACCTGGCCAACCTGGCCGCGCCAGTGTTCCGCAGGGGCTCCGCGATCATGTCAGGCACAGCAGTGGGCTTTTCTCAGTAGCCCGTCTCGTGCGCACGCGAATAATCATCATCGGTGTTTCGTTGATGAGTTACGTGATTTTTAGCGCAACGCCGGGTTTTTATAGCATATCCCCTTGCGCGAGAAAAGTAAACCCGCTAGTATAGAGCCGCGCGGCGCAGCTCTGTCCCATCGCGGGGTCGCCTCCGCGTGTGGTAATCACGGTCAACGCTTCATGCAAAGCTTCACACACAGATGAGACCTGAATTTCCGCAAAGTAGTGAAGTAGAAGCACTCACCTCATGTTTCCTTCTTTTCGCAAATGCGCTTCTTGGCGGTGGTGACGCGCTTCTTTTGTGCAAAAATATCGAAGGAACCGCGTCATGTTTCAGCCGTGCCCCTTTAACAGAAACCCCTAGCGATCGCATTAGGGACAAGCTCAGCTCGTAATCGCTGTCACGAAAGTGCTTCGAGCAGAGTGCGCTTGCTTTGGTCGGCTTGAAATTGTCCCTCTTCACAGCAACGACCCACTGCGCTGCGAGCTTTTGATCTTTCGGGAAAGCGTGGAAGACGACATCATCGCGGCCGTAGGTGCTCGTACACCCGAATGCAGAGCAGTACCGCATGTTAGATCGCCTGCACGTGGTCGGGTGCTCAAAACTTGGCTGACACGAGGAACAACGCGCGCTGAAAGCGCGCGCGGGTGACGGGACGTTCTCCGACTCCTCAAAATGACGTCACGTTGGCCGACATGGGCGAGGTTTCTCTCTCCGCTATCCTCCTCCACCTGCGGTCGCGCGGGACGCGGGAGATTTAAACATCCCGCTTACAATTGGTGATTGCGCCACTGTTTTAGCCAAAATCGAAAAAATAACTTTACAGGCGTGATCAGCAACGACACTACTTCAAAACCCTAGAAGATTAGCTGATTCGAAAACCGCTTCAGTCTCCTTTAAGGTATCTGCCCTTGAGCGCGACCCTCCTGAAGTTCCCTGGTACATGCGCAGCGTAGTTGCTGAGCTTCTTGATAGTTCCTTCGTTATATCCGTCCTCTTGGATAAAGAGTCAGAGGATCCTGGTTTGATTAACTTTCGGCAGGGTTTTGCCCTCAACCTTGAATTCGAAATTCAAGCCGCGCTTGAACCGTAGCGCTTTCGGATTGTACATGAAGAGTTCGGACTTTTTGCGGGGAACACGCAGCCCCTTTCCGCCGCGTATGACACTAAAGTGTCCGCCGCAGCTTGAAAGCACTCTTCGGTGCTACCGTCGCTGCCAGCATAAATTTACGCTGATTCAACCGTAAAGGCTGAGTTGCATGTACGCGAAAACTCACGCGAACGCGACGGCGGCACGCGTCGGGCAAAGCTTCGCGCGAAGAGAAATGCATGTGTCGCTTGGCTCGTCACTCGGACCTGCCGAAATAGAAAATTTCGCCCGTTCGCCCGGAAGTGCATGCGCGATCAGCCAATAGCATGAACGCTCAGCGTACGTCACTGCCGGTCATTTCGCGTGCTTTTTTTTTTGAAGCGTTGCATTGCGATCGCCGCGTATTCGCGCTTCCTACAAAACGACGGCCAACCAAAACTTCAATGAGCGCCTTATTGACGCCGTCGAGTGCGAGCAGGTCTTTTGGGACCTGCAGCACAGGTACTATAAACATCGCGGCCATTCTGATGCGGCTTGGCACCGAGTTGCAGAAGCCGTCGGTGCACCAGGCGCACCAGTTTTGTAAACAATTTCATTGAGTTGGTTTCATTGACTGCTAACTGCTTCAGTAGGCAGACTGGACATTTACGAAGTGAATGCGCTCATTTATGTTTCATGCATGCGGTCGAAGCTGTCGTCGAGCGATCGTTATCATTCGCTAGAAAATGCGCGCTGCCGCGTAGCAGATTTGCCTCACAAGGAAAGCGTTGCATGCAGAACTAGAATTATACTATTTCACAGAAATACGGTACAGGCTTTTATCTTGTGGCGGGTTTAACGGCGGCCAGTTTAAATTCTTGTAATTTTTTTTACTGCTGTTGCATTTGCGAATACCTTTGCGGTGTGCTATGCCAGCAACACTGAGCGCTGTCGCCGTTTCGCGCTGCCGTCGGTTTCGCGCTGTCGCGTGCATGCGTCTTCCCCCTGTACGCGACAGAGCGAACCATGTTCGCCTTCGTTACGCCGCTTGTCGCGGCGCTCTCTTTTTCGCTTACATGCGACTCCTCCTTTAAGACTGAGCTCCATGTACGCGAAAAAGTAAGCGACGCGACGAGGCGGCGCGGCGACGACGGCTGGCTGTCGCTCCTTCGCCCACCGGTCAAGCTCCATGCATAGCGACAACGCGAACGCGAAATGGAGACGACGATCAGTGTTGCTGGCATAATACACCGCAAAGCTGTTTGCGTTTATAACAAGAGTCACATTATTTGCAAGGATTAGAATTTTGGGCAGAAAAATGTCAAATAAAACGTGTTTACAGCTTTGTCATTGTATGTCATTTTATGTTATTGTCACGGGCGCCGCTATGTTGCCTGAACGTGGGGCGCACACCTGTTTGAACCTCGCGCGCTTTCTGACCTCAAACGACACATACTCGCTAAGCCTAGCAGCACAGTAAACACAAGCAATCTGAAAATCTGGGGTGTTTTATCGCTAAAATTTTATGGTTGAGGCAAGTTCAGACAAAGCGAAAGCTTCGTGAGCATTTAGTTTGCCGTGAACGTGGGGCACATCGTAGCGACCATGGAGGAAAAAAAACTAGGAGAGAGTGCGCTCAGCCTCTGCAAGCCATCCTCCTCTGACGTCGCTGCCGAGGGCCCTTTTGCGCACTGGCTCTTGGGAAATAGGCCCTCCTCCAGTTACCAGACTGCCAACCAGCGGTGTTTTTTAGTGAACGACCGTGCTCCGATGTAGCGCAGAAGCGCAGCGCCTGTGTTGCAGCTTTGGCGGAAGGCGTACCGAGCTCGAGGCTGTCTGAAGGCTCCGCGTCTCAACATTTCTGTTGATTACACTCGAGTTTTTGGGTGCACTGTAGAAAACTGCAGTTAAACTTTTTATCAAAGGGTGCGGCCGCGACCTCGATCGTCACTGTTCAACTGTGGTTCATAAAGAGAATGGAGAGGAATTCCTTTCGTCGTTATACAGAAATACGGAGCGTTTATTTCAGCGCATGCTAAAAGCGGAGATCTCGAGAGTAGGCGATGAAAACGAGCCTCTAAAAAAGGGCGCAATGGATTCCAGAGCGCTCGCAGCGGACGGACGCGTTTAACGAGCGCTCCGACGCGCTGCGCAGATTCTGTTTCTCGGGCAGGCGGACTTCGGCCCGCCCATGGGCCCGCCGTTCTCCGCTGTTCTCGAGGCACAAGTCGCGCGGCGCCGAATACGCTCGCGCACATACGCGGTCCCGACGTGAAATGCAGCAGTGAAGTATTTCTCTCTCTCGCTGTCGAGAGAGATTGCCGGTGGCTTTACGTCTGCCCCTGCGCGGGGTCTCCCGGCCACTGCGCACAATCACTTGCAAAAAGAAGTAAACTGTATGTACTGCATAGCCGCGCGCACGTACCGTCCTGTCTCGACTAATCGCGCGCGATGCACACTGCACTAGCGGCCGGGGTGGGGCGCCCGGCCGCGTATACCGTCCGAGGTAGCACCCACGGAGCGTTCGTGTCACGCGTGCACTACCTGGCGAAGAGCAAGCGGGAAGTCAAGCCCGCCTGCTCGATGCACGCACAGAGGCTCACGATTGCTCTGTCACGGGTGCGCGCACTGCCGCGCGGCCACAGGAGCGCTTCGAGACTGTCCGGTATGATTCCCAGCGCCCTGTAGGCCGCGAGCATCTCGCGATGCGGCACTGCAGAAGCGGCACAGCGAAGGAGCATGTGGTCTCCATGTGGTCATCGCACGCGTCGCTCGGGGGTGGTGGCCGCTGCGGCGAGCGAGCAGTTTGCGCTCACCACGGAGCCGTCAGTGAACACAAGCAGATGGTCGCGCAGTTGCTCGTAGAGCGAGAGAACGAAACCGAAACCGAAATCCGGCTAAGAGCTACCGCTGCCTTGTCACGTGAGGGCCTATTTCCCATGATGCTTTTCATTATATTTTTTATGACTAGGCTTCAAGATTGTGACGTCGTGCTCCCTCCTAGTTTTTTTTCCTCCATGGTAGCGACAACGACGAATCGGTGGTGAAGCAAGATTCCCGGCCAGAGCCAGCGCCATCTTTGCCAGAGCCGGCAAGAGGCTCGGTATGACGTACGCTGCCAGATTAGCTGCTATTGGCTAATCACGTTGGCAACTTCCGGGCGACGCAGATCCGAGCGACACGACAAGCGACACGGGTATTTCAATTCGCGCGACGGTGTCGCTTGTCGCTGTCGCGTGAGTTTTCGCGTACATGGAGTTCAGCCTTTACACAGAGGTACCGATTGTACAATGGCCAAGTAGGCTGTAGCAATGATTTGTTCTTTTCAAAGCTTTAAATTCTCCTGCTAATGCGCTCTGGGCAAAGCGGAGTATTTCTCAGTAAATAATAAAGAAATTGCTAAATTTTAATGGTTGCGGTGTAGGATTTTCTTTATTCTAGTAAACTGCGTCACAATGCAACCGCAATTGCCGTAGTCCTTTTTTGACATACCGCAAATAAGTTTCACGTCGATGGGCTACCAGGAGAGCGCCAAACATGGATCACGCTCTTTCCGCGAGCGGCCACCGCTGTTGTGCCCTACCAAGCACGCGCAGCCTCGTCGCGTCGTCTTTCCACGTTTCCCTTCAGTTTACCATGCACCATGGCACAACAGCAAAACAACGCCACTACGGAGAAAACAACGCACGAAACGAAGTAAAAAATCAGACGCCGCGCGCGTTCTCTCCGCGCTGCAAGTGGTGCGACAGCGCTCCTTTTACAGCCAGCGCCCTCTACGCATTTCATCGCTCCGCATTTAAAAATATTAATAAAAGGTAGGAAGTATTTTTCCTTCCTTTTAGTAATATTTTTAAAAAAACACTACTACTTTTACCACCTTGTCCTCACCTGATTGCTTCCTGAAATCGTGAATACTGAAATCGTGCTTCAGAACACGATCCCCGCACGAGCACTAGATGAGTACTGGGTAAGCAGAAGGAACGAGCTCAAGCAGAACAGCAAGCGGTACAAAAGTGCGGCGACTACCATCGAGGCCTAACATCTGGATGACCCTTTGAGAAGCGGGCCTTCGCCAGGGACTGTGTACAGTGCAGGGTTGCCAGGTTTGGCTACTTTGCGCCAAATTGGCTACTGTTGGGAGCTCTTGGCGACAAAAATTTGAGCATGGCTACTTGGCTACTTTTGAAGTGCTATTTATGAACACCATTATCCTGTTGCACCTGCCTTGTTGTCGATCAATGGGGAACAATTTATCGGGGTTAGGCCAAATACGAATCAGTTGTGCTAGCTAGCACTTGGGTTCTCACTTCGATTTCGGTTCGAGGCTCGGTTTTCCACGTCAAACAGGCTTCTGACAAAAATTGGCGACTTAATCGGACTTGAGCTCCGTCTTAAGGGTGATGAGATAGCATTAATCGGTTAATGCCCAGATATGTGGAATTGGTCACTCTCTACATTTACTGATTGCTGGGAGTCCTACCACTCCTGGATCCGTGGTGGTGCAGTGGTTAAACGATGCGCCACTGCCCTGCGATGGCAGGTGCTGCCATCGGTGGGGCTTGTGCGACCCAGGTTTCTCTTCCCAGGCAATCAGTCACAACCAACCAGTAATTTAACTTCCACATGCCATGGTGGGGAGTCTACTCATAATCTGGTGGGCAGCGCTTCACTCCTAGAGTTTCATGTATGCCTTCACGTAGGACTCACATAAGGCTTCACCTAGGGCTGCACGTAGCTAGGGCTTCACTTTGTTTACTCATCACGAAATCGCGACATGTCCCTTCTAATACTCACGCATTAATAACTATGTCTGCATCAAAGGAACACAAAGTATTTGCTCTGACGAGGAGAAAATGATTTCTTCTGGTTGTAGCAGGATTTCCGGGGAAAGGAACTTAGCGACAGATAGCCAAAATGCCGGTCCGAGCTTCGGTCATCCAGCCAGCGAACTCGCGCCGCGCGCTAGCGGAGCGGCGGCCGCCGCTGCTCATCTTCCTCTTTACAATCACCCCCGGGCTGAAGGCGAAGCCATCCTGGCGAGTCAGGGAGACGACAACACACACGGGTCATAGTACGGCTTCAGGCGCGACACATGAACAGTCTCGCGGCTGCGTCGGCGTTGATCTGTGGAGGGTGTCACCGGGTCGACAATGTAGTTGACCGGGGAAGTGCGCTCTACGATGCGGTAAGGTCCGTGGTACTTGGGGAGAAGTTTGGACGAAAGGCCAGGTGAGGTAGACGGCACGTGAAGCCAGACGAGAGAACCGGGTAGAAAACTGTCATCAGTGTGGCTTGTGTCGAAACGGAATTTTTGACGCCCCTGCTCGCCGGATGTTAACGACCGAGCGAGCTGACGGCACTCCTCGGCATGCTTGGACGCCTCCGAAAGAGTGGTGCACTCGGACACGTCGGGCCGGTAAGGAAGTACCGTGTCGAGTGGTGAGGAAGGTTCGCGCCCGTAGAGGAGAAAAAATGGCGAGAAGCCGGTAGTGGTCTGCGTGGCGGTGTTGTAGGCGTAGGTGATGAACGGCAGGATCCTGTCCCAGTCGGAGTGGTCGGAAGACACGTACATCGACAGCATATCGCCCAAGGTGCGGTTAAACCGTTCCGTCAAACCGTTAGTCTGAGGATGGTAGGCCGTGGCGGTATGGTGAGTGATCTTACACTGTTTGAGAAGAGATTCCACGACCTCGGACAGAAAAACGCGCCCACGGTCGCTCAGCAGTTCTCGGGGCGCTCCATGGCGAAGAATGAAGTGATGCAAGATGAAAGAGGCAACGTGTGGTGCCGTAGCAGCAGGAAGAGCTGCGGTTTCGGCGTAACGCGTGAGGTGGTCGACGGCTACAATAACCCAGCGGTTGCCAGCAGCAGTGTAAGGAAGGGGGCCGTAGAGGTCAATTCCAACTCTGTCAAAAGGACGGAAAGGGCAAGGGAGAGGCGGCATCTGGCCGACTGAGTGGTGGGGAGCCGGCTTGCGACGTTGACAGTCAGGGCACGAGCGGACGTATTTGCGGACGTAGGTGAACATACCGCGCCAATAATAGCGGAGACGGAGTCGCGTGTATGTTTTAAAGGCGCCGGCATGAGCAGACTGCGGGTCGTTGTGAAACAGGGCGCAGAATGTCGACCGCAGATGGGCAGGGACGACAAGCAACCACTTCCTGCCGGTAGGGACGTAGTTACGGCGGTACAATAGACCATCACGAATGGCGAAGTGAGCAGCCTGGCGGCGGAGGGCACGAGGCACGGGTGCCGCCGAGGAATTTGAGAGAAAACGTACAAGCGAAGATATCCAGGGGTCCTTATTTTGCTCGCTGCCCATGGTATCTGTTGAAAACGACAGCGAAGCGCAACCGGTTGGCGAGTGGCAGACAACGTCTGGCGGCAGTGGAGAGCGGGACAATGCGTCGGCGTCGTTATGTTTTCGGCCGGAGCGATAGATGACACGGATATCATACTCCTGTAGGCGTAGGGCCCAGCGAGCGAGGCGGCCTGTAGGGTCTTTCAAGGAGGCCAGCCAGCACAGGGAATGATGGTCCGTGACGATATCGAAAGGGCGGCCATAAACGTAAGGGCGAAACTTTCCGATCGCCCAAACAATCGCCAAGCATTCCTCCTCGGTTACTGAGTAGTTGGATTCCGCTTTTGTCAGTGCACGGCTCGCGTAGGCAACGACATACTCGGGAAATCCGGGTTTACGTTGCGTAAGGACAGCGCCGAGGCCAACGCCACTGGCATCGGTGTGAATTTCAGTGGGAGCAGTGGGGTCGAAGTGGCGTAAAATGGGAGGCGCTGTGAGCAGCCGGCGTAAGGTGATGAAGGCGTCGTCGCAGTCAGGTGACCAATCGGACAGGTTGTTGGCGCCCCGAAGAAGTTTCGTAAGTGGTGCGATGATAGGGGCAAAATTTCGGACGAAACGTCGGAAATAAGAACACAGGCCGAGAAAGCTGCGAAGTTCCTTCTGAGTCGACGGCTTGGGGAACTCAGCGACGGCACGAAGTTTGGCTGGGTCAGGAAGCACGCCGTCCTTAGAGACGACGCGTGGCCTAAAATTGTCAGTTGGCGGGCGCCAAAGCGACACTTTTTGAGATTAAGTTGGAGCCCCGCGGCAGTTAAACATGTCAACACGTGCTCCAAGCGGTGAAGGTGCGTCTCAAAATCAGGCGCGAAGACGACAATGTCATCTAAGTAGCACAGGCACGTGGTCCACTTCAGGCCGCGTAAAATGGAGTCCATCATTCGCTCGAAAGTCGCTGGGGCATTACAAAGACCGAAAGGCATGACGGTAAATTCGTACAGGCCATCTGGTGTAACAAAAGCCGTCTTGGCACGGTCAGCCTCGGCCACAGGGACCTGCCAATACCCTGAACGCAGGTCTAAAGAAGAAAAGAACTCCGCGCCTTGGAGGCAGTCAAGGGCGTCATCGATTCGCGGCAGCGGGTAAACGTCTTTGCGGGTGATCTTGTTAAGCCGCCGATAATCGACGCAAAATCGTATTGTGCCATCTTTTTTTTCACTAGAACTACAGGAGAGGCCCATGGACTACTGGATGGTTGAATAACGCCTCGCTGAAGCATGTCGTCCACCTGAGTGTTGATAATCTGGCGTTCGGCTGCCGAAACTCGGTACGGGCGTTGACGAAGCGGCAAGTGGGCTCCGGTGTCGATCTCATGGGTCACGGTAGACGTGCGGCCGAGTCGGTTTTGAGCCACGTCGAAAGAAGAGCGAAACTGGTTCAGTAGGTGAAGTAGTTGGGCGCGTTGCGGTGTGGCAAGACTGGCGTCGACGGAATCGGCAAAGGCATCGTCTGTGGCCACAGCGGGAGATGCGGGCAAAGTAAGAGAATTAGTAGCAAGAGAACATGATTCGGCGCATCGTTCGGGATCGAGCAAAGAGTCGACGGGCTGAATGTGGCCAAGGCATTCGCCACGGAGAAATATGCAGGGGCTCAAAAAAGGGTTCGAGATCGGGATGAGGCTGCAGCCGTCTTGAACAGTGAGCAGAGCGAATGGCAGAGGCAGACCGTGTCGAGAGATGAAGACGTCGGATGGTGTAAAGACGACGGCGCCGTCAGATGCGGTGAGGCAGGAGACAGGGACAGGAACAGATGAGCACGGAGGAATCTCGATGTCGTCAGCCACAGACAGTTTGCCCCACGAAGATGACGTATCAGGCGAGGTATATAGCACTGCACGGAAGAAGTTCGAGCTCGGCACGAGCGCAGTCGATGAGGGCCTCATGTTGGGAAAGAAAGTCCCAACCTAAAATAATGTCATGCGAGCACAATGAGAGAACGACGAATTCAACAGTATATAAGGAACCGTAAATGATGACCCTGGCTGTGCAGGCGGCTAAAGGCGAGATGCGCTGTGCATTAGCTGTATGAAGCGAAAATCTGGATAACGGCGTCGTCACTTTGCGAAGTTTTCGGCACAGTTTCTCATTCATCACAGAAACAGCAGCGCCAGTATCAACAAGCGCCAAGGCGGTGTGGCCCTCCACAGAAACGTCGAGCACATTCGCTGGGGACAAACGAGGCCTTGAACTTGTCGCCGAATACGCAGTTCTTGCCTCGGGAACTGCGGCAACTAGTTTTCCTGGCGCATAGGGGAATGAGGACGCAGTGGCGAAACAGAACGGCGCCGCGGGGATGGCGAACGGCGGCGAGAATACGGGCGGCGATCGGAGGCATCAAGCTGTTCGGCAGCCGACGGACGTGGCGGGGGCTGTGCATGGTGCCGCGTAGACGTACGTTCTGGGGTCATCCACGGGTGGTGGCACACGGCGTCGGCACAGGCGCTCAACGCGGCCAGGGACACCACATGCGTAGCAAATAGGACGGTTGTCACGGGTGCGCCAAGGGTTGACACGAGCAGGAGGTGGTCGGGTTGGAAAGGCAGGCGGCGGCGTCGGAGGATAATACGGGACAATTGTAGCAGGATTTCCGGGGAAAGGAACTTAGCGACAGATAGCCAAAATGCCGGTCCGAGCTTCGGTCATCCAGCCAGCGAACTCGCGCCGCGCGCTAGCGGAGCGGCGGCCGCCGCTGCTCATCTTCCTCTTTACATGGTAACTTTTCAACTCCTGTCATAAATACATCTAGCATTTCTGTACTTCTGTTCCGTGGTCTTAATGTATATCATTTCATCAGCAATTATCTTATGCTTCCAAGTTATTTGCAGGCACTGCTGCCCTCTGTCCTTAAACTGTAGATTTCCTGCCGCTGGTTACGTTTTTCTGGTGTCTTGGCGCCAATTCTGGCTACTTTTGAGATCGTGGCCGTAGACTGGCTACCTTTTGGCTACTTTTATCATTTTTGCGGCCATTTTTTAGATTAGGACCTGGCAACCCTGAACTACAGTGAGCCACAGCGGTTACAGTAAGCCACAGGGTTCTACCAGTGGAAGCACACCACGTACCTTTGGCATACATCTTTGTCTGTGATGGAGTCCACATGTGTGACGGAGGTTAAAACCGAGAAGTTATCAATCTTCTGGCAGCTAAAAAATTTCAGGTTATTGTCGGCGCATTTGCCAAATGGAATTAACAGTACAAGATTCCCTTCACGAGAAGAAGACGGCGGGGAATGGTACTTGAAATTGCGCCAGTACACGGCCGATGATGGCCAGGACTCCCTGTCTGTTTTCCTCTTTTACACAGGCAGCCGTGAAGTTCGGGCAGCCGCTGAGTGCAGCATCGTCGATGCGAACGGGCAAGAATGGAATCGCCAGAATAGTGATATTAGAGTCTTTAGATATGAAGGATGGTGTGGGTTCCACGACTTAGTTCCCATAAATGGCATGGAGAACTTGCCGGAAGGTGACCTGGGCATACGCTGTGTTGTGACAGTCATTGGCGGGTACGAAACCACGCCTGGACCACTCGAGAGCGCTGACGCCGCCGTACCTTTGCGCCAGCTCTCCGACAATCTCAGCTGGCTTCTCGACAGCGGCGACCTTTCTGACGTGACCATCAAGGTATCCGGCGGCACGTACCGCGCCCACAAGGCGATATTGGCCTCCCGATCCCCAGTTTTTCGAGCCATGCTCAGCCACGATATGCGTGAAGTGCAGCAGGGCGAGATAATCATTTCCGATTTGGAGTATGATGTATTCGGCGAACTGCTGCACTTTATGTACACTGGCCAGACGCGGAAGCTGGGAGAACTGGCCGGATCTCTTCTTGGAGCAGCCGATAAGTACGGCCTCTTACATCTCCGGGACCTTTGTGAAGGGGCGTTGATAGAAGGCATCAACATCGAGAATGCCGCGTCGGCACTCACCATCGCCGACCAGCACAACGCTGTCGTCCTGTACCACAGTGCCATGGATTTTATCTGTGCCCACGGCAATCAAGTGACACAAACAGCTGGCTGGAATGAATTGGTCACACACCGTACTGACTTAGTGACGAAAGTCGTCCGCGCACTCTCAAGTCGCTGCAACAGCTCAAGAACCACCACCTAAAAGCTCTATTGGAAAAAGCCAACGATGGAAACATTCGAAACGAACATTAAAAAGTGCAGTGAATTATGGTAATGAAAAAACATGGCGGCCTGTTGGGCGATATTGGGACTGTTGGGCAATGGCGGGTCTGTTGTGAGATGTTGGGACATGGGCCATGCGGCTGTTACATTTGTCGCAATGACACAAAAAAATTTTGAAAAAGATCAAGCCTGTACAGCCAGTTTTATTTTCTGTTCATGCTCCTCCTGCTCTTATTTACCCACTTGCCAATTCAGCTGGGCCTCATAAAAAAGCCTTGATGATGTATTGCTGGTGCATGGGGCTTGAGAAAACCAGGCGATGTATTCCGCAGAAGATTGAAATGGAAACACCCGGAGCAGAAATTCACGCCCTGCACTTTGCTAAACAGACACAGAAAAGTTTGTGCATTATATAACAGAGGCCACTGAAATTTCAAAAAAGCGCAATCGCTGCGTTAGCTCTAATTCTCTGTCACTCCATAAGAAGGAGTTAATGCTCTTAAATGGTTCACAATACACTTTTGTTTTGTGTTCAACAGATCCAATGTGAATGTTACGCGCTGTCCTTTGTTGATTAGTTTTTCAAACAACAATGTATAGATTTTGACATGCTTTAATATAAACCTTGTTGAAAGCCAGTGCTCACGCCGTTGCATTCCTTCCTTGTATTCTTTGCACTGTATTGACACAATGAATTACCAACAAGCCAGTTCATCCGTCTTAGCAAAAGTCAATACAGTTGTGGTACCTGAGCTAGTTACAGCATTCTTCAGCATAATGCAGTCATAAAGACACGGTTGGGACATACAGAGAGGGACTTATTGAATAGCTAATATTAGTGTACATGGGCAATACATTTGGTTTGGTTTATGGGGGTTTAACGTCGCAAAGCGACTCAGCCTATGAGGGACACGGTATGATTTTGCATATTGACATGCGGGGCATCATAACACAAGCAGTACAAGTTTTTTTAAGGCAAGCAGTACAACACAAAGCAAAGAATCTGAGATAACATCAAAGGATGAAGTCTCAGGCATGAGAGTGTAGTTGAAAGGTGATAATGAGAAATATGATGAAAAGCTTCCGAGAAATTCAAGTCGATGACCCTTGCCTAAAATAATCTAAATTTAGGTGAAAATCAGTTGTGAACTAAAGAAGTTGTGTTGCACATCAGTAATGAGAATGGAAGCCATGATGACTGGTATAAAAAAATTAGTTTGAATTATGGTGGCAAGTAATATGCAGATCCATTTCGTACTCTAACCGTTCATGCATAATGGACATCAATAAAATAGGAAAACACTTCAAGGGATCAGAACAGTTTCCGGCCTTAATGATTGGAAGATTAGCTTTGCATTGTCAGGAATAGAAGCAAGAGGTTTGGACTGGCTAAAAAATTATTGGTAAAATATGGCTCCGGATATGCTTAGTAGCTTAAAGTATGTCCAAAGACTTGTCGCCCAGCCCTCAGGTACTCGAAAGGTTGTGCTTATCAATGAGTTCTGAGACACGATGATGACTAAAGGTTAATGGAGTAAAATAGGTAATGTAATAAGGGAGTAATTACTCATTGCCATCCACCCGAGCGCAGCCATACGGCTACAAAGGAAAGCTATACAGCTTTCTCAGAAACTTCGTAGTGAAAGAAAAATTCGTCCTGGTCCGGGGTTCGAACCCAGGACCACCGCTTCACCGGAGCAGTCGCTCTACCAATTGAGCTAACCAGGACGGCAAGCTTATGGTAGGGCGAGAGCGAATTGATCAATAACTCGAAGTGGGAACTGTGTTGGTCAAATGTTTAGGGGAATCCCCCAAGGTGGAGTAGATTTGTAATAAAGGAGTAATTACTCCTTTATTACAAATCTACTCCACCTTGGGGGATTCCCCTAAACATTTGACCAAAATAGGTAATGTATAATTATATTTTTCTAAAGCAAGCACCCATGGAACATGCTGTCAGACAAATTCCCAGGGATTCATCAACTGGGCCCAAAATGTGAGTACATGAACAGCCACTTTGTTATAACCATCACAGGCAAAAAAAGAGACACTAGAGGCCCTTGTTATTTACTGAGAACAAGGGAGTATTAAGAGACAAAATTCCAGCACACAAAATCACGGATGAAGAGAGTAGACTCCATGGACACCAGACTTCAACTCAGGTTTATTTGACAACACTGGCTTTTTATGCGCAAAGGGGTACTACTGATCCCTGGGGCTGGAAAGTATTTCCACGACCAGATAACGATTCAGGGTGGCAAAACCAAAATACAAAAAACAGGCATAAGAGTATCTTGCCACTCACATTCAACCCATTGGAATGCCTATACATCGCCTACATGGCTGACCCAACAAACGCATTAGCCTTGACATAATCTACTTCTTTTTTCCGGAGCCCTACAGAAGGGCTGCTGATGTAATTCTCTTTTTCAGCAGCGATACAAAAGGCTTCACAAATTTCCAAGCTCTTTTAAGTGCTAAACTTGCGCAAGTCAAGTGTTTCTTTCCAAAATGCCTTGCATGCTGGCTCGTGCAAGCAACAGCGAATGTGTTCAGCTAAATGACCTCCACCACTTAAAGTGACAGAGAGGAGAGCTCTATCAATATTTTTTTAAGCAAAATCTGACAGTTCGGCATTTCATGGCTTTTTTGCCACTTGGCCGGCAGCGAAAGATGCATTTATTTCTAAGAAATCTGGATTCGAAGTAGAAAAAGTTTTTCCCACCGCTCTGATTCAAACTTGTGATTCTCTTATGACGACACAGGACTAAGTGACGTGAAACATGACGTGCACATGACGTAACGCAGACTCCGTGATTTCTGGCAGCCAGCAGTGCGGCCTAGCAGCAGCCAAAAAGAAAGCTACCGCCGACCGCACATTCAAGGCATCTATCGGCTATTGCGGCCGTCGCTTCGTTTACGTTTGCACCGCCGTTTTGCCAGCGTTACGATGGATCCCACTCTCAAAGTCGTCAACAAAGTTCTAGCAAATAGGCACCTTTAGCATACCGTGTACCTTGTTACCGTTAGCGGAATACCGAGAGCCCGCCTACTGCCAGTGAGCAGGCGTTGATTGGTCTCGATGCTGCAGGCGCACGCGTAGCTGCCGGATACGTGGCGCCAACTGGTGACGGCAAGGAGATTTGCGCATGCATTGGCTGCGCCTCAGTGATTCATGGCTTCTCGTGTCCTAGTGTTGCTAGAACCATTGGTTCTAGCAACACTGTTTTGTCCTATGACATCATCACGCTTGTACTTGCGAGTTTGGCCTGTGGTGGCGATACCTGTATTCAGGTTCCAGCTCTTTTCTACGTTACAAGAGCTTTGTTGTCAGTATGAGTAGCGTTTTTGTAATCAGGAGCTGGTATTCTGTCGATACAAGCCAACTTCAATTTCTCCTCAGTGTCCCTTTAATGAATCAGCCATCCTGCGATGTTATTGCAAGCGTTCATGGATGCAGCGCCCTGTCGGTGTAATGTAACATCTGCCACAAGCAATGAGGATGCTGTACACCACGCCAACCTCATGTTTAGAGCGGGGTCTGTCATGCTTAGTTTTGCAGGCAGGCCTCCTCTTGACGTCAATTACCAGGTGGCACATGTATCCCAGCTTTTACAAGGGCTGAAAATACGACATGTACTCCGCGTTTGTCACTGGCCTTCTTGAGGTGGTGTTACCACTGATGCCATTAGGGCAAAATCACAGGTCACAGGTGAGAACGTGCATTTTCTTCTGGCTTAGGCCACCCAGCCGACTTCACCTCTACAGCCTGGCTTTCTACCACTAAGGCCACAATTTCTTCTGGGAAAACTGCCTGCTCCAGTCGCCTTAGTTGGACACTGATGCTGTCACAACTCTGTGAGAGCGTCAAACCCCACTAAGGCAACTGGAGAAGGCAGGTTTCCAGGGATAAACTGAGTCCGTGACAGTGTCAGTGGCGTATTAACAGTAGGCTTTTAGTGGGGTATTAATAAAAGGGACAATACAAAGGTAACATCAAAAGGGTGACAGCAGTAGTGCAGCTGAGATGTCGCAGACGATACACTAAGAAATAAAAGAGGCATACACACTACTGATACATCAGTTGCAAAAAAAATAAAAACAAAAGAGGCAAACGAAAGGTACAACATACAAGTGTCAATGCTGCAAGTGATATCACTTAATTCCTGAATTTTGAGGGATGTATAATGAAAATGTGGTGAGGTAGCCAATTTATTCTTCAATGCGAACAGGAAAAATTTCTTGATTTTGTGGTGGTGGTGTCCTGGTCTGAGGAGGGCTAGCAAAAGTTAACAAAGTTAAGGAAATGTATTGTAGAGTATATGAAACACACCTGAATGAGTGATTTCCCTTTTATGCAGTAATGTCTGGTGGTCAAGTGAGATGACTGATTAAACTATGCTGTACGCGCGTGTTGCTGTTGGATCAAGGAGCTATTGACATAGCTTTAAACAGTTTGGTGCAACTTTGAAAGATGAAAAGAATACTTCAGTTTGGAATCAATAAAATTTTTGTGCATAAACTGCACAGCATGGCAAGAGCACACAGAGCAAGGCATATCCTGATAACCCCGCGCGGCTTTATGGTGCCTACAGCATGTATCATGTCATGCTCCGAGCATGGTGGGCTCCATCTGGTTAGATATCTAAATACCGTTAACACTAGACTTGGCAAAGGAGGTCAATACGTCTTGACCAAACAACACAGAAAACACACGGATGAGAAAGGAATGAATGCAATGGCCAGAGTGCTGACTTTCAACCAGGTTTATTGGAAACTCCATCAACATTGCGGCCTAAAAAAACAAGGAAACAAAGGACGCCTTGTGTCAAGCATGTTGCATGTGATGAAAACAAAACAAAAACTGATTATGAAGCATTTAAGAGCAAGGACTATTTGTTATTGAGCAATAGAGAAGGTATACTAACACAATGATTGCAGTTTTTTTAAATTTCAGGTGCCTCGATTATCTCACACACAAACTTTTATGTGTCTGCCACAATGCAGCACGTGAATTCCAGCTCACAGTGTTCAGGATCTGGCAAACTATTGCAATCAAGACGGTGAATCATCAAATTCCGCCGCAAGCTTTGGTCACATCGTCACAGTGGTCTTCTAAACTGCCACTGGCACACCTGCCAGTTTGCCCAATGTAAACACAGCCACATTTCAAAGGGATCGAGCACACTATGCCTTCTGTGCAGCGCACAAAGAAACTCTGATAGTTGATCTCGGTTGACTGCTTACACAGGTCTTGAAGCTTCTGAGGTGTGGAGAAAACAACATGAACGCCAACACGACTGCATATTTTTTTGAGCCGCGGCGGTGGCTCAGTGGCTATGGTGCTCGGCTGCTGTCCCGAAAGACGTGGGTTCGATCCCGGCCGCGGCGGTTGAATTTCTTTGGAGGAGAAATTCGAGGCCCGTGTACTGTGCGATGTCAGTGCACGTTAAAGAACCCCAGGTGGTCGAAATTTCCGGAGCCCTCCACTATGGCATCTCTCATAGCCTCAGTCGCTTTGGGACGTTAAACCCCATAAACCAAACGACTGCATATTTTCTTTAACCGGTGCGATCAGTTGTGGATATAGGGAACAGCTACAACCTTTCTTTTGGGAGTTCCAGTCCCGACAGGGGCACAAGGGGCCTGTTTCAACTGCTGCTCAAGGCAATCAGCAATAGACAATAACAAAGGTTCTGAATATCCAGTGCTAGACAAACGGACAAACGGCATATTTTCCGGGCAAACCAGGATGCCATGGCATGTACACAGGATTTCATCAAGGTATTTTTGAAGCAAAGGTTAGTGATAGCTCTCTCCGGTGAAGAATTTTGTCGCACTTTTAAACTCATACCTTCCGTCCAAATTTGTTACATTTCAAAATCCCTTGTTTTTGCAAAAAATAAACTATATTGCGCCGCTGTTACGTGACTTATTACAGGATCTCCTATCCTGATGAAGCAGTGTATAAGGTGATAGAGCAGTGCAAGCAAAGCCTCAATCCGCTTTTAATCACCACTGAGATTCCCGAGAATACATCATTACGTTATTTGGATCTCAGAATCTCAGTCCTGTTTGACCACACTTGTTGATCTCATGAGCCGAGTGCAAACCAGCTGCTTTTCCCATTTTCTTCGTCTCACTGGAAGCTGAAGAGAAAGAACACTTGCTAACCTTTGCTTAACAAATGCCTTCTGACATCCTGTGTACATGCCATGGCATCCATTTTTGCCCAGAGAATAAGCGGTTTTCCTAGCGTTGGACATTCAGAGCTTTTGCTGGTGTCTGTAGACGAGCACCTTAAGTACAAGTTGAAACAGGCCTGTTAAACCTCCGTTGGGACTGAAACTCCCAAAATAAAGGCTGTACCTGTTCCCCACACAATTTACCGCACTGTTTAAAGAAAATAGGCAGTAAAACGGAGAGTTGAGCTAGTTGGTACATGTTTCTTGGAAAACACAGCACTAAACAAAAGGACAATGAAAGAGTACAACAGGACCGGCGCTGACTATCAACTGAAGGCTTTATTGGGAACAACACGCAATATATACTCCAATCACAACCAAGAACGCATGGCAACACCAAAAGCTACAATGATACATCAATCACCTGGATCAAGATACTTCAGTTCACAGTCATGAACTGTTACAGAGGGGATGCTCACGCACGAGTCACTGTTTTTTTGAATATGAAAGGCTTCACTGATTTCTAGGGGTGTGCGAATGTCAAATTCTTCGAATACGAATACTTGGCTCCGAATATCGAATCGAATATCGAATAATCAAGGGCAGACGCATTTAAACACTACAAAACATTTATTTGAGCACCCAAGAACATCACAGTTCAACTATCGATGATTAATTGAACACAAAAGGTGTGTATGGCTGCACAAAAAGTATCAGTCTCGAACATTATTCTGAGAAGAGTGGAAATATCAGAGAAGATGGCTGGTACACAGCATTGATTAAGGCTAGCTTGCCATCAGCACGAACGCGCGTTGCTGGGATGAACATAAAAGGTTGTCGTGAAGGAAAACCCGCTGCTCCACATGGTCAGGCAGAAGTAGTTCCCTTCTAGCTGAAACGACTCCTCCAGCCACAGAAAATGCCCTCTCACTTGGCACTCAACTGGCACGTATTGCGAGATACTTCGTGCACAGCTCTGACTATACCAGCTTCGCAGGTATAGCCACAAAGAAGCTCACCAGCGCAGTCAGCTACGGCATGGCCCTTGGAGGAAGGAATGCGCATTGCTCTGGGCGCTGCCTTGTTGTTATGTCTCTGTCAATAGGGCTTGCGGACCGAAATGAACGCCGGTGCTCACAATGAATATTCGGCTGGATACGAATATTCGCGTCGGGTCGAATATTCGAGACAACACGAATACTTGGATTTCGAATTGAATTCGAATACTAAAAATATAATATTCGAATTATATTCGAAAATTTCGAATATTCACACACCCCTACTGATTTCCCGTGTTAGTTTATCTTTCTGTTTGTACAGAATCTTAGTTTCATTAAAAATGGGGGTACATGATTTTTCAGAATAATCAGGTTGGTTATTCTGGGAACAGTTCCGCGGTGGCTCAGTGGCTATGGCGCTCGGCTGCTGGCCCGAAAGACGCGGGTTCAATCCCGGCCGCGGCGGCTGAATTTCTTTGGAGGAGAAATTCGAGGCCCGTGTACCGTGCGATGTTAGTGCATGTTAAAGAACTCCAGGTGGTCGAAATTTCCGAAGCCCTCCACTACGGCGTCTCTCATAGCCTTAGTCGCTTTGGGACGTTAAACCCCATAAACCAAACCAAACCAAACCAGTTCCTGTAATGCAAGGCCAAGTTTGACGACGGAGCCCCCTTAATGAAGTGTTGTGGTCTCTTAAGCGGGTGTTCAAGCACCTTACTGTTTCACCTATATAGGTCTTCCCGCATGTGAACGGCACTTGATACACAACCCCTTCAGCACAAGGGACAAACTGCCGGTCATGCTTAATCTGGCAACCTTTTTTTTGTTTTTCTTCGTTTCTTTTCCTCTTCCCTGGCCCTTCTATCTACAATGGCGCACAATTTGCCGAGCTTGTTTGGTGCCGAAAAAAGAACGTCAATGCCATATCTGCTGCCTACTTGCTTCAAACGGTGTGACATTTGGTAAATGTACGGTAGAACAACGAATTTCTTTTTTGAAGGTTCCTGTGGTTCATGCCTTTTGACCCCTTTAAATTATCTTGCTGCAAGCAAGTAATAAAACATCATCTGGAAAGCCCGCACTTCTTAGCCTCTGAACCTGCTGATTAAAACTTCTACTGATGGCATGCACGCATGATTTGGTTATGGCAGCTCCTAAGCAAGAAACTGCTACGCCACATTTAACAACCTTGGAATGCGCTGAACGAAAACTCAGCAAAGACTTCTCTGATCTCTGAAGGAAGGACCAGCACACGTGATCTTGCTTCGTTGTCAATCTTATATCTAAAAACTGCAGCTCAATGTTGTGAGGTTTTTCAAAGGTGAAAGTTAGTCCGTGCCCGCTTGCGTCGAAAATCTTTAACACCTCATCGACCTGCCTATTGAAGTTATGATGTTCGACAAAAACAAGATAATCATCCACATATCTAAAGATGCGTTTTATACTGACGCCCAACTTACTTTTAATAGCCTGAGTATATATTGCATGTTGTTCCTAATAAAGCCTTAAGTTGATAGTCAGCGCCGGTCCTGTTGTACTCTTTTTCGTTGTCCTTTCGTTTAGCGCTGTTTTTTCCGAGAAAATAGGCAGTCGAGATGGTATTGATGTTGTCTTCTCCACACCTCAGAAACTTCAGCACCTGTGTAAGCATGTCCACCGAGATCGGCAAGGCAACAAAGGTTGCACAATCAACCACCACCGTCACTTCATGGACTGCACAGAAGGCATAGTGTACTTGAATCCCTTTATAAGCGGCTATGTTTACATTGGGCAAAACTAGCGGGTACGCGAATGAGAGGTTAAAAGACCACCGTTACGGTGTGAACAAACCTTTCACGGGGAATCTGATGATTCACTGTCACGATTGCAATCGTTTGCCAGATCATGAATGTTGTGAGCCGGAATTCACATGCTGCATTGTGCTAAATAGGCACAGAAAAGCTTGTGGGTGAGACAATCAAGGCCACTGAAATTTCAGAAAACCGCAATCACTGTGTTAGCAAACCTTCTCTATCGCTCCATAAGAAGGAGTTCATGCTCTTAAATGGTTCATAAACAATTTTTGTTTTGTTTTCAACAGATCCAATGTGAATGTTACAAGGCGTCCTTTGTTTATTGGTTTCTTAGGCCACAATGTATACAATTTGACATGCTTTCAATAGCATGTCAGTGCTTGTGCTGTTGCAATAATTCCTTGTCTTCTTTCCACTGTTTTGAAATGTTGAATTACCAGCGAGCCAGTTTAGCCGTCTTAGCAAAAGTCAATACAGTTGGGGTACTTGAGCTTGTTGCAGCATCCTTCAGAATAATGCAGCCATAAAGGCACGGTTGGGATGTACAGACAGACTGTTATTGAATAGCTAACATTAGTGCACGTGGGTAATACGTTTGGTTTATGGGGGTTTAACGTCGCAAAGCGACTCAGGCTATGAGGGAAACGGTATGATTTTGCATATTCATATGCTGGGCTTCATAAGACCAGCTGTACAATAGTTTTTTTAAGGCAAGCATTACAACAGGAAGATATGAATCTGTGCTAACATCAAAGGATGAAGGCTCAGACATGAGAGTAGCTAAGAAGTGATAATGAGAAACATGATGAAAAGCTTTTGAAATTCAAGTCGATGACCCTTGCCTAAAATAAAGAATCTCAGTTGTGTTTAAAGGCTCATGTTTAAAAAGGGGTTTGGTGTGCTTTGTTTCGCAAGCAGGCCTCTTCTTGATATCATTTACCAGGAACATATATATCCCAGCTATTTCCGGGGCTGAAAATACAACATGCACTAAGCGTTTGACACTGGCCTTCTTGAGGCGATGTGACAACTGATGCCATTAGGACACAATGACAGGTCGCTGTTGCGAATGTGTGTTTTCTTCTGGCAGAGGCCACAAAGCCAACTTCACTCATCAAACCTGGCTTTCTACAGCTAAAGCCACAATTTCTCCTGGGAAAACTGTCTGCTCCAGTCGCCTTAGTAGGGCACTGACGTCACAACTCCATGACAGCGACAATACCCAACTAAGGCGACTGGAGCAGACAGGTTTCCAGGAATAAATTGTGGCCATGACAGCGTCAGTGGGGTATTAATAGTGGGCTTTTAGTGGGGTATTCATAAGATGGACAATACAAAGGTAACACCAGAAGAGGGGTGACTGCAGTAGTGCAGCTGAGATGTCGCAGACAATACACTAAGAAATAAAAGAGGCATACACGCCATTGATACATCAGTTGCAAGAAAATAAAAACAAAAGAGGCAAACGAAATGTGCAACAAACCAGTGTCAATGCTCCAAGTGATATCACTTATTTCCTAAATTTTGAGGGATGTGTAATGAAAATGTGGTGAGGTAGCCAATTTATTCTTCAATGCGAACAGGAAAAGTTTCTTGAATTAGTGGTGATGGTGTCCTGGTCTGAGGTGGCACAACAAGAGTTAACAAAGGTAAGGAAATGCATTGTAGAGCATAAAGAACACACCCTAATGAGCGATTTCCCTTTTATACAGTAATGTCTGGTGGTCAAGTGAGATGACTGACTAAACTATGCTGTACAGCATGTCGCTGTCTGATCAAAGGGAGCTATAGACATAGCTTCAAACGGTCTTGTGCAACTTTGAAAGAGTTAAAGAAGACTTCACTTTCGAATCAATATAATTTTTGTGCACAAACTGAGCAGCATGGCAAGAGCACACAGACAAAGGGATCTCCTGATAAACCCGAGCGCCTCTGTGGAGCCTACATCATATATTGTAGCATGCTCCGAGCATGTTGGGCTGCATCAGGTTAAGATTTCTTCATACCGTAAACACTAGAGTTGGGAAAGGAGGTCAATACATCTTGAAAAAACAACACAGCCAAGACACGGACGAGAAAGGGATAAATATGACAGCAACAGTGCTGACTTTCAATAAGGTTTATTGGAAACCGCGTCCAAATATAGACATTGCGGCCTAAAATCAAGGAAACAAAGGGTGCCTTGTGTCAACCACATTAAATGTGCTGAAATCAAAACAAAAAGCATTCAAGAGCTCCAACTATTTCTTATCGAGCAATACGGAAGGTGTGCTAACACTATTGTTGCGGTTATTTGAAATTTCAGCAGCCTCAATTATCTTACACACAAACTTTTCTCTGCCTGTCAAAATGCAGCACATGAATTCCGGCTCACAATGTTCAGGATCTCTCAAATGATTGCAATCACGACAGTGAATCATCAAATTCCTCCTGCAAGATGTGTTCACATCGTCACATTCGTCTTTTAACCTCTCAGTGGCACACCTTCCAGTCTGCCCAATGTAATCATAGCCGCAGTTGAAGGGGATCAAGCACACTATGCCTCCTGTGCAGTGCACGAAGAGACTCCGATGGCTGATCTCAGCTGACTGCTTACAATAGCTACAGAAGCTTCTAAGGTGTGGAGAAAACAACAACAACGCTACCGCGACTGCCTATTTGCTTTAACCGATGCGATCAAGTGTGGATGTAGGGAACAGGTACAACCTTTCTTTTGGGAGTTACAGTCTCGACAGGGGCATGACAGGCCGGTTTAAACTGCTACACAATGCAATCAGCTACAGACATGAACAAAGGTTCTGAATATCCAGCGCTAGACAAGCAGCATATTTGCTGGGCAAAACTGGATGCCATGGCATGTACACAGGATTTTATTAAGGCATTTCTGAAGCAAAGGTTAGCGATAGCTGTCTCAGATGAATTTTGTTGCACTTTTAAACTCTTGCCTCCTGTCCAAATTTGTTAGATTTCAAAATACCTTGTTTCTGCAAAAAAAACTGTATTAGCACCGTTGCTACGTGACTTTTACAGGATCTCAAATCCTGATGAAGCAGTCTATAAGGTGATAGAAGAGTGCAGTCAGAGCCTCAGTCCACTTTTCATCACCACTGAGATTCTAGAGAATACATCATTTCGTTTTTTGGACCTCAGGATCTCAATCCTGGGAGACCACACTTGTTGATCTTATGAGCCGAGGGCAAACAAGCTGCTTTTACCATTTTTTTCGGCTCATTAGAAGTTGACGAAGAGAACTATTGCTCACCTTTGCTTCACAAATGCCTTCATGAAATCCTGTGTACATGCCATGGCATCCATTTTAGCCCAGCGAATAAGCGTTTTTCCTAGCGCTGGATATTCAGAACTTTTGCTGGTGTCTGTAAACGAGTACCTTAAGCACAAGTTGAACCAGGCCTGTTATACCCTCGTTGAGACTAACTCCCAAAAAATGGTTGTGCCTCTTCCCCACACGATTTATCGCATTAATTAAAGAAAACAAGCAGTGGTTATGGCATTAGTGTTGTTTTCTCAACACCTCAGAAACTTCACTACCAGTGTAAGCGTGTCCACCAAGATCGGCAAGGAAACAAAGGTTGTACAACCAACCACCAGAATCACTTCGTGGAATGCACACAAGGCATGGTGTACTCGAATCCATTGATAAGTGGCTATGTTTACATTGGGCAAAAGTGGCAGGTACGCCAATGAGAGGTTAAAAGACCACTGTTACGATGTGAACAAAGCATTCAGGGGGAATTTGATGATTCACTATCGCGACTGCGATTGTTTGCCACATCTTGAATGCTGTGAGCTGGAATTCACGCACTGCAGTGTGCTAAATAGACACAGAAAAGCTTGTGCGTGAGATAACTGAGGTCACTGAAAGCTAAAAAAACCGCAATCACTACCTTCTCTATCCTTCCATAAGAGGGAGTTCATGCTCTTAAATGGTTCATAACCTTTGTTTTGTTTTCAACAGATCCAATGTGAATGCTACAAGGCGTCCTTTGTTTATTGGTTTCTTAGGCCACAATGTATACAATCTGACATGCTTTCAATAACTTTGTTGAATGTCAGCGCTCAAGCCGTTGCATTCCTTCCTTGTCTTCTTTGCTCCGTTTTGACACAATGAATTACCAGCAAGCCAGTTCATTTGTCTTAGTAAAATCAATACAGAGGGGTACTTCAGCTAGTTGTGGCATTCTTCACAATAATGCAGTCAAAAGGGCGCGGTTGGGAGGTACAGAGACTGTTATTGAATAGGTAATATTAGCGTACCTGGGTAATATGATTGGTTTATGGGGTTTAACTTTGCAAAGCGACTCAGGCAATGAGGGACACGGTATGATTTTGCATATTGATATGCTGGGCTTCAAAAGGCAAGCAGTACAATAGTTTTTTTAAGGCAAGCATTATAACAGGAAGCAATGAATCTGTGCTAACATCAAAGGATGAAGGCTCAGGCATGAGAGTGTAGTTGAAAGGTGATAATGAGAAACATGATGAAAAGCTTTTGAGAAATTCAAGTCAATGACCCTTGCCTAAAATAAAGAATCTAAATTTAGGTGAAAATCAGTTGTGAACTAAAAAGTTGTGTTGCACATCAGTAATGAGAATGGAAGCTGTGATGACTGGTATAGAAAAATTAGTTTTAATTATGGTGGCAATAACACCCTCGAATCAGTCCAGAATCGCACAGCTAGATTTATTTTTTCGGACTACTTGTGTCACACCAGCCTCACTGCACTTAAATCTGAGGCTAATCTTACTAATCTCGAGTCCAGACGTCGCATCTTTAGGCTCTGCCTTCACAAATTTCTTCTCTTTCACAAATTTTATCACAGCCCACTTGATGTTTCAGCTATTTTGCCAGCTCATCGCCTATCAAGTCGTACCAACCATCCCGAAGCAGTCTACCCTCCCCCAGCACAGACTACAGCTCATCTTCGCTCATTTTTCGTGCAAACTGCTCAAGACTGGAACAGCCGGCCAATCGACTCCGTGCACCACTCCGATCCACTGCACTTCAAGGCTGCCATCCAATCTCTCATTAGCGGAACATTCAGCCCATCCCTCATGCAATACTTAATTCCACGTGCATTTGAGGTATTGATAATAAATAAATAAATAATATGCGGATTCATTTCGTGCTCTAACTGTTCATGCAAAATGAACATCAATAAAATAGAAGAACAGTTCAAGGAATCAGAACGGTTGCCGGCCTTAATGATTGGAAGATTAGCTTCGGGTTGTCAGGGATAGAACCAAGAGGTTTGTATTGGCTAACAATTATTGGTAAAATTTCGCTCCAGATATTCCTAGCAATTTAAAGTATCTCCAAAAATTTGTCACCCAGCCCTCAAGTATTTCAAAGCTTGAGCATATCAATGAGTTCTGAGACACAATGAGTAGTAATGGTTATTGGAGTAAAATGCGTAATGAATAACTGATTTTTCTCAAGAAGGCACTCATGGAACATGCTGTCAGACAAATTCCCAAGGATTCATCAACTGGGCCCAAAATGTCAGTACATGAGCAGCCACTATCTTATAACCATCACTGGTAAGACAGAGAGATACCAGACGCATTTCTTATTCACTGAAAGCAAGGGAGCATTATGAGACATAGTTCCAGCGCACAAAAAAACACACAGATGAAGAGAGTAGACTCCATGGACACCGGACATCAACTGAGATTTATTCCACAACACTGGCTTTTTATGCGAAAAGGGGTACTACTGATCCCTGGGGGCTGAAAAGTATTTCCACGACCAGATAATGGTTATTCAGGGCAGCAAAAACCAAAACAAAACACAAAAACATAAGCATAAGGGTATCTTGCCACTCATGTTCAACACATTGGCCTGCCTATACAACGCCTACCTAGCTGACTTAACAAACACATTTCTCTTCAGATGACCTATTTCTTTTTTCCGGAGTCCTACAAAAGGGCTGCTCAGGTAATTCTCTTTTCCAGCAGCGATACAAAAGGCTTAAAAAATTTCCAGGCTCTTTTAAGTGCTAAACTGGAGCAAGATACGTGTTTATTTCCAAAATGCCTTGTATGCTGGCTCGTGCAAGCAACAGTGAATGTGTTCAGCTAAATGACCTCCACCACTTAATGAATCAGCTATCCTGCAATGTTCAAGCAAGCGCTCATTGACGCAGCGCCCCATCGGTGTAATTTAACGTCTGCCACAGGCAATGAGGATGCTGTACACCATGCCAACTTCATGTTTAACAAGCAGTTTGGTGTGCTTAGTTTCGCAGACAGGCCTCTTCTTGATGTCATTTACCAGGTGGCACATGTAACGCAGCTTTTTCTGGGGCTGAAAATACAGCATGTACTCCGCATTTGTCAATGGCCTTCTTGAGGCAATGTGACAACTGATGCCATTAGGGCACACTCACAGGTCACTGTTGCGAATGTGCGTTTTCTTCTGGCTTAGGCCCCAAAGCCAACTACACCTCTCGAACCCGGCTTTCTACAGCTAAGGCCACAATTTCTCCTGGGAAAACTGTCTGCTCCAGTCGCCTTAGTTGGGCATTGAAGGCTGTCACAACTCCATAACAGCGACAATGCCCAACTAAGGCGACTGGAGCAGACAGGTTTCCAGGGATAAATTGTGTCCATGACAGCATCAGTGGGGCATTAATAGTGGGTTTTTAGTAAGGTATTAACAAGCGGTATTAACAATACAAAGGTAACACCAGAGGGGTGACTGCAGTAGTGCAGCTGAGAAGTCGCAGACAATACACTAAGAAATAAAAGAGGCATACACGCCATTGATACATCAGTTGCAAGAAAATAAAAACAAAAGAGGCAAACAAAAGGTACAACAAACCAGTGTCAATGCTCCAAGTGATTTCACATATTTCCTGAATTTTGAGGGACGTGTAATGAAAATGTGGTGAGGTAGCCAATTTATTCTTCAATGGGAACAGGAAAAATTTCTTGAATTATTGATGGTGGTGTCCTGGACTGAGGTGGGACAACAAAAGTTAACAAAGTTCAGTAAATGTATTGCAGAGCATACCAAACACACCCAAATAAGCGATTTTCCTTTTATGCACTAATGTCTGGTGGTCAAGTGAGATGACTGAGTAAACTATGCTGCACCATGTGTCACTGTTGGATCAAGGAGAGCTATCAACATAGCTTCAAACAGTTTGGTGCAACTTTGAAACAGCTAAAGAATACTTCAGTTTCGAATCAATAAAATTTTTGTGCATAAACTGAGCAGCATGGCAAGAGCACAGAGACCAAGGCTTCCCCTGATAAATCCCAGCACCTTTGTGGTGTCAGCAGCATGTATCCTGTCATGCTCCGAGCATGTTGCGCTTTATCTGGTTAAGATTTCTTCATACCGTTAACATTACAGTTGGGAAAGGAGGTGTGGTGGTTCGCCGTGCCAGTCAAGGACGACACCAATGGGCACGTTAGTTACAACACCTTTATACTTCACTGCACCTTAACCCACAAACCGCGAACAGGTGTGCACACAGGCAGGTGGTGGTCTTACGGAACACGGCCACGTACGGCTCCAATCTATCCGACAGTGTTCTAGCCAATGGCCTAATGCCTGCACGGCCACAAACGTCCCGTGCCACTCACGGTTTGAAGTGGGCCCCGAGGACACAGTGGAGTCGCTGGTACCGAGCGTTGGTTTGCCAGGCAACACAGGTCGGTAGTTGCCCAAGCGAAGCGGTGGCTGTGACGGCGGCGAACCTAAGTCGTCGCGTCGTAGCAGCTCGCCAAGACTGGCACTGGTGAGATGGCGGCCCGAAGCCGTCACATTACTGTGGCACAGCACAAACGCACACACGGGTCTCCCACAGCCGACCCAGCCACACCCGCGGCGTTCGAACACTGCCACGTCCCCCTACACTCCACGCACACTCCACACTGTCGTCGTCTTCACCACGCCGGCCACTGCACCAGCGCCACCATGACAGAAGGTTAATACATCTTGAAACAACAACATAGACAAGACACAGACGAGACAGGAATAAATATGACAAGAGTGCTGACTTTCAAAAAGGTTTATTGGAAACCACGTCAAAATAGATACATTGTGGCCTAAAATCAAGGAAACAAAGAGCGCCTTTGTCAAACACATTGCATGTGCTGAAAACAAAACAAAAACTGATTATGAAGCATTTAAGAGCACAAACTATTTCTTATTAAGCAATACAGAAGGTGTGCTACCACAATGATTGCGGTTATTTGAAATTTCAGCAACCTCGATTATCTCAAACACAAACTTTTCTGTGTCTGGCACAATGCAGCACGTGAATTCCGGCTCACTGTGTTCAGGATATGGGAAACTATCACAGTCACGACGGTAAATTAAAAAATTCCTCCCGCAAGCTTTTTCACCTTGTCATAGTGGTCTTCTAACCTCTCATTCCCACACCTGCCAGCTTGCGCAATCTAAACACAGCCGCATTTGAAAGGGATCGAGCACACTATGCCTTCTGTGCAGTGCACGAAGAAACTATGATGGTTGATTTCGCTTTACTGCTTACACAGGTCTTGAAGCTTCTGAGGTGTGGAGAAAACAACATCAACACCAACTCGACTGCCTATTTTCTTTGACCAGTGCGATCAATTGTGGTTGTAAGGAAAGAGGTACAACCTTTCTTTTGGGAGTTACAGTCTCGACGGGGGCAAGACAGGCCTGTTTCAACTGCTGCTTAAGGCACTCAGCTACAGACATGAACAAAGCTTCTGTATATATAGCGCTAGACAAACGGCATATTTGCCGGACGAAAGTGGATGCCATGGCATGTATACAGGATTTGATTAAGGCATTTTTGAAACAAAGGTTAGCGATAGCTGTCTCCGGTGAAGAATTTTGCAGCACTTTTAAACTCATACCTGTCCAAATTTGTTGCATTTCAAAATAGCTTGTTCTTGAAAAAAAAGAAAAACTATTACCGCCGCTGTTGCATGACTTATTACAGGATCTCGAATCCTGATGAAGCAGTGTATAAGGTTATAGAGCAGTGCAGACAGAGCCTCAGCCGGCTTTTAATTACCACTGAGATTCCAGAGAATACATCATTATGTTTTTTAAATCTCAGGATCTCAGTCCTGGGTTACCACACTTGTTGATCTCATGAGCCGAGGGCAAACCAGCTGCTTTTACCATTTTCTTTGGCTCATTGGAGTCTGAAGAGAACAATTGCTAACCCTTTCTTCACAAATGCCTTCATGAAATCCTGTCTACATGCCTTGGTATCCATTTTTGCCCAGCCAATAAGCAGTTTTCCTTGCGCTGGATATCCAGAACTTTTGATGGTGTCCGTAGACGAGTGCCTTAAGCACAAGCAGAAACAGGCCTGTTATACCCCCGTTGGGACTGTAACTCTCAAAAAAAAGGTTGTGCCTGTGCCCCACACAATTTATCGCACTGGTTAATGAAAATAGGTAGTCGAGATGGCGTTGATGTTTTCTCCAGACCTCAGAAACTTCAGTACCTGTGTGAGCATGTCCACCGAGATCGGCAAGGCAACAAAGGTTGCACAATCAACCACCAGAATCACTTCGTGGACTGCACAGAAGGCATAGTGTACTCAAATCCCTTGATATGTGGCTATGTTTACATTGGGCAAAAGTGGCAAGTACGCCAATGAAAGGTTAAAAGACCACCGTTACAATGTGAACAAAGCTTTCAGGGGGAATCTGATGATTCACTGTCACGACTGCGATCGTTTGTCAGATCCTGAGTGCTGTGAGCCGGAATTCACGCGCTGCATTGTGCTAAATGGACACAGAAATGCTTGAGCATGAGATAATCAAGGCCACTGAAATTTCAAAAAAATCGCAATCACTCTGTTAGCACATCTTCTTTATCGCTCCATAAGAAGGAGTTCATGATCTTAAATGGTTCATAATCAACTTTTCTTTTCTTTTCAACAGATCCAATGTGAATGTTACAAGGTGTCCTTTGTTCATTGGTTTTTTAGGCCACAATGTATACATTTTGACATGCTTTCAATAGCCTTGTTGAAAGCCAGCGCTCAAGCCGTTCCATACCTTCCTTGTCTTCTTTGCTCTGTTTGGACACAATGAATTACCAGCAAGCCAGTTCATCTGTCTTAGCCAAATCAATACAGAGGGGTACTTCAGCTAGTTGTGGCATTCTTCACAATAATGCAGTCAAAAGGGCGCGGTTGGGAGGTACAAACAGAGACTGTTATTGAATAGCTAATATTAGCGTACCTGGGTAATATGATTGGTTTATGGGGGTTTAACTTTGCAAAGCGACTCAGGCAATGAGGGACACGGTATGATTTTGCATATTGATATGCTGGGATTCAAAAGGCAAGCAGTACAATAGTTTTTTTAAGGCAAGCATTATAACAGGAAGCAATGAATCTGTGCTAACATCAAAGGATGAAGGCTCAGGCATGAGAGTGTAGTTGAAAGGTGATAATGAGAAACATGATGAAAAGCTTTTGAGAAATTCAAGTCGATGACCCTTGCCTAAAATAAAGAATCTAAATTTAGGTGAAAATCAGTTGTGAACTAAAAAAGTTGTGTCGCACATCAGTAATGAGAATGGAAGCCATGATGACTGGTATAAAAAAATTAGTTTGAATTATGGTGGCAAGTAATATGCGGATTCATTTTGTGCTGCCGCCGCGGTGGCTCAGCGGTTATGGTGCTCGGCTGCTGACCCGAAAGACGCGGGTTCGATCCTGGCCGCGGCGGTTGAATTTCTTTGGAGGAGAAATTCCAGAGGCCTGTGTACTGTGCGATGTCAGTGCATGTTAAAGAACCCCAGGTGGTCGAAATTTCCGGAGCCCTCCACAACGGCGTCTCTCATAGCCTTAGTCGCTTTGTGACGTTAAACCCCATAAACCAAACCAAACCATCATTTTGTGCTGTGACCGTTCATGCAAAATGAACACCAATAAAATAGGAGAACAGTTCAAGCGATCAGAACGGTTGTTGGCCTTAATGAATGGAAGGTTAGCATTGGGTTGTCAGGGATAGAACCAAGAGGTTTGGATTGGCTAACAATTATTGGTAAAATTTGGCTCCAGATATTCCTAGTAGTTTAAAGTTTCTCCAAAGATTTCTCACCCAGCCCTCAAGTACTTGAAAGCTTAAGCTTATCAATGAGTTCTAAGACACGATGAGCAGTAATGGTTATTGGAGTAAAATGAGTAATTAACTGATTTTTCTCAAGAAGGCACCCATGGAACATGCTGTCAGACATAGATTCCCAAGCATTCATCAATTAGGCCCAAAATGTCAGTACATGAGCAGCCACTCTCTTATAACCATCACTGGCAAAAGAGAGACACCAGACGCACTTCTTATTCTTTGAAAGCAAGGGAGCATTATGAGACATAATTCCAGTGCACAAAAACACACTGATGAAGAGAGTAGACTCCATGGACGCCGGACACCAACTGAGGTTTATTCCACAACACTGGCTTTTTATGTGCAAAGGGGTACTACTGATCTCTGGGGCTGAAAAGTATTTCCGCGACCAGATAACGATTATTCAGGGCGGCAAAAACCAAAACACAAAAAACAAAAACAGAGATAAGGGTATCTTGCCTCTCACGTTCAACACATTAGCACGCCTATACATCGCTTAGCTGGCTGACCCAACAAACACATTTGCCTTGAGATAATCTATTTCATTCTTCCAGAGCCCTACAGAACGGCTGGTGGTGTAATTCTCTTTTTCAGCGGCGATACAAAAGGCTTAAAAATTTGCCTGGCTCTTTTAAATGCTTAAACTTGCGCAAGAGACATGTTTCTTTCCAAAACACTTTGCATGATGACTCGTGTTCAGCTGAATGACCTCTGCCACTTAAGAATCAGCTATCCTGCGATGTTCGAGCAAGCGTTCATTGATGCAGCACCCCGTCTGTGTAATGTTATGTGTGCCACAGGCAAGAAGGATGCTGTACACCATGCTAACCTCATGTTTAGCGAGGGGTTTTGTGTGCTTAGTTCCGAGGCAGGCCTCTTCTTGATGTCATTTACCAGGTGGCACATATATCCCAGCTTTTTCTGGCGCTGAAAATACGACATGTACACCACGTTTGTCACTGGCCTTCTTGAATCGGCACGATAACTGATGCCAGTAGGGCAAAATCACAGGCCGCTGTTGCGAACATGCGTTTTCATCTGGCTTAGGCCACCCAGCAGAGTTCACCTCTCGAACCTGGCTTTGTAGCTCTAAGGGCACAATTTCTTCTGGGAAAACTGCCAGTTCCAGTCGCGTTGGTTGGGCATTGACAATTTCACAACTCCGTGACAGCGTCAATGCCCAACTAAGGCGACTGCAGCAGGCAGGTTTCGAGGGATAAACTGAGTCTGTGTCAGCGTCAGTGCTCAACTAAGGCTGCTGGAGCAGGCAGTTTGCCCATGAGAAATTGTGGCCTCAGTGGTAGGAAGCAAGGTTCGCGAGGTGAAGTCTGCTGTGTGGCTTAAGACAGAAGAAAATGCACATTTGCAACAGTGAGCTTCATTGTGCCCTACTGACATCAGGTGTCACACCACCTCAAGAAGGTCGGCGACAAACTCAGTGTACGTGTCGTATTTTTCAGCCCCGGAAAAGCCGGGACGCATGTGCCACCTGGTAAATGATGTCAAGAAGAGGCCTGCCAGCAAAATTAACCACACCAAACCCCGTCAAATGTGTGGATGGCATAGTGTGCAGTATCCCCCTTGCCTGTGGCAAACGTTACATTCGACAGACGGGGCACTGCATCAATGAACGCTTGCTTGAACATCACAGGACAGCTGATTCATTAAGCGGCAGAGGTCATTTAGCTCAACACATTCGCCGTTGCTTGCACGAGCCAGCATACAAGGCATTTTGGAAAGAAACACGTATCTTGCGGAAGTTCAGCACTTAAAAGTGCCAGGAAATTTTTGAAACCTTTTGTATCTCTGCTGTCATCAGTCCTTTTGTAGCACTCTGGAAAATAGAAATAGAATAGTTTGGTCAGCCAAGTAGGCAATATATAGCCACAATGTAGCCAAAAACATGCACACACTTTGCACTTCATGGAACATTTAAAGGGACACTGAGGAGAAATTGAAGTTGACTTGCATCGACAGAATACCAGCTCCTGATTACAAAAACGCCATTCATACTGACAACAAAGCTCTTGTAACGTAGAAAAGAGCAAGAACCAAAATACAGGTATCGCCACCACAGGCTAAACTCACAAGTACAAGCTTCATGACGTCATAGGACAAAACAGTGTTGCTAGAACCAATAGTTCTAGCAACACTAGGACACGAGAAGCCACGAATCACTGAGGCGCAGCAAATGCATGTGCAAATCTCCTTGACGTCGCCAGACAGCGCCACGTACCCGGCAGCTACGCGCGCGCCTGCAGTATCGGGACCAACCAGCGTCTGCTCACCCGCAGTAGGCGAGCTCCCGGTATTCCGCTAACGGTAACAAGGTACACGATATGCTAAAGGTGTCTGTTTGCGAGAACTTCGTTGACGACTTCGAGAACGGGATCCATCGTAACGCTGGCAAAACGCCGGTGCAAACGTAAACGAAGCGACGGCCGCAACAGCCGATAGATGCCTTCAACGTGCGGCCGGCGGTAGCTTTCTTTTCGGCTGCTGCTGGGCCGCACTGCTGGCCGCCAGAAATCACGGAGTATGCGTTACGTCATGTGCACGTCACGTTTCACGTCACTTAGTCCTGTGTCGTCATAGGAGAATCCCAAGTTTGAATCAGAGCGGCGGGAAAAACTTCTTCAACTTCGAATCCAAATTTCTTAGAAATAAATGCACCTTTCGCTGCCGGCCAAGTGGCAACAAAGCCATGAAATGCCGAACTGTCTGATTTTGCTATAAAAAAAATATTAATAGAGCTCTCCTCAGTGTCCCTTTAAAAAGAGTAACATTGCACTTAAAACTTCAAATGGCCTGCAACAGGCCTATTCTGATGACCAACTAATATGAGTAGGTAAACATATGAGGCCAGAGCTATTCGAACTGCTCTGAGCAGTAGCATTAAGGAAAAGAGCAATGAGAGTAATAGACCATCTCGTGACAACCAAAAACTGCACCAATAACTTACAACAGCTTTTGACTCCATATGGTGGCCACAATAATCCATGCCATTGACTCCTACTTGAAGACAGATGTGCCACCTACAGATACCAATTTCCCATTATCACTGACACTACAAAAACAAGCATGCAAACTCGGCCTAACCGTGAATATCACATGTATGTAAAGAGATCAGGAAAAATATACTTGCCCAAGTATCCGCCTTTACACACAGCAAAACTAGCCTGTTTAAAATGCATCAGTTCCCCTAGCATTAACAAATAGTTTAAGGTTTGGTTTAAGGGGATTCAGCATCCCAAAGCGACTCAGACTATGAGGGACGCCGTAGGGAAGGGCTCCGTAAATTTCCGCCACCTGGGGTTCTTTAACGTGCACTGACATCGCACAGTACACGGGCCTCTAGAATTTCGCCTCCATCAAAATTCGGCCGCCGCGGCCGGGATCGAACCCGCGTCTTTCGGGCCAGCAGCCGAGCGCCATAACCACTGAGCCACCGCAGCGAGCCTAGCATTAATAAAGGAATCTTGCTATGAGGAAAATAAATCTGCAAACGACCGTTCGAAAGCGTAAATAAACATAGTAAAAACTGAGACAATTATTGCGTCACTTCCTTTCCTCAAAAACCAATTTTCAACTAAAGCAGACTGATCAAAATGAAAGATCCTGTACTCTAGGTAACAAGAAACGTGATCGGCATCATAAAAAAAAAAAGAAGTTCACACAGTGATTAAATTAAATCCTGATGGCCGGAAATTAACTTTGGTTGATAGCTGCAACCTGAGACAGTGCTTCGTATAATGTGGGGTTTGATATTCAGACGTGGAAAATGGGCACTGATCGTACTGGAGGGCTCAGGATTAATTCAGATCACCTAGAGTTTATTAAAGGGACTATGCAATGAATTAAAAGTCACTTGTAAATATTTTCAATACTTAGAAATGATGCTAAGAAGCACTGACACCAAGTATGAGTCTTTGGAACTGAGCCGGCAATTTATTAAGAATTTTTTAAAATCGCGTTTCTTAAAATTCGTGGGTCGATTGGTGTCTTCGTAGGCACCAACTTTGAAACCAAAATCGGGAAAACAGATATCACTAGTCCCATGACATCGGCAGGCCACCACACGTCATTCGCTGGAGCCACGGCAGCCACGTCACGGGCACGCTTCCGGTAGCTGTGAAAATCGTCTGCTTGAGCAGCCGCGCGACCCCCTCGGGCAAGCGTGAGCCAGGGCATTGCCTTCACGCATATGGTTTCAATTTACCTCTGCCGCCTCTTTCTATCGGGAGTTCGGGAACCACTCGCAGTGCCTTTGTCGCAGTGACAAGCAAAGAAATCCGACGTGTGCCACGATCCAGGAATGCGAAGAGAGACCGGAGAGATGCTGCTGCTGGGGTGCTGGATGCGACAACCAGAAGTCGCGAACCGAACGTCAGCGAGTGACGTATTCATGGGCGGGGCCCAGTCCCAGAGCTGTTTCATTTTTTCTTGGTGCTCCGTGCGTATGAGTTGAGAGGAGAGAGGAGGAACCTGATTTTTAATCGTCTATAACTTCGTTGTTATTGATGCTAGCTCAAAAATTCTTGCGCTGGGGTGACGAATGATGGAATGCCTATCTGTCGTTTGCTTTATGTAATCGCAATTATTTTATTGCATAGTCCCTTTAAAGGCAGACTGAAGCACTTTTTCTGAAAATCAGGCCGGCAGCAGTGTCCTATAGTTTTTCATGCTGTATGCTCGAATATCGAACCCAAATAAGTCAACACCAAGCGCGAATTGCCTTTTTTAGCAGAAATATGCAGCCTGTGCCGCGGGGCACACCGTGCAGCGCGCCGCCGCCCGTGATTGGTCAAGAGGTCTTGACAGCACTTTTAGGCCTGGAGAAGCTGCCGATGTGGATCTGGCTCTGCATTGAGTGCAGATCGCAGCTTTCCATGGTGTTGGAAAAGCGAATATGGCGACTATTTTTTCACTGACCTCCAAAGAAAAGGATACTACAGTTTGTTCATGCCATGTATCACCTGATACCAAAAAAGACGCAAGCAAAAAATTCTACGCCTAGCACAAGCATATGCCAGAGTGAAAGACGCATATGCAGTCCATGCGTAGAAGGTGCCAGCACAACCTCGGCTCGTATTCTCGGAGAGGAAGAGGTGCGAACAACACTCAAGTCAATTACCACCACCGGACGTATCCTGGCTCGCCCGAAAGAGCGTCTTCTAAAAGAAAAGGCCCAAAGCGTGTACAAAAAATCCTGTTCTCAGTACCCAGCGTTGTGGGTTGGGGCAAGAAAGTATTTCAAGGAAACGATGAAGCAGCACAAAGTTGATGTCAAAATGAGTGAAGCGCAGTGGCCCAGCACTGCGAGGCATGGGACCACAGGATAGTGACGCAATCATTGTGAGCTGGAAACCAAGCCAAATACACGCACAAGGCTGCTGCTTCACTCATGGCGTTCAGCAGATGCTGGGAAATATTAATCGCTGCCTCAGAAACGTTCGCCCTTCCTAGACCTGCAGTTTAGGTTCAGTGACCTGGTGGTCAACTATTATGTGTGTTTTAAAGCCAAGCTGCAACTCGCCCACTGCCACATCTTGATGAAGAAACTGAGTAAGGTTGCGAAACATCGTGTTTTTAAGCAAAAACTTGGTTGGCGTTCATTTCTCTCTTAAATTTGCATCCGAAATCAGACAGACATCTCTCAAACGCTTCCAATTTAATCGCTTAGCTACGATTAAACGAGATGCCGCATATGAAGAGCTCTGATGCTTGCTTGCTTGGTTTGCTTTGTTGTGCTTTGCTTTGCTTGCCTGCTTGCTTGGACATGTCGAACCGAGTATCTCTAACTGAGCCTTGCTGAGCCCGCCTCAGGTGGTCTGGCCGCGCCTAAGCTAATGAGAGCGACACATGCTTGAGCCTCTATAAGGTTTCTGCAGGGGCTAAGTAGAAGAGGCACTTCTTGGCAATGGTAACATGCATCTCATATGCGACAAAATCAAAGGAACTGTGTAATGGTTCAGCCGTGCCTTTTTGACAGAAATCTCTAAGAGATCACATAAGGGCAAGCTCTGCATGCAGCTGCTCTGGCGAAAGTGCTTCGAGCAGAGTACGCTTGCTGGTGCGCTTGAATTCTCCCTCATCACAGCAGCGCGCACCCGCGCTGCGAGCTTATGATCTTGTGGAAAACAGTGGAAGACGACACAGTCACGGCCGTTGTCGTTCGTGGACACGAACGCAGGGCAGTACCTAGTGTTGAACCTGACGCTCAAGGTCGGCTGACACGCTTTGTACGTCACAACGCACGCAATACGAGGAACAACGCATGCAGCACGAGACACAATGCTGGCTGAAAACTCGCTTGGGTGCGTCGAAGTATTCCAGTCTCCTCAACGTGACGTCACAATGGCCAACATGGACGCGGTTTCCCTCTCCGCTGCCTTCCTCCCTTGCACTCGCGCGGGAGATTTAAATATCGCGCTTTAAATTGGTAACTGCACCACTCTTTCAGCCAAAATTAAGAAAGTACCTTCACAGACGTTATAAGCAATGACACTACTTCAAAACCCTAGAAGGTTAGCTGATTCGAAAACAGCCTCAGTATCCTCAGAAAGCCGCCTCAGTATCAGCATTCTTTTTTTCATTTCACCTCAATCGAAATGCGGCCACTGCGATCAGGACCGAGTCCACGACCCGGGGTGCAACAGCCTAGCGCCAAGCAAAAACCGCGGAGGACCCGTCGCGGTGGCTCAGTGGTTACGGCGCTCGGCTGCTGACCCGAAAGACGCGGGTTCGATCCCGACCGCGGCGGCTAGAATTTCTTTGAAGGAGAAATTCTAGAGGCCCGTGTACTGTGCGATGTCAGTGCACGTTAAAGAACCCCCTGGTGGTCTAAATTTCCGGAGCCCTTCACTACGGCGTCCCTCATAGTCTGAGTTGCTTTGAGACGTTAAACCCCAACAAACCAAACCAAAAACCGCGGAGGATAGAAAGTGTTTGAATCCCCGCGTCCTCAAGGTGCTAACGTTATCTCGAAAGACAATCATACGTTTCAGGCACAGCCGAAGTGCCGATCCTTGATACGTGCGCGGCGGTTTGAACAAGCACGGGCAGAAACGCGTAGAACAAGGAATATACGTTGACAAATATGTGCTCAACAAGAAAAAAAACGTGCAAACAGGCGCGTTCGCATACTAAATTCATGCAAAGCTAGCGCGCGCACGATAGCATTCCCTTTGCCAAAACAAGTACCGACAATTCTTGACAGAGCAACTCGCCGCGGTGACATTTCGCCAGCCAGCGACAAACAAGCGCCTTAAACGCTTTTTAGAGCATTGAACACGAATACTGCAGAAGTACGACAGGTCACCGTTCCCGCATTATATGCTTCGGAAAATGCACAAGAGTACTGCTTACCTTTACAGACGATTATGTAGTCGTACAGAACGCTGTTCGCCTTCGCGTCATTGACACTACACCAACCAGCGAGTTCAGCACGAGTGCTGCGTAGCTGGCAGACTCTAACACGTAGTCACGGAGAAGAAAATATTCCAGGCCTTATTTCGAACCTTTCAATCGCGACACTGGCCACGCATCCTTGTGCCTGGACACCTATCCTGCACTGCAGTAAGAAGCCACACACAGACTGAAAAGTTAGAGAGACCAGAAAAATGACCCTTTGCCTCGAATAGGGTATGTCGACAGCACTGCGCGACTGTGCACACTTCTGCAAGTAGAAAAGCACGCAAACCACAAAACATTTCACGACGGCAATCCAAGTACCGAATTGCGTCGCAGATGCGTCGCAGCCAGCGGCCGAACCACCATGATGGAGATGGATGAATGGACGGATGGATAGGAGCGCCCCCTTTGAAACGGGGTGGTGGAAACTGCCACCAGGCTCAGCTTTTCTTTCTTTCCTTATTATTTTTTTTTGTTTACTGTGTGTTGGCATTTCTAATTAAGATTCACCATCATCTTTACCTACGGTTTCCTACAATTTTAACCTTATGTCACATCTCTGCTTTTCAGCCACCAATCCTTCAATCGCTTTTTGCGAACTTTCACTGCAGATCTATTTGCTTGATCATTGTTATCTTTAAACCCTAGGGCCTCAGGAAGAGTCAACGTTTCTAGATAAAGACAGTTGGAAAACTTGCTCCGGGTATGCGGCCCCTTTCTGTCGCCGATTTCATCTCAAATAAAGTCACTGGAACTCTGAGTTCCAGTGACTTTAATCTCAAAGAGATGCCAGCGCCATCTCTCAGGTGGTCGGAGTACCATGTTTGTTTTCCCATGGCCTCCGTGACCAGTGCAACCGTCATCGCGCTTGACCTCAGAGGCCACGATTTCTCTTCACGGCCGCGGCGCCCATTGGCTACGCTTGGTCACAGTTTGCTGCGCGAATGATTACCGTTCGCTCGCGCCTCGCATCGTCTGCGCCGGAGAGAGAGAGAGAAACAACTTTATTGCCTTTGATTGGCGGGATTTACGGCAGGTGGGCTTGGTGTGACCCCCAGGTGGGGGCGACTTCCTGGGCCCACGAAATGAGTGCCAGTTGGATGCTCTTGTTTGGCCTTCTGAGGAGTTGGTTCCATCCGTCTTCGGAGGGACCTGGCAGTAAGGTTCGAGGAGCGGCTGCTTCTAGACGCTCATCTACGAATTGCGAAGTCCGCGTGCGCTCCACGTGTGGGGTACGTGAGGGCAGGATGCTCGAGGTTGAGCTTCTGGCTGTAAATATCGGAAAAAACTGGAAGCCCTTCTTTCCGCGGTTTAGAGAAACATGACGTACCACTTGCCTCCTCGTAGTTTATGTTGATAATATTATCTAAAAACGTTGAGCTGGGAGTAGCAGACGACGCGCTCATCCTAAAGCGACCGCAACGCCACCGCCTAGACGGCGATCGACTCGCAGGGTTGCCAGATTGGGCTATAAATAGCCAAATTGGGCTACTTTTTGTCCGAGTTGGCGTCATACATTTCCTTTTTGGCTATGTGGCTACTTTTGGGCTACATCTTTTTCATGCGTGAAAAAAAAAGTTAAAGTAGTCATAATGTGCTCTGTAAAGAATAAGGGAAAGAAATAAAAGGCCTGCTGGAATCAAAATGCAGGCTATAGCAGGTTAAAGAAATTGAGCGCGTTTGCTACAAATCACAATATGAAAACGCTGCGTTCGCGAAAACTTATGTGTGTCAGGCGGTCAAGGATCATGGCCTTTCGATTTCTTTTATAAAAGTGAACACTACGCGAAAGTTACCCCCAGGAAACACTTTACGGCCTATAGATTCCATTTAATCTGCGAACTAAGACTACTCGTGCGCGCGCGCGCCATCGAACATTGACTGTTGCCGTCTGCACATGTGAGCGTTCTCCAATTGACGGTGCACCCTGGGTGACCTGGGCGCCAAAATAGAGGGAAAATACTAAGAGAACTTAAGTGTCCCTACGTGGTGCGAATGCGTAAACATTAAATGCTACTGTTTCGCATCTGTTGCATGGTTTCGTGATCCTCACATGTTAACCGTTAACCGTAGACGTGGCCTAGTGGTTTGGGCATCCGCTTCGGCTGCGGTAGGTGGCTGGTTGGAAACCCACCACCGACAGGCATGTCCTTTTGTTGCATTTTTTATTCTGGTTCTGCGGACACATTCTGCTCAAGATACGCATATGTTTACGCATTAAAATAAGGTCTTTTTCTCTCTCTTCCTATTCCCGTGGTGGACACAGAAAGCGCGCCACTCGCAAGAGCCTACGCTGTTTTCTGCAGCCTCAAGCGGCACACGTGCAGCCCTCGAGATTCATTGCGAGCTACGCGAGAGCGCCGTGTCTATTGCGTAATCCGCGTGCACTCATGCGGAGCCATGGCGCTATCCTTCGGCGAGGCGCGGAACCCACTGTAACTAATGAGGGCGGCGGAAGTTAGTGGCATGTCTTTAGATCCGTCACTACGAGAACTTTCAGAATGGGCAAGTGGGCGAAGTACACCTGGAACTACAAGAAGGAATAGAAAAGGGAGCCGGAATTCGAGGGTAATACGTTTTTCTCATTATTGCGAATGTGCTGTTAGGCTGAAGATAAAATTGACAGATTATCATCTAATGGTATATGTCCTTGATTTATTCTGAGCTCATGCATATCGTCGAATGTAGCTTAAAGATGGCGCATGCTAGATGCTTTGAGGCGACGCTCTCCGTAAGAACCTTTTTCATAATGCATAAAATTAAAATGTGAGTCTGCGTAAGTATACAGCAAGATATTTTCACTGTCGATGTGCCTAATCTGCGAACATTTAAAAGGTGAAGTATATCTAAACTAGAGCTGCGATTGCGTTACATAGCGCCGCCGTTCTTTTCCGCGTGTAGACTGGCTGTCTCCATCCGCCTCAGGTGATATGGCCTACTGTCGCGCCTGCAAAGTGGAACTGCGGCCCCATCTTCAGGACCTGGTTAGCACACCTGGTTAGAAACACTAGTTAGCGCACATGACGAAGGCGACGGAGGCCATAGAGCTTGGAGCCATGACGGACGCCTCCATGACGGAGGCGAAACGTAACAACGGAAACATGGATGAACGGAAAGAACACGCCGTGCGCACCACCTCAGACATCGTGTGCGGGAAAGAAATCTGATATGTAAATATCCTTGCCGAAAATTAATTCAATATGCCTAAGAAATGTAGTCACAAAAACAAATATTTTTGGCTACTTTTGGGCTACGTAAAAATTTCGCTTTTGGCTACGTTTGGCCTACTATGGAGGTCAATTTGGCTACCTGAGGTCGGAGTGATCTGGCAACCCTGCGATTGAGTGGGGCCGCCATGGAGGAAAGAAAGCTAGGAGAGAGCGCGCTCAGCCTCTGCAAGCTCTCTCTTCTGACGCCGCTGCCGAGGGCCCTTTTGCTACTGACTCTTGGGAAATAGCCCCCCCCCCCCCCCCAGTTACCAGACTGCCAACCAGCGGTGCTTTTTAGTGAACGGTCGTGCTCTGATGTAGCGCAGAAGCGCAGCGCCTGTGTTGCAGCTTTGGCGGAATGCGTACCGAGCTCGAGGTTGTCTGAAGGCTCCGCGTCTCAGCACTTCTGTTGATAACGCTCTGTCAGTTCTTGGGTGCACTGTTGAAGGCGCAGTGGCTGCCAGAGCGCTCACGGCGGACGGACGTGTTTAACGAGCGCTCCGGCGCGCTGCGCAAGATTCTATTTCTCGGGCAGGCGGACTTCGATCGGCCCGCCCATGGGCCCGCCGTTCTCTGCTATTTCCGAGGTACAAGTCGCGCCGAATACGATCGCGCCCATACGCGGTTCCGACGTGAAATGCAGCAGTCAAGTATTTCTCTCTCTCGCTGTCGAGAGAGAGTGCCGGCGGCTTTACGTCTGCCCGTGCGTGGGGTCTCCCGGCCACTGCGCACAATCACTTACAAAAAGAAGTAAACTGTATGTATACATAGCCGCGCGCACGTAGCGTCCTGTCTCGGGCTAATCGCGCGCGCAGCACACTGCACTAGAGGCCGGGGTGGGGCGCCCGGCCGCGTATACCGTCCGAGGTAGCACCCACGGAGCGTTCGTGTCACGCGTGCACTACCTGGCGAAGAGCAAGCGGGAAGTCAAGCCCGCCTGCTCGATGAACGCACAGAGGCTCACCATTGTTCTGTCACGGGTGCGCGTACTGCCGCGCGGCCACAGGAGCGCTTCAAGACTGTCCGGGATGATTCCCAGCGCCCTGTAGGCCGCGAGCATCTCGCGACGCGGCACTGCAGAAGCGGCACAGCGAAGGAGCATGCGCTCCAATGGCTCCACTGCGCCGCAGTCAGCGCACGCGTCGCTCGGGGATGGTGGCCGCTGCGGCGAGCGAGCAGTTTGTGCTCACCACGGAGCCGTCAGTGAACATAAGCAAATGTTCGCGCAGTTGCTCGTAGAACGACAGAGCGAAACCGAAACCGAAATACGGCTAAGAGCTACCCCTGCCTTGTCACGTGAGGGCCTATTTCCCATGATGCTTTCCATTATATTTTTTATGACTAGGCTTCACGATTGTGACGTCATGCTCCCTCCTAGTTTTTTCTTCCTCCATGGGGGCCGCTTTGCTCTCTGGCTCGCTGGCGCAGTTTCCCAACTGTCTTTATCTAGAAACGTTGGGAAGCATTTCCTTCCTCCATGTTGGGAAGAGTGACTGTGCCCAACGTTTTTAGACTTTGCCTGCATTGACATCCGGATGGATACCATCACATTTGATTATGAAGTGTTCAATTGTTTCCGCAGATCTACCACACACTGCACATGTGTCATCTTCGTTAAATTTCTTTTTGTAGCTGCGCGTTCTAAGACACCCTGACCTAGCTTCAAAAAGTAGGGCACTGCCTCTTGAGTTATCATAGAAAAATTCTTTCCTGATCTGCCTTTTCCAGTATCGATATAGTTCTGCACTATGTTTCTTTTCCATTGAATTCATCCAATGTTTAGCTTCCGCGTTTTGAACCTGTCGTTTAATGCTCGTTCTTTCTCCGTCCTCATGACCGGCATACTTACTGGTTAGTTTTCTAGTCCTTTTCTGCCACTGTGAGTCAACGCTCTTTCTGTATAAATATTTAAACACCTTAGCTGCCCACCTGTTATTGTCCAATTTCCTCAGGCGTTCTTCATATTGTATTTTACTCTTAGCTTCCCGTGCTTCGAACGATGCCCAGCCCATATCCCCTTGTACTGCCTCGTTTGTGGTTTTGCCGTGGGCACCTAGTGCTAATCTTCCAACAGCTCTCTGATTTACGTGTAATCTCGACTGAACTTCTGCCCATAAGCACAGAACCGCACGGCCGAAAGTAAGCCCCGGCACCATTATTCCTTTCCAAATACCTCTTAGTACTTCATATTTGTTGTACCCCCATAATGCCCTATGTTTCATTATCCCTGCGTCTCTTCGTCTTTTTGCCCTAAGAGCCTGTTCATGCTTTTCCGTGTATATCTGCCCTTCGTTTAGCCATATCCCGAGGTATTTGTATTCGGCCACTTTGGGTATTTCTCACCTGATCAGTTTTATCGTTAGAAAAACAGCTACCGGCAGCCCCCTGGCGGTGACAACTAGTTTCTGTTTCGGTTTCATTGTGGAAAGCCTTACAATAGGGTATTCAGCCGTATCGATGTCCGCGGAAATCACAGCGATTTCCAGCAGTTACCATGCACTGGTAGAAACTTGCGGATTAACAACCTGTTGCTTGCGCTGCGGTTGAAAAATGCATGAGCAGTAGCATCACAATGTTGCTTTGGTCTTTCACGTATATGGCGATTTCTGTTTGTATGTGGAAGTTTCTTTTTCTATTGATGGGAGATCAGCAAGGCTAGCAAAGTACTCAACGTAATAGTCGTAGAGAGAAGGTCGTCATAAAAACATCGTGACGCTGTTCCTTAAAATGTTTGATTGGCAGCTCGACGGGCGAGGCGGCAGCGTTTAAACGCGCGCCGAGAGAACCTCCATGGTGCGCTGCAGTCTGTCTCCCGAACAATTCAGCAGCTCTCGCGTGAAAGGTTAGTCGTCGCCGATCACGCTTTCGCTTCCTCCCTGTCACGGAGTCCCTGTAACGCGCGTCGGTTATATCCGTCACCTTATTGCTCGACCGAAGAGCGTAACAATTTAGACTGCGCACGTACCACCACCCGTAAATGTAAACGTTCCAGTGCGTGTCTTGGACTGACATTACATCAGCTGAGCTTTGGCGGCGGTAGGCTAGCTGAAACCCAATCGCTATCACCAGCCCCTCCACTGTGCAGCATTGTTATCACGGAGGAAAGAAAACTAGGAGAGAGTGCGCTCAGCCTCTGCAAGCCATCCTCCTCTGACGCCCCTGCCGAGGGCCCTTTTGCGCACTGACTCTTGGGAAATAGGCCCTCCACAGTTACCAGACTGCCAACCAGCGGTGCTTTTTAGTGAACGTCCGTGCTCCGATGTAGCGCAGAAGCGCAGCGCCTGTGTTGCAGCTTTGGCGGAATGCGTACCGAGCTCGAAGTTGTCTGAAGGCTCCGCGTCTCAACACTTTTGTTGATTACACTCTTGAGTTTTTGGGTGCACTGTAGAAAACTGCAGGTAAACTTTTCATCAAAGGGTGCGGCCGCGACCTCGTCACTGTTCAACTGTGGTTCATAAAGGGAATGGAGAGGAATTAGCGTTTATTTCCGCGCATGCTATAAGCGGAGAACTCGAGAGTAGGCGAAGAAAACGAGCCTCTAAAAAAGGGCGCAGTGGCTTCCCTGCAGCGCTCACGGCGGACGGACGTGCTTAACGAGCGCTCCGGAGCGCTGCGCAAGGTTCTCTTTCTCGGACAGGCGGACTTCGGCCCGCCAATGGGCCCGCCGTTCTCTGCTACTCTCGAGACACAAGTTCGCGCACATACGCGGTTCCGACGTGAAATGCAGCGGTGAAGTATTTCTCTTTCGAGAGAGAGAGTGCCGGCGGCTTTACGTCTGCCCCTGCGCGGGGTCTCCCGGCAACTGCGCACAGTCACTTACAAAAAGAAGTAAACTGTTACATAGCCGCGCACACGTAGCGTCATGTCTCGGACTAATTGCGCGCGCGGCGCACTGCACTAGCGGCCGAGGTGGGGCGCCCGGCCGCGTATACCGGCCGAGGTAGCACCCACGGAGCGTTCGTGTCACACGTGCACTACCTGGCGAAGAGCAAGCGGGAAGTCAAGCCCGCCTGCTCGATGAACACACTGATGCTCACCATTGTTCTGTCACGGGTGCGCGCACTGCCGCGCGGCCACTGGAGCGCTTCGAGACTGTCCGGGATGATTCCCAGCGCCCTGTAGGCCGCGAGCATCTAGCGACGCGGTTATGCAGAAGCGTCACAGCGAAGGAGCATGTGCTTGTCTCCATTGCGCCGCAGTCAGCGCGCGCGTCGCTCGGGGATGGCGGCCACTGCGGCGAGCGAGCAGTTTGTGCTCACCATGGAGCCGTCAGTGATCACAAGCAGATGGTCACGCAGTTGCTCGTAGAGCGAGAGAGCGAAACCGAAACCGAAATCCAGCTAAGAGCTACCGCTGCCTTATCACGTGAGGAATTAAGCAAACAAGGAAGGGGAATGAGGGGCTCGTTGTAAATATGACAGAAGCTTCTGTCATATTTACAACGAGCCCCTCATTCCCCTTCCTTGTTTGCTTAATTGCTTAGCGAGGGCCTCGATTCTGGCAGCCTTGATGCCATAGGAAGCATAAGAGGGTTCTCACACAGCTTCCACCCTCTCCGTTCGATGACGTTCTACGTCACACCTGCGGTAACTCAGGACGTTCTACGTCCGCCGCTTATGAACGTGGGTGGCGCTGATGAACACTCCCAAGGTTAGGTTACTTGTAAGCATAAATACCCCCGAAAGCAGAAGGTTTGACAGCCGTCGCCGTAGCTCAGATAATAAAGAAAAAAAAAGTCGCCGTAGCTCAGAGGTAGAGCACAGGACGCGTAATTCGGAGGTCGTGGGTTCGGATCCCACCGGCGGCATGTGGTTGTTTTTTCTTCTGCTTTTCTAATCAATTAGCTTTAAGCGATAACATATTCTAAATTGATCAACACCACAAAATAAATAAATTTAAAAAAAAAATCCCCTGTGCCCGTTGGTTTCTGTGGCTGTTGGCTTCTGTCATATCACGTGAGGGCCTTTTTCCCATGATGCTTCCCATTATAATTTTTATGACTAGGCTTCAAGATTGTGACGTCATGCTCCCTCCTAGTTTTTTTCTTCCCCCATGATTGTTATAGTGCCTAGAAATATACTGGCTAGTGTGCGCAGCGCAAGCGTTTCGTACGGGAGGGCGAGGACCCCGCCGCGATGACTGCGCGGAGAGGCCGCAAGGGGCGCTGCCGGTCGAGTGGGTGCGCGAAAGCCGCCGAACTCCTGTCGTCTGCTGTTGCGCCGATACCGCAGCTTCGCGTGATTGCTCGTGTGAAATCAATGTTTGCCAGGCATCATCTCTTGGATTTTGAAGCTGGAAGACGCTAAACGTGAGCAAGAACATCCTGAAATGTTAAAGGGACAGTGAGGAGAGCTCTATTAATTTTTTTGTAGCAAAATCCGATATTTCGGCATTTCATGGCTTCGTTGCCACTTGGCCGGCAGCGAAAGACGCATTTATTTCTAAGAAATTTGGATTCGAAGTTGAAAAAGTTTTTCCCGCCGCTCTGATTCAAACTTGGGATTCTCTTATAACGACACAGGACTAAGTGACGTGAAACATGACGTACACATGACGTCACACGGACTCCGTGATTTCTGGCGGCCAGCAGAGCGGCCTAGCAGCAGCCGAAAAGAAAGCTACCGCCGGCCGCACGTTGAAGGCATTTATCGGCTATTGCGGTCGTCGCTACCGTCGCTTCGTTTACGTTTGCACCGGCGTTTTGCCAGCGTTACGATGGATCCCGTTCTCGAAGTCGTCAACGAAGTTCTCACAAACAGACACCTTTAGCATATCGTGTACCTTGTTACCGTTAGCGGAATACCGGGAGCTCGCCTACTGCGGGTGAGCAGACGCTGGTTGGTCCCGATACTGCAGGCGCGCGCGTAGCTGCCGGGTACGTGGCGCTGTCTGGCGACGTCAAGGAGATTTGCGCATGCATTGGCTGCGCCTCAGTGATTCGTGACATCTCGTGTCCCAGTGTTGCTAGCAACACTGTTTTGTCCTATGACGTCATCACGCTTGTACTTGCGAGTTTGGCCTGTGGCGGCGATACCTGTATTTTGGTTCTTGCTCTTTTCTACGTTACAAGAGCTGTGTTGTCAGTATGAGTGGCGTTGTTGTAATCAGGAGCTGGTATTCGTCGATACAAGCCAACTTCAGTTTCTCCTCAGTGTCCCTTTAAAGGGCCACTGACCAGGGTCCGGACATTTTTGAAAAACAAGCCCACTGCATAGATGAGGCATCGAAGATAACCTCTGCAAAATACTAGACCCATGCGCGCCCCGAAAAGCTGCGAAAATTCAAATCAAAGCCCGTTCGTTCTTTCCTTCCTTCAAAAACGGGCCCGGCCCACTACTCTGCACCCCGCTGACGTCAAGGGGGGCTACTTTCGCTAAAGACACTCCATTGGTGCATCGTTCTGACTGACGGGAGAAGGTTGGGCGTAGCCTTGGCGTCGCGTCGTCTGCACAACGCTTTCCGCAGCGCCTTCTGTTCTGGCTCATGCCTACAAACCCGCATGAAGGAACAAAAAAAAAAAAAACTGCGGAGGGAGCGTGCGGCGACAGCCTTGAACCCTAGCCATAAAAAGTAAAAAAACAGTAAAACTGAGGGAGTTGGCTCGCCCCCCCCCCCCCCCCCCCCCCCCGCCGTGATCCCGTCACGGGACGCTCTGCGTGCGCGCTCCCTTCTCAGTTTCTTTTCTTCTATGCGAGCCCCCCAAAACAAGGTTTTAAATAGTAGTGCAGCAGAGCCTTTCCCTCGCTCGCCCACTTTACCGCTCCGCACACATACCGCTTATCTTTCGTGCATCTTGCGTACGCCTTGACTCCAATGAATGACATATGCTTTGGAGCGGAGAAAAGACACAAACGCACAGAACACAAACACGCATGGAGAAAAGCAAACGGGCGGTTGCCGGGTCCGCGCTTCGCCGTGTGTTTCGAACACAACCGACTTCCGCCCCTCCGCTCGTGAAACGGTGGGGAGGCCTAAAAGAAAATGAAAAGGTGGCTCGTTAACTGGGAATGACAAACAGATGTATGAAAGGATGCGCTCGCTAACAAGTCTAGGTGGCCGAGCCGATCGCGCCTCTCGATCGTTCAGTGTGCGGAGAAAATGCAAAAACCAAGAAAAGAATTGTATTGAAGGCGGGGCCATGACGTCGCCCTGTGACGCACTCCACAGACACCACGCCTCCGGCTTACACCGGAGAAGGAAGGGGTGATTTTGCCTTGCCGAGCCTACTCGACGAGGAGCGGGAGAGAAAAATTTCGAGGAGGGAATGGAAGGAGAGGAGGCTCGCTCAAAGTGAGGTAGAGAGTGTCTGCTGGCCGCGGGTGGGCAGGGGGCCTTTAAAGGCTAAGCGGCAATGCAAATAGAGGATGTGTTTTGTTCCGTTGTGTCGAAGCAGTTATCGCTCTAACGAAGAAAAGGTGTCTTTGTTCACTGCACCGGCGGACCCAGCATGGCTTGCTGAATGAGAAACAAGATAAAGAGGGCAGACAGAAGGCTGACACCGAAGGCTGTCATGCGAAACATTTGCAACCAAGGACCGGCGCCTAAACAACGGAAGCGAAATGTCGAGCTGGTGGATCCCGAGTTATGCTGTACGGTCGATGGTGATGGTACACGGGACTCTCATTGCGTCGCTCGTGGAGGCGCATCAGAGGAACTCCAGAAGCGTTCCGATTCCGAGTAGACAGACATTTCTACAGGACCATTGTGTGATAGTGAAGCGATACTGAGTGTCCGTGCCCAAGTGATGTTCAGCACCCGTTCGATGGAATTCTGATTCCGGTGACATGGATGAAGTTGCCTGCTGCGTCAAATGGCGCTTTAACTTATGCCTGTTGCGAGACCGAAGCTGGCGACTCTTCGAAACTATTCATAGAAGGAATGGTGTCTTTTGGAAAACCTTTGCGTGAGCACGGTTCTGTAATTGCCACAATTTACTCCCGAGGAAGAGAAAAGGAAAAGCGCGTGCTTACAGCCCACCATGAGGCAGAGATATTAATCAAAGTAATGGCTCTGCGTGGCCTCTGTAATGGATGTGGCATGATTCCTGTTGCAGGCAAGCACACTTCATACAGAAGTATGTACTTTGCAGAGAAATGCTTGCTGACCACCGATGGAAAAGGAGAGTCATGCTTGCACTGCAAATATTTACGGAAGCTCTCGCAGTACAACATGCATAGTAGAAAAAAGACGAAAGATCCTTGCAGTGGCAAAAAAAATTCAAGAATTTTTCTCGTGCTTTGAGAAAGACAAAGAAAAGTCTGGCCAGTGCTCAGCAGCATGTGACTCAAAAGAAGGAGCAAAACAATGCGCTGAGAAAAGGAGCCCTTGAGGCAAAAATACAGTCACTCCCGAAGAAGCAGCAGTTAGCTGTGAGAGCTTGTTTCCTGGCCGCAAGACGAAAGTCTCTGAGAGGCATGCCTTATTATGTCCACATTGCTCGCAAACAGGTTTGTCTTTGTTTGTTAGCAGGAAGTTGTGGGTGAGATGTGTGTGTCCAATACGGAGACGGCATAAAATAACTGATGAATCGTTTTTGGTGGGAGCATGATTTCCATTCGTCTAGAATGGGTTTTACTAAATGTAGCTTATTATTTCTTTCGATATTTCATTGCGACTGCCATTTATTTCTTAATTTGCACTGCACCAACTTCATACCATCTTTGTAGGGAATGTACACTTTCTTTATTTCTTTGTTCCGAGCTTTTCCAGCACATTCATCTGCCTTCTCATTGCCAGTGATTCCAATGTGACTGGGAACCCAGCAAAATTTTATGTCTTGTCCCTGTATTGTGGCGCTTGATATGTTGTGTATGATGTCACCAATTAGTGGTGTCACTGCATTTCTATGGTGAAGTGAGCTTAGTATGCTCAGAGAATCAGTGTAAATGATACTGTTTTGAATGTTCTCATTTATTATTTTTTCTACAGCCACCGAGACTGCGTAACACTCGGCGGTGAAAATGGATGCGCACTCAGGCAGGCGTACTATTTTTTCCCAATTAGTCTGAACCACAGCACTTCCGACATATTGTGCTGATTTTGATCCATCAGTATAAAATGCTTCGTATTCTCCGTATTTTTCGTTTAGTGCTAAATACTCTTGTAATATCTGTTCATGCGGTGTATGTTTCTTCCGAAATTGTGTTAATGTGAAGTCGCACACAGATGGTAGGCAGTACCAAGGCGGGAGTGGATCACGTTTGTGGGCAATATTAGGCAATGTGTCCATTATATCTAGTTCTTGGCATTTCACTTCAAAGCGGAGAAGTGGCCTGACAGAGCATTATGATTATGCCTAGACGAAAATGCTCACAAAAATATCTGCAATGATTTAAGGGTGGCTTTGGTCTGAACACGAAGGTTCTTGCGGCTTTAAGCGAAAAGACCAAAAGCATGCACACGTTCAGCCGTCATGGGGGCCTGCTTGTGGATGAGATTAAACTCTCGGATCATCTCAGTGTGAAGGCAGCTGGTGAGTTTCAATACTAATTCCAACATGTTATTCTTGTAGCTTTATATTAATTCTATAATCCAGGGAGAAAAGCAAGATTGCATTTTATTTGCTCCATTATGACAGCCAATGTTCCGCATAAGGCGTAATGTGCTTTTCGTAACAATTCAGGTAACATTGAAGGCTTCGTGGACCTTGGGGGGATTACACGACCAGCGACCACAAAGGTGTGCTTGCACACCACAGGATGGTGGTGCTTTTTCAGCCGTAGACCGGTAAGTTGTTTTAAATGTGCTAGCTTTCAAACTCATGGCATCAACAACTTGGTCATATATCTCGCACCATCACTGCCCATTTTTTAGAGAGCTGGACGCAAATCCTTGGCGTTTTTTGCCTTGAATGAAAATGTAAAAGCAGACACGCTGGCAAAAATCGTAGTTGAATACACGGTCCTGGCTGAACAAGCAGGCTTCTATGTTGACTCTGTGACGTGACGGCGCCAGTTGGAAACGGAGCATGTGGCGGATCTTTGGCATACATGGTGAGCAAACTATAAATTTCACTCATTTGTTAGTACTGTCAGCCTGTGTGTAAGCATAATAAACTTCCCTAAAAGCGAAATTTCATTTACTTGAAATTTCCACATAATCGTAACAATTAAGTTCTCTTCACTCATTTCATAATTGGGACTTTTAAAATTTATATAAATTATAGGCTGCAGTGGATTCATAATAGCGTAGTGTTTTGTCTGTTTCCATACTAACATATAGTCAAAAGCTGTCAGTTTGATATCCTGCTGCTGTGGTAAATATAAAAATGTGCTACTCTATCATACTCAGTTAATTTGTGTAGGTGAAGCCTACACAGTGTCTGTCTGTTGCTAGCTTTTAAAAACATTGGCCTCGCATCATTTCGTCGTTAACTAATGTACAAAACATGTTTTTAATAGGTTCTGCTACTCATCTGAGAAACAGCACGAACATCCTGTCGACCCTGAAAGGCAACTATTCTTCGTCTCAGACTTTCCACACCTCTTGAAAAATGTGCGGAATGGATTTGTGTCCAAAGGCTACCTGACCCCGTCTGGCTACGTTCACAGCGGTATTATCGAGGCAACGTGGGAGTCGGACCGTGACTATGTCACGCTGAAAGCTATGCCCAACATAACAAGCTCACACCTGTAGCCAAATTCGTTCGAAAAAATGAAAGTAGGTTTAGTATTTCAGCTTTTTGGTGATCAGGGGATCAAGGGACTCTACGTGCACAGAAAACGCGTACATTCCGTGCACAGTAATGCGGAACCAACAGAGGAATTCGTCAAGAAAATGAACCGGCTTATCCGCATAATGACCTCAAGGACGAGCCAAAAGGCTCTGAAGCCTGGAAATGCAGATGAAAAATTCCTAGAAAATTTTTTTACATTACCTAGACGCATGGCAGCGGCACGAAGAACCAGCTGGGGGCGGATTTCTTACTGAAAACACGGCTTGTGGTCTAAGGGTTACGATAAGAAGTACAGTAGACTTGCTTTCTTATCTTAGCTCCACTGTAGGATACAACTACTTCTTCACATCGCGTCTGAGTCGGGACAAATTGGAAAACGTCGGCATTATAAGGCAGTCATCCGGTTGTAACGACCACCCTAGCGTGTCACAGTTTCTGGTGACTGTTAACTTAATGTCGTTTTATAACCTGGCAAAACCACCGAGAGGAACGAACTGCTCACCAGACGTTATCAAAGCGCTCTTGAGTGAAGCACCTGTATCACAGTCTAGCACCAAGGCAGCGCCACTTTTGAACATTATTGCCTATTTATTTGACCATGGAAAGGTTGATGAAGTTGAGGGGTTTAAAAATGGGGAGATAAATACGTTCTCCACGTTTAAGCGCGGCTGACACAGTTCAAAACCGCGCGGAACCACGGGGGGGGGGGGGGGGGGGTTGCGAGTGCATCCCCACAAAGTCGAGGAGGCAATTGATAGTGTTCTGTTCAGAAATGACCATGCCGGGTACGTAGAAAGGAAAAGTAACGCTGCCTTGATCTACTATGCTGCTAGCTATGTGGCGAGAAAGACGATCGCAAAAAACGCATGCCCTCAGTGTGCATCTTGCCTTTGTGTGACACCAAATGACGCAAACATTAATGAGAGCTCTCACTTCACGCCTCATTTTGACGACGGTGGGCTTGTTTAGCCTAGTTCCGCCCTGTTCACTGCAGTCAAGCTAATCGAGGACGAATTCACCGCCTTCTTGAGCAAAAATGTTCTCCATGAAGAGAGTTTGCTAGATTTCGCCAAGTCCTTACGTTCATTCTCACTGCCGCAGCTTGGCTGCTCCAGCCATGAGAAAGAAAATTTGTCTTAACCGGTCAAATTTTATGTCTTGATAAGGTTCAGATTTTTTGTTAAGGGCCTGAACAAGGAAAGAGAAGGTCAAAGGCAGCGACAAAAGCTCCTTAAGTTGCGCCGCTGCCAGTAGCGTGAAGTATGAATAATTCTAGTTTGTCCCCTTTATGTATCTGTAATACTGTATACTGTTGTGTAAATAAATTACGTACTTTACGTTTTATGTGTGCAGTAAATGGAGACGACCATATTTTTGTTTTCATATTTTTATGTTTCCAGATATCCGTACATCTCATGCACGTAATTACCACTGTCTCGACTCGATCAGACAGGGTGCTTAAACATTGGTGTAAAATACAGCTTTTTATAAACTTGTTTATTCTGAATGCAAATGAGAAACAGGTGAGATATTGTATAACTTGTATTAACGTTACTGTCGGCTGCTCTGTTCATGTTTTGGTTTTTCCCGTTCACGCTTCAATGTTTAATTTTGCGTTTTGTATTTTTCTTGCAATGACTCATATGCTTTTATCTGTTTGTTGTATTTTCTTGAAGTTGTTGTTTATTTGTTTACTTTTGATTGCATGCCTGTACCCCCCCCCCCATGTAATACCCTCGAACTGAGGGCCCTTAAGGGTATTTTGTATAAATGAAATAAATAAATAAATAAATTTCTGACATGCTTTGGACATGTCAGCCTTTACGTGCGGCATCGAGCTTCAGTTCTCAACATCTCGCTGCCTGGTAATTGGGCTAGTTGAATTATAAGGAAGCTGTTGAGATCGGTGGAGTTATAATAAATCATGGTTGCAATATTCTGGGTTAGGACCTTCATGAGAAACAATTAAGAAAATGCTTGTTTTTAATGTTCGGCATTGTGAAGTACAACTGTTCCAAGATTTTTAACGGAAATATTATTTCCTTAACGTATGTCATTATAATTGCTTTTTTTTAAAGCAATGTCAGTTTTGTGTATTTTTTTAGATGCTCTGATTGGAGAAATTTTTATTAAGTTCGTTATTCGTCTTCAACAAAATCAGCTCTTTAAAGTCATTTCTAAATATCAGCGTCTATTTAAAATTAATCAAGGGTGGTGTTTTAAATTTCACTGCCATAAAGTTTTCGATTTCAGCGCTTCAATTTCCAGTGCAACGAACATCTCGCACGTTCCTTTAGTGTGCAGTTTATTGCTTAACCTTATTGTGAATCTTTATTTCCACTTCAAGTATGGTCGAGAGAGAGAGAGAGAAAAACTTTATCATGGCAAGTGTGTTTAGACCCCCCTTGGGTCCCTGGACCACCGCACGGTCCCACTCTACGTCGTAACGTTCATGCGGTGTTTGTCCATGACGTCGGCACCCCGAAGCACCGCAGCAAGCTGCGATGGTCGAATGAAGGCTATGTGATAAGGGGCTTTGGACTTCCTGAAATGATTTTGCTCTCGAGAGCTTAGTAAATAAAAAAGAATCGGTTGCATGGTCAGTATCGAGTTTATTGCGGGTGAAGGCAAACTGCTAGAATACGTCAACAAATTGACCTATATCTGGGATTGCAAAATGTGCGCACTGTCAGCTCGCTCGCATAGTTCTTACATAACGGAACATTTTTTTCAAGAACGCTGAAAATACAAAAAAATTGTTTGCTTCGCGCTGCTCCGCGCGCGCGTATCAAGGCGCGAATTGAACGCAGATGCACCCACCCGAACAACAGCGCACCAAGCGGGCGCAGCCGGAAACCATCAACATCGGGACCTTAGCCAAGCCTGCCCTTGCCACACTAGCCAGTATTCTAGGCACTATAGCATTGTCTCGCACATAGAGGCGAGAGCTCAGCGACATTAATATCCCATCATGTCATTCCAAGCGACGCGCTCAAGCGTTCATGTTACGTTTGCGGGCGGTGGTACACAATTCAAAGGGGCACAGTGCTGAGGCGTTCAGGCTGCGTACTTTTGCCGCGTACGCCGTCAGAACGCCGATAACTAGGTTGTATCGCCTGCATACTGGCATGACCCGGAACTTCGCAGACTATACCTTAACCCATCCGAACCATTTTTGCGAGTGGCACGCGTAGTGCGCGCATGCACTTCAAAGTTGCTACTGTGCACACGCATTTCGAGAGCAGTATCGTTCAGCACACCCAGTGCTGCCGGCTAGCATACCCAACCCCAACAAACAAAAATCATCTTCAAAATCTCCCAAAAATAACCCATCGGGACATTTCAAACCTCCCCAGGAGGTACTCATTTTTTCCTAGCACATCCAAAAAACGTCCCCACAACTAGCAATGTCCAAAAAGTTGTGCGTCCCATGGAAAGCCCCGAAAGGTTGATGCTCAATTTCTCGGCTCTGGTTCAATAAAATTATTCTTCCTTTTTCATGCAGCCTGCAGGCATCCAAGCGCACATATGTGCCAAATTTCAGGCGCATACTTTTGTTACAGGTGGTCTAATACAGCTGCCCACTCGTGTGAATGCGTGCTGGCTCGGCCGTTCTGCACTTATCCGTTTAGGTGAAATGTCTTAGCATTTTACACAAAAAGGAAATATGAATTCAAAAAGTCATCCGATCCTGCCCATATAAGAGTAAATAGCAGCGCCATACAGAAATCATTTCAGTTTACTAGCTGTGCTCTTTGCACGACTTGTAGCCCTTCGTCCATACCGGCGACAGCACCATCCACCACCACAATCAAAATGCTGGCATGCTTCAGTCAAAGAAAAGCAATACAGACCGAAATGGAAATCCGCGCCGAACAAAACTTGCGTTCAATGGCGCAAATTTGAATGAATAGAAACAGCAGACACAAACGTATGAACCATATATAATACACAATGTAGCACTACGGCATCATACATATTTATGATGACCACTTTTTTCTCTAGCTCTGAGAAATCTGCAAAATGAAGCAAGAAGAACAGAATACAGGCTGAAAGTTGATGCACCTTAAACGAGTATTCTAAGGGCTACAAAAGCAGATATGCACAAGCAAAAGCAAACGTATGTGAAGAGCAACTTGGGTGACAAAAGAAAAGACGCGATGGGCGTAGGCTGCAGATACGCAGTTTCAAGTCACGAATTGTATTCAAGTTTAAACCATCCTCTCGCTTAGAGACTTGCACGAGCCTCGGAGGAAGCTTCAGCGACGTGTTATCAAAACAGAAAAAAATGAGTTCTACTAAGCGAAAATAAAAAAAAATCAGTGCAAACTAACATACCTTGAAGACGTTGCCTACGGAAACCCAGGGATGAAATAGAAGGCTGCGACAGCTGAAACCATGAAATAAACGCAGCCAATTCTGTCCTGCGCCTTCTCACAGCACAGCGAACGCTCAAACATACGCATTACACCTCGTAACGATCCTGGGAGTATTTATTTTCTTCTAAGTGTGGGGATCAGACTGCTTGGAGCCAGGTGAGAACCAGGTGGGGCGCGCCGCACCCATGATGCAGCAGACCGCGCATGCGGCACAGTACGGCGTGGGAGGCGAGATCAAGGCCCGATTAATCCGGTGGGGGAGAGTCAATATAGCCACGCGAACGCTGCACAAACTATACCACTGCGACAGGATGGCTGGGCGGTGGCGCAATAGGTAGAGCAAGCTAATCCGTGGGCACTCGCAGAAAGAGAGTGGCGAGTATCCAGGTCCTTCCCGCCTATGACCGTAGTAGACAGCCACGCTGCCACCACCAACGCGCTGCAGTCGTCCGTGGCGCTGAGGAATGCAGGGTGCTTGTGAGGAGTCGCCTAGTGCCACGAACTCCGCCGCCTCAAACGAAGCCTCGAACAGCGTCATCAGTAGCGCAATGGACTTGCGATGCGCCGCCGCTGCATAAGTTCCCAAATGAATCATGTAGGCACGCCGAGGTGCACGGGAAAGCTGCCGTGAATCCGTAGCTACGAAGTCCACGACAGTCCAGTTGGCGCAGTGATGGGAGCAAGAACTGCCGCGCGCTGGGGCTTGTGCTCGAACGACTGGGGGCAGCGCGAATAAGAGCGCGCAAAACGGCTTCCGTCCAGCGAGGAAGCCGGGCGAGCGACGGGAGGCCATTACTGCACTTCTGCTAGGCGTTGGCGCAGCGAGGAGTGCCGATAATCGGAGATGCCTGTAGACACCACCAGACAATGTTGAAGTTGGGCGGCAGCAGGGAAAACGCTAGAACACGGGGAAGCTGGTTACCGCCGCTTCCGGCGGCGCGATGTAAATGCAGACCGCCGTCGCCTGCCTGCAGCATGGAGCCGACGGCCCACGTGCGAGAAACGCATGAGCCCATAGAGATGCGGTGTTAACTTCTTCAAAGACAGCGCTCGTCTTTGTGTCCTCTTCCTTTGTCTGTCGTTTTGTTTCGCGCTGTTCCCTCCCACGATGTAACCTCTTCCTTCGGCTGTTCGAACAAAACTACTTTTTGATCTCTCAGAACGACGAGCGCAAGAGCAAAATCTTCGCTCGCCGCAGCTCTTTGTCTTCCGTTATAATTATGACAGAGTCATTATCCCTTTATTCCTTTCTCACCGCGTCTACGGTATCTCAGGCACTCCGCTTACTCAAATGCTTGATACCACCCTTCCCGATTACATCCCCATTTATTTGGCCGATTTTTTAACAGTAGTCCTGGCCTTGCACACGTTAAACAGCTCTTTTGTCTTCTGTCATAGTTATGACGGATTCATTATCCCTGTGTTCCTCTCTCAACGCGCCTACAACATCTCAGGCACTCCGCTTACTCAACTGCTTGATACCACCCCACGTTTGTTCATTACGGTTGGTTTGGGAGCCTGGGCACAGAGGAATTCATTTAAATGAGGCTGCTGATCAGGGGCGTAGCCAGGGGGGGTTCGGTGTCAGAACACCCCCCGAAATTTTCTGAACGCTGCATATCCCCTCAACTCCTCCTTTCGGCCTTTCTTTCGCCCATGAAATTTACACATTGCATCGATGTATGAAAATGTTAAAACGAAAATAAGGGAGTTGCTTTATATTCGTAAAGGCTGATGTACGTCATCGCGGATCTATCATATAGGAAACGGAAGGTTTTGCAGACACTTCGCCATCGCACGACGTATGGCGCTCCTTTTAAATGTGTGCACAGTCCACCCAATTAAACATACCCTTCACGTCACTGTACTTTTTCATCGTTTGCATTGTCCTCAAATGATCATAAACTATTGGGAAAATGAAAAAAGTGATTTAAAGCGTCTCTGCGGCGAGGCGCAGGTTCGCATGCATGGGATCGAACTTTTGACAAACGCCATTTCATTCGCAGTTGCTCACTTTGTTGCGCGGCAGAAGCTCTTTTGTCTTACAAAAAAAAAACACAGCGCAAAGGACGGGACAAGAAAGAAACAGGACAAGCGCTCGTGCTCTTGTCTCCTTTT